>NC_088718.1:12426053-13026053 GCF_963576615.1 Watersipora subatra
CAGCGTCCGATCTCAACATAAAAATAACATATTCTCACTTTTAATCCGAAGAAATCTCTTTTAAAGGAAGTTTGTTACTTTTTCTCGACATAAAGTGACGCGCTATCGTAGATCTTATTAGTTTACCGGCTATCTAATGTCTACGCGTGTAAAGACAGGTGAGTAGTAAGCGCCGTTCTTTGGCTTGTTCTTCTCATCTACGAGTTCGAAAGAAAACAGCCCTACATAGAAAGCTTTTACTTACGCGAACAGGTGTGTTAAAAAGATGTTCACGTCGAACCAAATAAAGCGATGCTTTAGAAATGGTGTAATAGCCTCCAAACGAGTACGCTCGCGTTCGACCGCCGCGCGAGTAGCTTCAACTCCTAACGAAACAATCGTAGTACGTCTACTATATACACGTGTAAATTAGGATTCGTTTGCTCTCTTAACATCTGAAAGAGCGGTTAATCGCGCTGCAACGAAACATTCATGCGTTCCATGTAAACTAGGATTCGTTCGCTCTCTCAATATTTGAAAGAGCGGTCAATCGCGCTGCCGGTTATTCGTCCAGCTCGCTCATTAGCTATGAAAAGCTATCGAGTTACTTCGAACGCATAGCTTAAAACTTTGCCATTGCGTAACGAATATTCCCGGCTCAAACGAATCGTTGATATTGTGCAAATTAGGAGTCGTGTGTACTCTCATACTTCGACGGCGTGGTTGTTCGCGCTCGATAATATTCGACTCGTTCACTCATTGGCTAAACGCATAGCGTTCAAGATCTCGCCGATTCGTACGAAGGTTGCAGGCTCGTTACCGCCGCTTCACGCGCTTTAGATTATTTCGTCAGCATTTTGAAAACTACGGTAAATATTTTCCTTTTAAATAATTATAATCGCGTGGAAATGACCTTACGCGAAAGTAGGCTTTTCGCTAGAGATAGTTCCGCAAAGATAAAAACTGATGGAGCAACCTTAGCTACGCGCTGGCCCGCGCTCATCACCGAACTTAGTTGCCGTCGTAACGTAGATTCCACGTTCCGGTTTGTAAATCGTTTTGAAACTTTTTGACACAATTTACCTTTTAGACTTTTACGCATCCGCGAGTACGGTTTTGTTTCATCACGATCGAAGACGATCGCTCGAGTTTACATTACGAGAATGCGTATTTTGCGGCGAAAGGCCGAGTCGAGTTTCGTTTAGTTATTTATTTTAGCTTTTAGGTAAACTCGTAACGCCGACATACGAGTTGCGCAATTAAAAGGAAATCTTAACGCGAGTTTCTTGAGCTATTACGCCGCGCAAAATGAAAACGAATCGAAATTATATCCTCTTTAAAATACACGGGTAGCAGCGGCGCATGGCTGGTGAAGATGAGGAGATTGAAGCTAGCCGGATAGCATCAAGTACTAATAATATTCATATTATCCAGTTTCGGCTAAAACCTTTGAATGGAAATGATTTTTTATTTTATATCAAAAGATAGAGCGAATTAAAAGACTTTTAAATGGAAATGATTTTTTATTTTATATCAAAAGATAGAGCGAATTAAAAGACTTTTAAATGGAAATGATTTTTTATTTTATATCAAAAGATAGAGCGACTTAAAAGACTTTTAAATGGAAATGATTTTTTGTTTTAAATCAAGAGATAGAGCGAATTAAAAGACTTTTAAATGGAAATGATTTTTTATTTTACATCAAGAGATAGAGCGAATTAAAAGACTTTTAAATGGAAATGATTTTTTATTTTACATCAAGAGATAGAGCGAATTAAAAGACTTTCAAGCGGAAATGATTTTTTATTTTACATCAAGAGATAGAGCGAATTAAAAGACTTTCAAGCGGAAATGATTTTTTATTCTATATCAAGAGATAGAGTGAATTAAAGAAGCTTGAAAATTCTAAATTAGTATAATTTTGATAAAAACTAAAGGTCTACAGCACCCGGTATTCCCAGGCGGTCACCCATCCAAGTACTAACCGGGCTCGACGTTGCTTAGCTTCAGTGATCGGACGAGAACTGGCGTTTTCAACGTGATATGGCCGTAGACATTTAGTAAGCTTCAACAGACGCTAATGAGAAACGTGGCAATAATCAGCGAACGCCCATTGGACAATATAGTCACGGCTTGGTGAGCATTATTATAACTCTGCGTTAATAGCGTGTCTCGAAGAGCGCATCAGTGTCTACGGCCATATCACGTTGAAAACGCCAGTTCTCGTCCGATCACTGAAGCTAAGCAACGTCGAGCCCGGTTAGTACTTGGATGGGTGACCGCCTGGGAATACCGGGTGCTGTAGACTTTTTATTTATTTTTACATCTTGCTATCTTCATCGCGATCTTCGCGCTATCTTCATCTACATGTACATGTACATGTACATGTACATGTACATGTTCATGTACATGAACATGTACTACGTATGCGTTATATATATATACATATACTATGTACTATGTACTACGTACGTGTAGTGTGTAACAGTATATATAACTTTGCTGCTGCATTTCCGCGTCAAAACCCTTCTGGCAAGCGTGATCAATTAAAGCGCGACACTTTTTGTAGTCGAAGGATGTACTCTACTCGTGTATAACGAAAACTGTTGCAGCGTCCGATCTCAACATAAAAATAACATATTCTCACTTTTAATCCGAAGAAATCTCTTTTAAAGGAAGTTTGTTACTTTTTCTCGACATAAAGTGACGCGCTATCGTAGATCTTATTAGTTTACCGGCTATCTAATGTCTACGCGTGTAAAGACAGGTGAGTAGAAAGCGCCGTTCTTTGGCTTGTTCTTCTCATCTACGAGTTCGAAAGAAAACAGCCCTACATAGAAAGCTTTTACTTACGCGAACAGGTGTGTTAAAAAGATGTTCACGTCGAACCAAATAAAGCGATGCTTTAGAAATGGTGTAATAGCCTCCAAACGAGTACGCTCGCGTTCGACCGCCGCGCGAGTAGCTTCAACTCCTAACGAAACAATCGTAGTACGTCTACTATATACACGTGTAAATTAGGATTCGTTTGCTCTCTTAACATCTGAAAGAGCGGTTAATCGCGCTGCAACGAAACATTTATGCGTACCATGTAAACTAGGATTCGTTCGCTCTCTCAATATTTGAAAGAGCGGTCAATCGCGCTGCCGGTTATTCGTCCAGCTCGCTCATTAGCTATGAAAAGCTATCGAGTTACTTCGAACGCATAGCTTAAAACTTTGCCATTGCGTAACGAATATTCCCGGCTCAAACGAATCGTTGATATTGTGCAAATTAGGAGTCGTGTGTACTCTCATACTTCGACGGCGTGGTTGTTCGCGCTCGATAATATTCGACTCGTTCACTCATTGGCTAAACGCATAGCGTTCAAGATCTCGCCGATTCGTACGAAGGTTGCAGGCTCGTTACCGCCGCTTCACGCGCTTTAGATTATTTCGTCAGCATTTTGAAAACTACGGTAAATATTTTCCTTTTAAATAATTATAATTGCGTGGAAATGACCTTACGCGAAAGTAGGCTTTTCGCTAGAGATAATTCCGCAAAGATAAAAACTGATGGAGCAACCTTAGCTACGCGCTGGCCCGCGCTCATCACCGAACTTAGATGCCGTCGTAACGTAGATTCCACGTTCCGGTTTGTAATTCGTTTCGAAACTTTTTGACACAATTTACCTTTTAGACTTTTACGCATCCGCGAGTACGGTTTTGTTTCATCACGATCGAAGACGATCGCTCGAGTTTACATTACGAGAATGCGTATTTTGCGGCGAAAGGCCGAGTCGAGTTTCGTTTAGTTATTTATTTTAGCTTTTAGGTAAACTCGTAACGCCGACATACGAGTTGCGCAATTAAAAGGAAATCTTAACGCGAGTTTCTTGAGCTATTACGCCGCGCAAAATGAAAACGAATCGAAATTATATCCTCTTTAAAATACACGGGTAGCAGCGGCGCATGGCTGGTGAAGATGAGGAGATTGAAGCTAGCCGGATAGCATCAAGTACTAATAATATTCATATTATCCAGTTTCGGCTAAAACCTTTGAATGGAAATGATTTTTTATTTTATATCAAAAGATAGAGCGAATTAAAAGACTTTTAAATGGAAATGATTTTTTATTTTATATCAAAAGATAGAGCGAATTAAAAGACTTTTAAATGGAAATGATTTTTTATTTTATATCAAAAGATAGAGCGACTTAAAAGACTTTTAAATGGAAATGATTTTTTGTTTTAAATCAAGAGATAGAGCGAATTAAAAGACTTTTAAATGGAAATGATTTTTTATTTTACATCAAGAGATAGAGCGAATTAAAAGACTTTCAAGCGGAAATGATTTTTTATTTTACATCAAGAGATAGAGCGGATTAAAAGACTTTCAAGCGGAAATGATTTTTTATTCTATATCAAGAGATAGAGTGAATTAAAGAAGCTTGAAAATTCTAAATTAGTATAATTTTGATAAAAACTAAAGGTCTACAGCACCCAGTATTCCCAGGCGGTCACCCATCCAAGTACTAACCGGGCTCGACGTTGCTTAGCTTCAGTGATCGGACGAGAACTGGCGTTTTCAACGTGATATGGCCGTAGACATTTAGTAAGCTTCAACAGACGCTAATGAGAAACGTGGCAATAATCAGCGAACGCCCATTGGACAATATAGTCACGGCTTGGTGAGCATTATTATAACTCTGCGTTAATAGCGTGTCTCGAAGAGTGCATCAGTGTCTACGGCCATATCACGTTGAAAACGCCAGTTCTCGTCCGATCACTGAAGCTAAGCAACGTCGAGCCCGGTTAGTACTTGGATGGGTGACCGCCTAGGAATACCGGGTGCTGTAGACTTTTTATTTATTTTTACATCTTGCTATCTTCATCGCGATCTTCGCGCTATCTTCATCTACATGTACATGTACATGTACATGTTCATGTACTACGTATGCGTTATATATATATACATATACTATGTACTATGTACTATGTACTACGTACGTGTAGTGTGTAACAGTATATATAACTTTGCTGCTGCATTTCCGCGTCAAAACCCTTCTGGCAAGCGTGATCAATTAAAGCGCGACACTTTTTGTAGTCGAAGGATGTAGTCTACTCGTGTATAATGAAAACTGTTGCAGCGTCCGATCTCAACATAAAAATAACATATTCTCACTTTTAATCCGAAGAAATCTCTTTTAAAGGAAGTTTGTTACTTTTTCTCGACATAAAGTGACGCGCTATCGTAGATCTTATTAGTTTACCGGCTATCTAATATCTACGCGTGTAAAGACAGGTGAGTAGAAAGCGCCGTTCTTTGGCTTGTTCTTCTCATCTACGAGTTCGAAAGAAAACAGCCCTACATAGAAAGCTTTTACTTACGCGAACAGGTGTGTTAAAAAGATGTTCACGTCGAACCAAATAAAGCGATGCTTTAGAAATGGTGTAATAGCCTCCAAACGAGTACGCTCGCGTTCGACCGCCGCGCGAGTAGCTTCAACTCCTAACGAAAAAATCGTAGTACGTCTACTATATACACGTGTAAATTAGGATTCGTTTGCTCTCTTAACATCTGAAAGAACGGTTAATCGCGCTGCAACGAAACATTCATGCGTACCATGTAAACTAGGATTCGTTCGCTCTCTCAATATTTGAAAGAGCGGTCAATCGCGCTGCCGGTTATTCGTCCAGCTCGCTCATTAGCTATGAAAAGCTATCGAGTTACTTCGAACGCATAGCTTAAAACTTTGCCATTGCGTAACGAATATTCCCGGCTCAAACGAATCGTTGATATTGTGCAAATTAGGAGTCGTGTGTACTCTCATACTTCGACGGCGTGGTTGTTCGCGCTCGATAATATTCGACTCGTTCACTCATTGGCTAAACGCATAGCGTTCAAGATCTCGCCGATTCGTACGAAGGTTGCAGGCTCGTTACCGCCGCTTCACGCGCTTTAGATTATTTCGTCAGCATTTTGAAAACTACGGTAAATATTTTCCTTTGAAATAATTATAATCGCGTGGAAATGACCTTTCGCGAAAGTAGGCTTTTCGCTAGAGATAATTCCGCAAAGATAAAAACTGATGGAGCAACCTTAGCTACGCGCTGGCCCGCGCTCATCACCGAACTTAGTTGCCGTCGTAACGTAGATTCCACGTTCCGGTTTGTAATTCGTTTCAAAACTTTTTGACACAATTTACCTTTTAGACTTTTACGCATCCGCGAGTACGGTTTTGTTTCATCACGATCGAAGACGATCGCTCGAGTTTACATTACGAGAATGCGTATTTTGCGGCGAAAGGTCGAGTCGAGTTTCGTTTAGTTATTTATTTTAGCTTTTAGGTAAACTCGTAACGCCGACATACGAGTTGCGCAATTAAAAGGAAATCTTAACGCGAGTTTCTTGAGCTATTACGCCGTGCAAAATGAAAACGAATCGAAATTATATCCTCTTTAAAATACACGGGTAGCAGCGGCGCATGGCTGGTGAAGATGAGGAGATTGAAGCTAGCCGGATAGCATCAAGTACTAATAATATTCATATTATCCAGTTTCGGCTAAAACCTTTGAATGGAAATGATTTTTTATTTTATATCAAAAGATAGAGCGAATTAAAAGACTTTTAAATGGAAATGATTTTTTATTTTATATCAAAAGATAGAGCGAATTAAAAGACTTTTAAATGGAAATGATTTTTTATTTTATATCAAAAGATAGAGCGAATTAAAAGACTTTTAAATGGAAATGATTTTTTGTTTTAAATCAAGAGATAGAGCGAATTAAAAGACTTTTAAATGGAAATGATTTTTTATTTTACATCAAGAGATAGAGCGAGTTAAAAGACTTTCAAGCGGAAATTATTTTTTATTTTACATCAAGAGATAGAGCGAATTAAAAGACTTTCAAGCGGAAATGATTTTTTATTCTATATCAAGAGATAGAGTGAATTAAAGAAGCTTGAAAATTCTAAATTAGTATAATTTTGATAAAAACTAAAGGTCTACAGCACCCGGTATTCCCAGGCGGTCACCCATCCAAGTACTAACCGGGCTCGACGTTGCTTAGCTTCAGTGATCGGACGAGAACTGGCGTTTTCAACGTGATATGGCCGTAGACATTTAGTAAGCTTCAACAGACGCTAATGAGAAACGTGGCAATAATCAGCGAACGCCCATTGGACAATATAGTCACGGCTTGGTGAGCATTATTATAACTCTGCGTTAATAGCGTGTCTCGAAGAGCGCAACAGTGTCTATGGCCATATCACGTTGAAAACGCCAGTTCTCGTCCGATCACTGAAGCTAAGCAACGTCGAGCCCGGTTAGTACTTGGATGGGTGACCGCCTGGGAATACCGGGTGCTGTAGACTTTTTATTTATTTTTACATCTTGCTATCTTCATCGCGATCTTCGCGCTATCTTCATCTACATGTACATGTACATGTACATGTACATGTTCATGTACATGAACATGTACTACGTATGCGTTATATATATATACATATACTATGTACTATGTACTATGTACTACGTACGTGTAGTGTGTAACAGTATATATAACTTTGCTGCTGCATTTCCGCGTCAAAACCCTTCTGGCAAGCGTGATCAATTAAAGCGCGACACTTTTTGTAGTCGAAGGATGTACTCTACTCGTGTATAACGAAAACTGTTGCAGCGTCCGATCTCAACATAAAAATAACATATTCTCACTTTTAATCCGAAGAAATCTCTTTTAAAGGAAGTTTGTTACTTTTTCTCGACATAAAGTGACGCGCTATCGTAGATCTTATTAGTTTACCGGCTATCTAATGTCTACGCGTGTAAAGACAGGTGAGTAGAAAGCGCCGTTCTTTGGCTTGTTCTTCTCATCTACGAGTTCGAAAGAAAACAGCCCTACATAGAAAGCTTTTACTTACACGAACAGGTGTGTTAAAAAGATGTTCACGTCGAACCAAATAAAGCGATGCTTTAGAAATGGTGTAATAGCCTCCAAACGAGTACGCTCGCGTTCGACCGCCGCGCGAGTAGCTTCAACTCCTAACGAAACAATCGTAGTACGTCTACTATATACACGTGTAAATTAGGATTCGTTTGCTCTCTTAACATCTGAAAGAGCGGTTAATCGCGCTGCAACGAAACATTTATGCGTACCATGTAAACTAGGATTCGTTCGCTCTCTCAATATTTGAAAGAGCGGTCAATCGCGCTGCCGGTTATTCGTCCAGCTCGCTCATTAGCTATGAAAAGCTATCGAGTTACTTCGAACGCATAGCTTAAAACTTTGCCATTGCGTAACGAATATTCCCGGCTCAAACGAATCGTTGATATTGTGCAAATTAGGAGTCGTGTGTACTCTCATACTTCGACGGCGTGGTTGTTCGCGCTCGATAATATTCGACTCGTTCACTCATTGGCTAAACGCATAGCGTTCAAGATCTCGCCGATTCGTACGAAGGTTGCAGGCTCGTTACCGCCGCTTCACGCGCTTTAGATTATTTCGTCAGCATTTTGAAAACTACGGTAAATATTTTCCTTTTAAATAATTATAATTGCGTGGAAATGACCTTACGCGAAAGTAGGCTTTTCGCTAGAGATAATTCCGCAAAGATAAAAACTGATGGAGCAACCTTAGCTACGCGCTGGCCCGCGCTCATCACCGAACTTAGATGCCGTCGTAACGTAGATTCCACGTTCCGGTTTGTAATTCGTTTCAAAACTTTTTGACACAATTTACCTTTTAGACTTTTACGCATCCGCGAGTACGGTTTTGTTTCATCACGATCGAAGACGATCGCTCGAGTTTACATTACGAGAATGCGTATTTTGCGGCGAAAGGTCGAGTCGAGTTTCGTTTAGTTATTTATTTTAGCTTTTAGGTAAACTCGTAACGCCGACATACGAGTTGCGCAATTAAAAGGAAATCTTAACGCGAGTTTCTTGAGCTATTACGCCGTGCAAAATGAAAACGAATCGAAATTATATCCTCTTTAAAATACACGGGTAGCAGCGGCGCATGGCTGGTGAAGATGAGGAGATTGAAGCTAGCCGGATAGCATCAAGTACTAATAATATTCATATTATCCAGTTTCGGCTAAAACCTTTGAATGGAAATGATTTTTTATTTTATATCAAAAGATAGAGCGAATTAAAAGACTTTTAAATGGAAATGATTTTTTATTTTATATCAAAAGATAGAGCGAATTAAAAGACTTTTAAATGGAAATGATTTTTTATTTTATATCAAAAGATAGAGCGAATTAAAAGACTTTTAAATGGAAATGATTTTTTGTTTTAAATCAAGAGATAGAGCGAATTAAAAGACTTTTAAATGGAAATGATTTTTTATTTTACATCAAGAGATAGAGCGAGTTAAAAGACTTTCAAGCGGAAATTATTTTTTATTTTACATCAAGAGATAGAGCGAATTAAAAGACTTTCAAGCGGAAATGATTTTTTATTCTATATCAAGAGATAGAGTGAATTAAAGAAGCTTGAAAATTCTAAATTAGTATAATTTTGATAAAAACTAAAGGTCTACAGCACCCGGTATTCCCAGGCGGTCACCCATCCAAGTACTAACCGGGCTCGACGTTGCTTAGCTTCAGTGATCGGACGAGAACTGGCGTTTTCAACGTGATATGGCCGTAGACATTTAGTAAGCTTCAACAGACGCTAATGAGAAACGTGGCAATAATCAGCGAACGCCCATTGGACAATATAGTCACGGCTTGGTGAGCATTATTATAACTCTGCGTTAATAGCGTGTCTCGAAGAGCGCAACAGTGTCTATGGCCATATCACGTTGAAAACGCCAGTTCTCGTCCGATCACTGAAGCTAAGCAACGTCGAGCCCGGTTAGTACTTGGATGGGTGACCGCCTGGGAATACCGGGTGCTGTAGACTTTTTATTTATTTTTACATCTTGCTATCTTCATCGCGATCTTCGCGCTATCTTCATCTACATGTACATGTACATGTACATGTACATGTTCATGTACATGAACATGTACTACGTATGCGTTATATATATATACATATACTATGTACTATGTACTATGTACTACGTACGTGTAGTGTGTAACAGTATATATAACTTTGCTGCTGCATTTCCGCGTCAAAACCCTTCTGGCAAGCGTGATCAATTAAAGCGCGACACTTTTTGTAGTCGAAGGATGTACTCTACTCGTGTATAACGAAAACTGTTGCAGCGTCCGATCTCAACATAAAAATAACATATTCTCACTTTTAATCCGAAGAAATCTCTTTTAAAGGAAGTTTGTTACTTTTTCTCGACATAAAGTGACGCGCTATCGTAGATCTTATTAGTTTACCGGCTATCTAATGTCTACGCGTGTAAAGACAGGTGAGTAGAAAGCGCCGTTCTTTGGCTTGTTCTTCTCATCTACGAGTTCGAAAGAAAACAGCCCTACATAGAAAGCTTTTACTTACACGAACAGGTGTGTTAAAAAGATGTTCACGTCGAACCAAATAAAGCGATGCTTTAGAAATGGTGTAATAGCCTCCAAACGAGTACGCTCGCGTTCGACCGCCGCGCGAGTAGCTTCAACTCCTAACGAAACAATCGTAGTACGTCTACTATATACACGTGTAAATTAGGATTCGTTTGCTCTCTTAACATCTGAAAGAGCGGTTAATCGCGCTGCAACGAAACATTTATGCGTACCATGTAAACTAGGATTCGTTCGCTCTCTCAATATTTGAAAGAGCGGTCAATCGCGCTGCCGGTTATTCGTCCAGCTCGCTCATTAGCTATGAAAAGCTATCGAGTTACTTCGAACGCATAGCTTAAAACTTTGCCATTGCGTAACGAATATTCCCGGCTCAAACGAATCGTTGATATTGTGCAAATTAGGAGTCGTGTGTACTCTCATACTTCGACGGCGTGGTTGTTCGCGCTCGATAATATTCGACTCGTTCACTCATTGGCTAAACGCATAGCGTTCAAGATCTCGCCGATTCGTACGAAGGTTGCAGGCTCGTTACCGCCGCTTCACGCGCTTTAGATTATTTCGTCAGCATTTTGAAAACTACGGTAAATATTTTCCTTTTAAATAATTATAATTGCGTGGAAATGACCTTACGCGAAAGTAGGCTTTTCGCTAGAGATAATTCCGCAAAGATAAAAACTGATGGAGCAACCTTAGCTACGCGCTGGCCCGCGCTCATCACCGAACTTAGATGCCGTCGTAACGTAGATTCCACGTTCCGGTTTGTAATTCGTTTCGAAACTTTTTGACACAATTTACCTTTTAGACTTTTACGCATCCGCGAGTACGGTTTTGTTTCATCACGATCGAAGACGATCGCTCGAGTTTACATTACGAGAATGCGTATTTTGCGGCGAAAGGCCGAGTCGAGTTTCGTTTAGTTATTTATTTTAGCTTTTAGGTAAACTCGTAACGCCGACATACGAGTTGCGCAATTAAAAGGAAATCTTAACGCGAGTTTCTTGAGCTATTACGCCGCGCAAAATGAAAACGAATCGAAATTATATCCTCTTTAAAATACACGGGTAGCAGCGGCGCATGGCTGGTGAAGATGAGGAGATTGAAGCTAGCCGGATAGCATCAAGTACTAATAATATTCATATTATCCAGTTTCGGCTAAAACCTTTGAATGGAAATGATTTTTTATTTTATATCAAAAGATAGAGCGAATTAAAAGACTTTTAAATGGAAATGATTTTTTTATTTTATATCAAAAGATAGAGCGAATTAAAAGACTTTTAAATGGAAATGATTTTTTATTTTATATCAAAAGATAGAGCGACTTAAAAGACTTTTAAATGGAAATGATTTTTTGTTTTAAATCAAGAGATAGAGCGAATTAAAAGACTTTTAAATGGAAATGATTTTTTATTTTACATCAAGAGATAGAGCGAATTAAAAGACTTTCAAGCGGAAATGATTTTTTATTTTACATCAAGAGATAGAGCGGATTAAAAGACTTTCAAGCGGAAATGATTTTTTATTCTATATCAAGAGATAGAGTGAATTAAAGAAGCTTGAAAATTCTAAATTAGTATAATTTTGATAAAAACTAAAGGTCTACAGCACCCAGTATTCCCAGGCGGTCACCCATCCAAGTACTAACCGGGCTCGACGTTGCTTAGCTTCAGTGATCGGACGAGAACTGGCGTTTTCAACGTGATATGGCCGTAGACATTTAGTAAGCTTCAACAGACGCTAATGAGAAACGTGGCAATAATCAGCGAACGCCCATTGGACAATATAGTCACGGCTTGGTGAGCATTATTATAACTCTGCGTTAATAGCGTGTCTCGAAGAGTGCATCAGTGTCTACGGCCATATCACGTTGAAAACGCCAGTTCTCGTCCGATCACTGAAGCTAAGCAACGTCGAGCCCGGTTAGTACTTGGATGGGTGACCGCCTAGGAATACCGGGTGCTGTAGACTTTTTATTTATTTTTACATCTTGCTATCTTCATCGCGATCTTCGCGCTATCTTCATCTACATGTACATGTACATGTTCATGTACTACGTATGCGTTATATATATATACATATACTATGTACTATGTACTATGTACTACGTACGTGTAGTGTGTAACAGTATATATAACTTTGCTGCTGCATTTCCGCGTCAAAACCCTTCTGGCAAGCGTGATCAATTAAAGCGCGACACTTTTTGTAGTCGAAGGATGTACTCTACTCGTGTATAATGAAAACTGTTGCAGCGTCCGATCTCAACATAAAAATAACATATTCTCACTTTTAATCCGAAGAAATCTCTTTTAAAGGAAGTTTGTTACTTTTTCTCGACATAAAGTGACGCGCTATCGTAGATCTTATTAGTTTACCGGCTATCTAATGTCTACGCGTGTAAAGACAGGTGAGTAGAAAGCGCCGTTCTTTGGCTTGTTCTTCTCATCTACGAGTTCGAAAGAAAACAGCCCTACATAGAAAGCTTTTACTTACGCGAACAGGTGTGTTAAAAAGATGTTCACGTCGAACCAAATAAAGCGATGCTTTAGAAATGGTGTAATAGCCTCCAAACGAGTACGCTCGCGTTCGACCGCCGCGCGAGTAGCTTCAACTCCTAACGAAACAATCGTAGTACGTCTACTATATACACGTGTAAATTAGGATTCGTTTGCTCTCTTAACATCTGAAAGAACGGTTAATCGCGCTGCAACGAAACATTCATGCGTACCATGTAAACTAGGATTCGTTCGCTCTCTCAATATTTGAAAGAGCGGTCAATCGCGCTGCCGGTTATTCGTCCAGCTCGCTCATTAGCTATGAAAAGCTATCGAGTTACTTCGAACGCATAGCTTAAAACTTTGCCATTGCGTAACGAATATTCCCGGCTCAAACGAATCGTTGATATTGTGCAAATTAGGAGTCGTGTGTACTCTCATACTTCGACGGCGTGGTTGTTCGCGCTCGATAATATTCGACTCGTTCACTCATTGGCTAAACGCATAGCGTTCAAGATCTCGCCGATTCGTACGAAGGTTGCAGGCTCGTTACCGCCGCTTCACGCGCTTTAGATTATTTCGTCAGCATTTTGAAAACTACGGTAAATATTTTCCTTTGAAATAATTATAATCGCGTGGAAATGACCTTTCGCGAAAGTAGGCTTTTCGCTAGAGATAATTCCGCAAAGATAAAAACTGATGGAGCAACCTTAGCTACGCGCTGGCCCGCGCTCATCACCGAACTTAGTTGCCGTCGTAACGTAGATTCCACGTTCCGGTTTGTAATTCGTTTCAAAACTTTTTGACACAATTTACCTTTTAGACTTTTACGCATCCGCGAGTACGGTTTTGTTTCATCACGATCGAAGACGATCGCTCGAGTTTACATTACGAGAATGCGTATTTTGCGGCGAAAGGTCGAGTCGAGTTTCGTTTAGTTATTTATTTTAGCTTTTAGGTAAACTCGTAACGCCGACATACGAGTTGCGCAATTAAAAGGAAATCTTAACGCGAGTTTCTTGAGCTATTACGCCGTGCAAAATGAAAACGAATCGAAATTATATCCTCTTTAAAATACACGGGTAGCAGCGGCGCATGGCTGGTGAAGATGAGGAGATTGAAGCTAGCCGGATAGCATCAAGTACTAATAATATTCATATTATCCAGTTTCGGCTAAAACCTTTGAATGGAAATGATTTTTTATTTTATATCAAAAGATAGAGCGAATTAAAAGACTTTTAAATGGAAATGATTTTTTATTTTATATCAAAAGATAGAGCGAATTAAAAGACTTTTAAATGGAAATGATTTTTTATTTTATATCAAAAGATAGAGCGAATTAAAAGACTTTTAAATGGAAATGATTTTTTGTTTTAAATCAAGAGATAGAGCGAATTAAAAGACTTTTAAATGGAAATGATTTTTTATTTTACATCAAGAGATAGAGCGAATTAAAAGACTTTCAAGCGGAAATGATTTTTTATTTTACATCAAGAGATAGAGCGAATTAAAAGACTTTTAAGCGGAAATGATTTTTTATTCTATATCAAGAGATAGAGTGAATTAAAGAAGCTTGAAAATTCTAAATTAGTATAATTTTGATAAAAACTAAAGGTCTACAGCACCCGGTATTCCCAGGCGGTCACCCATCCAAGTACTAACCGGGCTCGACGTTGCTTAGCTTCAGTGATCGGACGAGAACTGGCGTTTTCAACGTGATATGGCCGTAGACATTTAGTAAGCTTCAACAGACGCTAATGAGAAACGTGGCAATAATCAGCGAACGCCCATTGGACAATATAGTCACGGCTTGGTGAGCATTATTATAACTCTGCGTTAATAGCGTGTCTCGAAGAGCGCATCAGTGTCTACGGCCATATCACGTTGAAAACGCCAGTTCTCGTCCGATCACTGAAGCTAAGCAACGTCGAGCCCGGTTAGTACTTGGATGGGTGACCGCCTGGGAATACCGGGTGCTGTAGACTTTTTATTTATTTTTACATCTTGCTATCTTCATCGCGATCTTCGCGCTATCTTCATCTACATGTACATGTACATGTACATGTACATGTTCATATACATGAACATGTACTACGTATGCGTTATATATATATACATATACTATGTACTATGTACTATGTACTATGTACTATGTACTACGTACGTGTAGTGTGTAACAGTATATATAACTTTGCTGCTGCATTTCCGCGTCAAAACCCTTCTGGCAAGCGTGATCAATTAAAGCGCGACACTTTTTGTAGTCGAAGGATGTACTCTACTCGTGTATAACGAAAACTGTTGCAGCGTCCGATCTCAACATAAAAATAACATATTCTCACTTTTAATCCGAAGAAATCTCTTTTAAAGGAAGTTTGTTACTTTTTCTCGACATAAAGTGACGCGCTATCGTAGATCTTATTAGTTTACCGGCTATCTAATGTCTACGCGTGTAAAGACAGGTGAGTAGAAAGCGCCGTTCTTTGGCTTGTTCTTCTCATCTACGAGTTCGAAAGAAAACAGCCCTACATAGAAAGCTTTTACTTACGCGAACAGGTGTGTTAAAAAGATGTTCACGTCGAACCAAATAAAGCGATGCTTTAGAAATGGTGTAATAGCCTCCAAACGAGTACGCTCGCGTTCGACCGCCGCGCGAGTAGCTTCAACTCCTAACGAAACAATCGTAGTACGTCTACTATATACACGTGTAAATTAGGATTCGTTTGCTCTCTTAACATCTGAAAGAGCGGTTAATCGCGCTGCAACGAAACATTTATGCGTACCATGTAAACTAGGATTCGTTCGCTCTCTCAATATTTGAAAGAGCGGTCAATCGCGCTGCCGGTTATTCGTCCAGCTCGCTCATTAGCTATGAAAAGCTATCGAGTTACTTCGAACGCATAGCTTAAAACTTTGCCATTGCGTAACGAATATTCCCGGCTCAAACGAATCGTTGATATTGTGCAAATTAGGAGTCGTGTGTACTCTCATACTTCGACGGCGTGGTTGTTCGCGCTCGATAATATTCGACTCGTTCACTCATTGGCTAAACGCATAGCGTTCAAGATCTCGCCGATTCGTACGAAGGTTGCAGGCTCGTTACCGCCGCTTCACGCGCTTTAGATTATTTCGTCAGCATTTTGAAAACTACGGTAAATATTTTCCTTTTAAATAATTATAATTGCGTGGAAATGACCTTACGCGAAAGTAGGCTTTTCGCTAGAGATAATTCCGCAAAGATAAAAACTGATGGAGCAACCTTAGCTACGCGCTGGCCCGCGCTCATCACCGAACTTAGATGCCGTCGTAACGTAGATTCCACGTTCCGGTTTGTAATTCGTTTCGAAACTTTTTGACACAATTTACCTTTTAGACTTTTACGCATCCGCGAGTACGGTTTTGTTTCATCACGATCGAAAACGATCGCTCGAGTTTACATTACGAGAATGCGTATTTTGCGGCGAAAGGCCGAGTCGAGTTTCGTTTAGTTATTTATTTTAGCTTTTAGGTAAACTCGTAACGCCGACATACGAGTTGCGCAATTAAAAGGAAATCTTAACGCGAGTTTCTTGAGCTATTACGCCGCGCAAAATGAAAACGAATCGAAATTATATCCTCTTTAAAATACACGGGTAGCAGCGGCGCATGGCTGGTGAAGATGAGGAGATTGAAGCTAGCCGGATAGCATCAAGTACTAATAATATTCATATTATCCAGTTTCGGCTAAAACCTTTGAATGGAAATGATTTTTTATTTTATATCAAAAGATAGAGCGAATTAAAAGACTTTTAAATGGAAATGATTTTTTATTTTATATCAAAAGATAGAGCGAATTAAAAGACTTTTAAATGGAAATGATTTTTTATTTTATATCAAAAGATAGAGCGACTTAAAAGACTTTTAAATGGAAATGATTTTTTGTTTTAAATCAAGAGATAGAGCGAATTAAAAGACTTTTAAATGGAAATGATTTTTTATTTTACATCAAGAGATAGAGCGAATTAAAAGACTTTTAAGCGGAAATGATTTTTTATTTTACATCAAGAGATAGAGCGGATTAAAAGACTTTCAAGCGGAAATGATTTTTTATTCTATATCAAGAGATAGAGTGAATTAAAGAAGCTTGAAAATTCTAAATTAGTATAATTTTGATAAAAACTAAAGGTCTACAGCACCCGGTATTCCCAGGCGGTCACCCATCCAAGTACTAACCGGGCTCGACGTTGCTTAGCTTCAGTGATCGGACGAGAACTGGCGTTTTCAACGTGATATGGCCGTAGACATTTAGTAAGCTTCAACAGACGCTAATGAGAAACGTGGCAATAATCAGCGAACGCCCATTGGACAATATAGTCACGGCTTGGTGAGCATTATTATAACTCTGCGTTAATAGCGTGTCTCGAAGAGCTCATCAGTGTCTACGGCCATATCACGTTGAAAACGCCAGTTCTCGTCCGATCACTGAAGCTAAGCAACGTCGAGCCCGGTTAGTACTTGGATGGGTGACCGCCTGGGAATACCGGGTGCTGTAGACTTTTTATTTATTTTTACATCTTGCTATCTTCATCGCGATCTTCGCGCTATCTTCATCTACATGTACATGTACATGTACATGTACATGTTCATGTACATGAACATGTACTACGTATGCGTTATATATATATACATATACTATGTACTATGTACTATGTACTATGTACTACGTACGTGTAGTGTGTAACAGTATATATAACTTTGCTGCTGCATTTCCGCGTCAAAACCCTTCTGGCAAGCGTGATCAATTAAAGCGCGACACTTTTTGTAGTCGAAGGATGTACTCTACTCGTGTATAACGAAAACTGTTGCAGCGTCCGATCTCAACATAAAAATAACATATTCTCACTTTTAATCCGAAGAAATCTCTTTTAAAGGAAGTTTGTTACTTTTTCTCGACATAAAGTGACGCGCTATCGTAGATCTTATTAGTTTACCGGCTATCTAATGTCTACGCGTGTAAAGACAGGTGAGTAGAAAGCGCCGTTCTTTGGCTTGTTCTTCTCATCTACGAGTTCGAAAGAAAACAGCCCTACATAGAAAGCTTTTACTTACGCGAACAGGTGTGTTAAAAAGATGTTCACGTCGAACCAAATAAAGCGATGCTTTAGAAATGGTGTAATAGCCTCCAAACGAGTACGCTCGCGTTCGACCGCCGCGCGAGTAGCTTCAACTCCTAACGAAACAATCGTAGTACGTCTACTATATACACGTGTAAATTAGGATTCGTTTGCTCTCTTAACATCTGAAAGAGCGGTTAATCGCGCTGCAACGAAACATTTATGCGTACCATGTAAACTAGGATTCGTTCGCTCTCTCAATATTTGAAAGAGCGGTCAATCGCGCTGCCGGTTATTCGTCCAGCTCGCTCATTAGCTATGAAAAGCTATCGAGTTACTTCGAACGCATAGCTTAAAACTTTGCCATTGCGTAACGAATATTCCCGGCTCAAACGAATCGTTGATATTGTGCAAATTAGGAGTCGTGTGTACTCTCATACTTCGACGGCGTGGTTGTTCGCGCTCGATAATATTCGACTCGTTCACTCATTGGCTAAACGCATAGCGTTCAAGATCTCGCCGATTCGTACGAAGGTTGCAGGCTCGTTACCGCCGCTTCACGCGCTTTAGATTATTTCGTCAGCATTTTGAAAACTACGGTAAATATTTTCCTTTTAAATAATTATAATTGCGTGGAAATGACCTTACGCGAAAGTAGGCTTTTCGCTAGAGATAATTCCGCAAAGATAAAAACTGATGGAGCAACCTTAGCTACGCGCTGGCCCGCGCTCATCACCGAACTTAGATGCCGTCGTAACGTAGATTCCACGTTCCGGTTTGTAATTCGTTTCGAAACTTTTTGACACAATTTACCTTTTAGACTTTTACGCATCCGCGAGTACGGTTTTGTTTCATCACGATCGAAGACGATCGCTCGAGTTTACATTACGAGAATGCGTATTTTGCGGCGAAAGGCCGAGTCGAGTTTCGTTTAGTTATTTATTTTAGCTTTTAGGTAAACTCGTAACGCCGACATACGAGTTGCGCAATTAAAAGGAAATCTTAACGCGAGTTTCTTGAGCTATTACGCCGCGCAAAATGAAAACGAATCGAAATTATATCCTCTTTAAAATACACGGGTAGCAGCGGCGCATGGCTGGTGAAGATGAGGAGATTGAAGCTAGCCGGATAGCATCAAGTACTAATAATATTCATATTATCCAGTTTCGGCTAAAACCTTTGAATGGAAATGATTTTTTATTTTATATCAAAAGATAGAGCGAATTAAAAGACTTTTAAATGGAAATGATTTTTTATTTTATATCAAAAGATAGAGCGAATTAAAAGACTTTTAAATGGAAATGATTTTTTATTTTATATCAAAAGATAGAGCGACTTAAAAGACTTTTAAATGGAAATGATTTTTTGTTTTAAATCAAGAGATAGAGCGAATTAAAAGACTTTTAAATGGAAATGATTTTTTATTTTACATCAAGAGATAGAGCGAATTAAAAGACTTTCAAGCGGAAATGATTTTTTATTTTACATCAAGAGATAGAGCGGATTAAAAGACTTTCAAGCGGAAATGATTTTTTATTCTATATCAAGAGATAGAGTGAATTAAAGAAGCTTGAAAATTCTAAATTAGTATAATTTTGATAAAAACTAAAGGTCTACAGCACCCAGTATTCCCAGGCGGTCACCCATCCAAGTACTAACCGGGCTCGACGTTGCTTAGCTTCAGTGATCGGACGAGAACTGGCGTTTTCAACGTGATATGGCCGTAGACATTTAGTAAGCTTCAACAGACGCTAATGAGAAACGTGGCAATAATCAGCGAACGCCCATTGGACAATATAGTCACGGCTTGGTGAGCATTATTATAACTCTGCGTTAATAGCGTGTCTCGAAGAGTGCATCAGTGTCTACGGCCATATCACGTTGAAAACGCCAGTTCTCGTCCGATCACTGAAGCTAAGCAACGTCGAGCCCGGTTAGTACTTGGATGGGTGACCGCCTAGGAATACCGGGTGCTGTAGACTTTTTATTTATTTTTACATCTTGCTATCTTCATCGCGATCTTCGCGCTATCTTCATCTACATGTACATGTACATGTACATGTACATGTTCATATACATGAACATGTACTACGTATGCGTTATATATATATACATATACTATGTACTATGTACTATGTACTACGTACGTGTAGTGTGTAACAGTATATATAACTTTGCTGCTGCATTTCCGCGTCAAAACCCTTCTGGCAAGCGTGATCAATTAAAGCGCGACACTTTTTGTAGTCGAAGGATGTACTCTACTCGTGTATAACGAAAACTGTTGCAGCGTCCGATCTCAACATAAAAATAACATATTCTCACTTTTAATCCGAAGAAATCTCTTTTAAAGGAAGTTTGTTACTTTTTCTCGACATAAAGTGACGCGCTATCGTAGATCTTATTAGTTTACCGGCTATCTAATGTCTACGCGTGTAAAGACAGGTGAGTAGAAAGCGCCGTTCTTTGGCTTGTTCTTCTCATCTACGAGTTCGAAAGAAAACAGCCCTACATAGAAAGCTTTTACTTACGCGAACAGGTGTGTTAAAAAGATGTTCACGTCGAACCAAATAAAGCGATGCTTTAGAAATGGTGTAATAGCCTCCAAACGAGTACGCTCGCGTTCGACCGCCGCGCGAGTAGCTTCAACTCCTAACGAAACAATCGTAGTACGTCTACTATATACACGTGTAAATTAGGATTCGTTTGCTCTCTTAACATCTGAAAGAGCGGTTAATCGCGCTGCAACGAAACATTTATGCGTACCATGTAAACTAGGATTCGTTCGCTCTCTCAATATTTGAAAGAGCGGTCAATCGCGCTGCCGGTTATTCGTCCAGCTCGCTCATTAGCTATGAAAAGCTATCGAGTTACTTCGAACGCATAGCTTAAAACTTTGCCATTGCGTAACGAATATTCCCGGCTCAAACGAATCGTTGATATTGTGCAAATTAGGAGTCGTGTGTACTCTCATACTTCGACGGCGTGGTTGTTCGCGCTCGATAATATTCGACTCGTTCACTCATTGGCTAAACGCATAGCGTTCAAGATCTCGCCGATTCGTACGAAGGTTGCAGGCTCGTTACCGCCGCTTCACGCGCTTTAGATTATTTCGTCAGCATTTTGAAAACTACGGTAAATATTTTCCTTTTAAATAATTATAATTGCGTGGAAATGACCTTACGCGAAAGTAGGCTTTTCGCTAGAGATAATTCCGCAAAGATAAAAACTGATGGAGCAACCTTAGCTACGCGCTGGCCCGCGCTCATCACCGAACTTAGATGCCGTCGTAACGTAGATTCCACGTTCCGGTTTGTAATTCGTTTCGAAACTTTTTGACACAATTTACCTTTTAGACTTTTACGCATCCGCGAGTACGGTTTTGTTTCATCACGATCGAAAACGATCGCTCGAGTTTACATTACGAGAATGCGTATTTTGCGGCGAAAGGCCGAGTCGAGTTTCGTTTAGTTATTTATTTTAGCTTTTAGGTAAACTCGTAACGCCGACATACGAGTTGCGCAATTAAAAGGAAATCTTAACGCGAGTTTCTTGAGCTATTACGCCGCGCAAAATGAAAACGAATCGAAATTATATCCTCTTTAAAATACACGGGTAGCAGCGGCGCATGGCTGGTGAAGATGAGGAGATTGAAGCTAGCCGGATAGCATCAAGTACTAATAATATTCATATTATCCAGTTTCGGCTAAAACCTTTGAATGGAAATGATTTTTTATTTTATATCAAAAGATAGAGCGAATTAAAAGACTTTTAAATGGAAATGATTTTTTATTTTATATCAAAAGATAGAGCGAATTAAAAGACTTTTAAATGGAAATGATTTTTTATTTTATATCAAAAGATAGAGCGACTTAAAAGACTTTTAAATGGAAATGATTTTTTGTTTTAAATCAAGAGATAGAGCGAATTAAAAGACTTTTAAATGGAAATGATTTTTTATTTTACATCAAGAGATAGAGCGAATTAAAAGACTTTTAAGCGGAAATGATTTTTTATTTTACATCAAGAGATAGAGCGGATTAAAAGACTTTCAAGCGGAAATGATTTTTTATTCTATATCAAGAGATAGAGTGAATTAAAGAAGCTTGAAAATTCTAAATTAGTATAATTTTGATAAAAACTAAAGGTCTACAGCACCCGGTATTCCCAGGCGGTCACCCATCCAAGTACTAACCGGGCTCGACGTTGCTTAGCTTCAGTGATCGGACGAGAACTGGCGTTTTCAACGTGATATGGCCGTAGACATTTAGTAAGCTTCAACAGACGCTAATGAGAAACGTGGCAATAATCAGCGAACGCCCATTGGACAATATAGTCACGGCTTGGTGAGCATTATTATAACTCTGCGTTAATAGCGTGTCTCGAAGAGCTCATCAGTGTCTACGGCCATATCACGTTGAAAACGCCAGTTCTCGTCCGATCACTGAAGCTAAGCAACGTCGAGCCCGGTTAGTACTTGGATGGGTGACCGCCTGGGAATACCGGGTGCTGTAGACTTTTTATTTATTTTTACATCTTGCTATCTTCATCGCGATCTTCGCGCTATCTTCATCTACATGTACATGTACATGTACATGTTCATGTACATGAACATGTACTACGTATGCGTTATATATATATACATATACTATGTACTATGTACTATGTACTACGTACGTGTAGTGTGTAACAGTATATATAACTTTGCTGCTGCATTTCCGCGTCAAAACCCTTCTGGCAAGCGTGATCAATTAAAGCGCGACACTTTTTGTAGTCGAAGGATGTACTCTACTCGTGTATAACGAAAACTGTTGCAGCGTCCGATCTCAACATAAAAATAACATATTCTCACTTTTAATCCGAAGAAATCTCTTTTAAAGGAAGTTTGTTACTTTTTCTCGACATAAAGTGACGCGCTATCGTAGATCTTATTAGTTTACCGGCTATCTAATGTCTACGCGTGTAAAGACAGGTGAGTAGAAAGCGCCGTTCTTTGGCTTGTTCTTCTCATCTACGAGTTCGAAAGAAAACAGCCCTACATAGAAAGCTTTTACTTACACGAACAGGTGTGTTAAAAAGATGTTCACGTCGAACCAAATAAAGCGATGCTTTAGAAATGGTGTAATAGCCTCCAAACGAGTACGCTCGCGTTCGACCGCCGCGCGAGTAGCTTCAACTCCTAACGAAACAATCGTAGTACGTCTACTATATACACGTGTAAATTAGGATTCGTTTGCTCTCTTAACATCTGAAAGAGCGGTTAATCGCGCTGCAACGAAACATTTATGCGTACCATGTAAACTAGGATTCGTTCGCTCTCTCAATATTTGAAAGAGCGGTCAATCGCGCTGCCGGTTATTCGTCCAGCTCGCTCATTAGCTATGAAAAGCTATCGAGTTACTTCGAACGCATAGCTTAAAACTTTGCCATTGCGTAACGAATATTCCCGGCTCAAACGAATCGTTGATATTGTGCAAATTAGGAGTCGTGTGTACTCTCATACTTCGACGGCGTGGTTGTTCGCGCTCGATAATATTCGACTCGTTCACTCATTGGCTAAACGCATAGCGTTCAAGATCTCGCCGATTCGTACGAAGGTTGCAGGCTCGTTACCGCCGCTTCACGCGCTTTAGATTATTTCGTCAGCATTTTGAAAACTACGGTAAATATTTTCCTTTTAAATAATTATAATTGCGTGGAAATGACCTTACGCGAAAGTAGGCTTTTCGCTAGAGATAATTCCGCAAAGATAAAAACTGATGGAGCAACCTTAGCTACGCGCTGGCCCGCGCTCATCACCGAACTTAGATGCCGTCGTAACGTAGATTCCACGTTCCGGTTTGTAATTCGTTTCGAAACTTTTTGACACAATTTACCTTTTAGACTTTTACGCATCCGCGAGTACGGTTTTGTTTCATCACGATCGAAGACGATCGCTCGAGTTTACATTACGAGAATGCGTATTTTGCGGCGAAAGGCCGAGTCGAGTTTCGTTTAGTTATTTATTTTAGCTTTTAGGTAAACTCGTAACGCCGACATACGAGTTGCGCAATTAAAAGGAAATCTTAACGCGAGTTTCTTGAGCTATTACGCCGCGCAAAATGAAAACGAATCGAAATTATATCCTCTTTAAAATACACGGGTAGCAGCGGCGCATGGCTGGTGAAGATGAGGAGATTGAAGCTAGCCGGATAGCATCAAGTACTAATAATATTCATATTATCCAGTTTCGGCTAAAACCTTTGAATGGAAATGATTTTTTATTTTATATCAAAAGATAGAGCGAATTAAAAGACTTTTAAATGGAAATGATTTTTTATTTTATATCAAAAGATAGAGCGAATTAAAAGACTTTTAAATGGAAATGATTTTTTATTTTATATCAAAAGATAGAGCGACTTAAAAGACTTTTAAATGGAAATGATTTTTTGTTTTAAATCAAGAGATAGAGCGAATTAAAAGACTTTTAAATGGAAATGATTTTTTATTTTACATCAAGAGATAGAGCGAATTAAAAGACTTTCAAGCGGAAATGATTTTTTATTTTACATCAAGAGATAGAGCGGATTAAAAGACTTTCAAGCGGAAATGATTTTTTATTCTATATCAAGAGATAGAGTGAATTAAAGAAGCTTGAAAATTCTAAATTAGTATAATTTTGATAAAAACTAAAGGTCTACAGCACCCAGTATTCCCAGGCGGTCACCCATCCAAGTACTAACCGGGCTCGACGTTGCTTAGCTTCAGTGATCGGACGAGAACTGGCGTTTTCAACGTGATATGGCCGTAGACATTTAGTAAGCTTCAACAGACGCTAATGAGAAACGTGGCAATAATCAGCGAACGCCCATTGGACAATATAGTCACGGCTTGGTGAGCATTATTATAACTCTGCGTTAATAGCGTGTCTCGAAGAGTGCATCAGTGTCTACGGCCATATCACGTTGAAAACGCCAGTTCTCGTCTGATCACTGAAGCTAAGCAACGTCGAGCCCGGTTAGTACTTGGATGGGTGACCGCCTAGGAATACCGGGTGCTGTAGACTTTTTATTTATTTTTACATCTTGCTATCTTCATCGCGATCTTCGCGCTATCTTCATCTACATGTACATGTACATGTACATGTTCATGTACTACGTATGCGTTATATATATATACATATACTATGTACTATGTACTATGTACTACGTACGTGTAGTGTGTAACAGTATATATAACTTTGCTGCTGCATTTCCGCGTCAAAACCCTTCTGGCAAGCGTGATCAATTAAAGCGCGACACTTTTTGTAGTCGAAGGATGTACTCTACTCGTGTATAACGAAAACTGTTGCAGCGTCCGATCTCAACATAAAAATAACATATTCTCACTTTTAATCCGAAGAAATCTCTTTTAAAGGAAGTTTGTTACTTTTTCTCGACATAAAGTGACGCGCTATCGTAGATCTTATTAGTTTACCGGCTATCTAATGTCTACGCGTGTAAAGACAGGTGAGTAGTAAGCGCCGTTCTTTGGCTTGTTCTTCTCATCTACGAGTTCGAAAGAAAACAGCCCTACATAGAAAGCTTTTACTTACGCGAACAGGTGTGTTAAAAAGATGTTCACGTCGAACCAAATAAAGCGATGCTTTAGAAATGGTGTAATAGCCTCCAAACGAGTACGCTCGCGTTCGACCGCCGCGCGAGTAGCTTCAACTCCTAACGAAACAATCGTAGTACGTCTACTATATACACGTGTAAATTAGGATTCGTTTGCTCTCTTAACATCTGAAAGAGCGGTTAATCGCGCTGCAACGAAACATTTATGCGTACCATGTAAACTAGGATTCGTTCGCTCTCTCAATATTTGAAAGAGCGGTCAATCGCGCTGCCGGTTATTCGTCCAGCTCGCTC
The DNA here is from genome assembly GCF_963576615.1 of Watersipora subatra. Taxonomy (NCBI): domain Eukaryota; kingdom Metazoa; phylum Bryozoa; class Gymnolaemata; order Cheilostomatida; family Watersiporidae; genus Watersipora; species Watersipora subatra. The sequence goes on from NC_088718.1 coordinate 12,451,955, forward strand.
ATTAGCTATGAAAAGCTATCGAGTTACTTCGAGCGCATAGCTTAAAACTTTGCCATTGCGTAACGAATATTCCCGGCTCAAACGAATCGTTGATATTGTGCAAATTAGGAGTCGTGTGTACTCTCATACTTCGACGGCGTGGTTGTTCGCGCTCGATAATATTCGACTCGTTCACTCATTGGCTAAACGCATAGCGTTCAAGATCTCGCCGATTCGTACGAAGGTTGCAGGCTCGTTACCGCCGCTTCACGCGCTTTAGATTATTTCGTCAGCATTTTGAAAACTACGGTAAATATTTTCCTTTTAAATAATTATAATTGCGTGGAAATGACCTTACGCGAAAGTAGGCTTTTCGCTAGAGATAATTCCGCAAAGATAAAAACTGATGGAGCAACCTTAGCTACGCGCTGGCCCGCGCTCATCACCGAACTTAGATGCCGTCGTAACGTAGATTCCACGTTCCGGTTTGTAATTCGTTTCGAAACTTTTTGACACAATTTACCTTTTAGACTTTTACGCATCCGCGAGTACGGTTTTGTTTCATCACGATCGAAAACGATCGCTCGAGTTTACATTACGAGAATGCGTATTTTGCGGCGAAAGGCCGAGTCGAGTTTCGTTTAGTTATTTATTTTAGCTTTTAGGTAAACTCGTAACGCCGACATACGAGTTGCGCAATTAAAAGGAAATCTTAACGCGAGTTTCTTGAGCTATTACGCCGCGCAAAATGAAAACGAATCGAAATTATATCCTCTTTAAAATACACGGGTAGCAGCGGCGCATGGCTGGTGAAGATGAGGAGATTGAAGCTAGCCGGATAGCATCAAGTACTAATAATATTCATATTATCCAGTTTCGGCTAAAACCTTTGAATGGAAATGATTTTTTATTTTATATCAAAAGATAGAGCGAATTAAAAGACTTTTAAATGGAAATGATTTTTTATTTTATATCAAAAGATAGAGCGAATTAAAAGACTTTTAAATGGAAATGATTTTTTATTTTATATCAAAAGATAGAGCGACTTAAAAGACTTTTAAATGGAAATGATTTTTTGTTTTAAATCAAGAGATAGAGCGAATTAAAAGACTTTTAAATGGAAATGATTTTTTATTTTACATCAAGAGATAGAGCGAATTAAAAGACTTTTAAGCGGAAATGATTTTTTATTTTACATCAAGAGATAGAGCGGATTAAAAGACTTTCAAGCGGAAATGATTTTTTATTCTATATCAAGAGATAGAGTGAATTAAAGAAGCTTGAAAATTCTAAATTAGTATAATTTTGATAAAAACTAAAGGTCTACAGCACCCGGTATTCCCAGGCGGTCACCCATCCAAGTACTAACCGGGCTCGACGTTGCTTAGCTTCAGTGATCGGACGAGAACTGGCGTTTTCAACGTGATATGGCCGTAGACATTTAGTAAGCTTCAACAGACGCTAATGAGAAACGTGGCAATAATCAGCGAACGCCCATTGGACAATATAGTCACGGCTTGGTGAGCATTATTATAACTCTGCGTTAATAGCGTGTCTCGAAGAGCTCATCAGTGTCTACGGCCATATCACGTTGAAAACGCCAGTTCTCGTCCGATCACTGAAGCTAAGCAACGTCGAGCCCGGTTAGTACTTGGATGGGTGACCGCCTGGGAATACCGGGTGCTGTAGACTTTTTATTTATTTTTACATCTTGCTATCTTCATCGCGATCTTCGCGCTATCTTCATCTACATGTACATGTACATGTACATGTACATGTTCATGTACATGAACATGTACTACGTATGCGTTATATATATATACATATACTATGTACTATGTACTATGTACTACGTACGTGTAGTGTGTAACAGTATATATAACTTTGCTGCTGCATTTCCGCGTCAAAACCCTTCTGGCAAGCGTGATCAATTAAAGCGCGACACTTTTTGTAGTCGAAGGATGTACTCTACTCGTGTATAACGAAAACTGTTGCAGCGTCCGATCTCAACATAAAAATAACATATTCTCACTTTTAATCCGAAGAAATCTCTTTTAAAGGAAGTTTGTTACTTTTTCTCGACATAAAGTGACGCGCTATCGTAGATCTTATTAGTTTACCGGCTATCTAATGTCTACGCGTGTAAAGACAGGTGAGTAGAAAGCGCCGTTCTTTGGCTTGTTCTTCTCATCTACGAGTTCGAAAGAAAACAGCCCTACATAGAAAGCTTTTACTTACACGAACAGGTGTGTTAAAAAGATGTTCACGTCGAACCAAATAAAGCGATGCTTTAGAAATGGTGTAATAGCCTCCAAACGAGTACGCTCGCGTTCGACCGCCGCGCGAGTAGCTTCAACTCCTAACGAAACAATCGTAGTACGTCTACTATATACACGTGTAAATTAGGATTCGTTTGCTCTCTTAACATCTGAAAGAGCGGTTAATCGCGCTGCAACGAAACATTTATGCGTACCATGTAAACTAGGATTCGTTCGCTCTCTCAATATTTGAAAGAGCGGTCAATCGCGCTGCCGGTTATTCGTCCAGCTCGCTCATTAGCTATGAAAAGCTATCGAGTTACTTCGAACGCATAGCTTAAAACTTTGCCATTGCGTAACGAATATTCCCGGCTCAAACGAATCGTTGATATTGTGCAAATTAGGAGTCGTGTGTACTCTCATACTTCGACGGCGTGGTTGTTCGCGCTCGATAATATTCGACTCGTTCACTCATTGGCTAAACGCATAGCGTTCAAGATCTCGCCGATTCGTACGAAGGTTGCAGGCTCGTTACCGCCGCTTCACGCGCTTTAGATTATTTCGTCAGCATTTTGAAAACTACGGTAAATATTTTCCTTTTAAATAATTATAATTGCGTGGAAATGACCTTACGCGAAAGTAGGCTTTTCGCTAGAGATAATTCCGCAAAGATAAAAACTGATGGAGCAACCTTAGCTACGCGCTGGCCCGCGCTCATCACCGAACTTAGATGCCGTCGTAACGTAGATTCCACGTTCCGGTTTGTAATTCGTTTCGAAACTTTTTGACACAATTTACCTTTTAGACTTTTACGCATCCGCGAGTACGGTTTTGTTTCATCACGATCGAAGACGATCGCTCGAGTTTACATTACGAGAATGCGTATTTTGCGGCGAAAGGTCGAGTCGAGTTTCGTTTAGTTATTTATTTTAGCTTTTAGGTAAACTCGTAACGCCGACATACGAGTTGTGCAATTAAAAGGAAATCTTAACGCGAGTTTCTTGAGCTATTACGCCGCGCAAAATGAAAACGAATCGAAATTATATCCTCTTTAAAATACACGGGTAGCAGCGGCGCATGGCTGGTGAAGATGAGGAGATTGAAGCTAGCCGGATAGCATCAAGTACTAATAATATTCATATTATCCAGTTTCGGCTAAAACCTTTGAATGGAAATGATTTTTTATTTTATATCAAAAGATAGAGCGAATTAAAAGACTTTTAAATGGAAATGATTTTTTATTTTATATCAAAAGATAGAGCGAATTAAAAGACTTTTAAATGGAAATGATTTTTTATTTTATATCAAAAGATAGAGCGACTTAAAAGACTTTTAAATGGAAATGATTTTTTGTTTTAAATCAAGAGATAGAGCGAATTAAAAGACTTTTAAATGGAAATGATTTTTTATTTTACATCAAGAGATAGAGCGAATTAAAAGACTTTCAAGCGGAAATGATTTTTTATTTTACATCAAGAGATAGAGCGGATTAAAAGACTTTCAAGCGGAAATGATTTTTTATTCTATATCAAGAGATAGAGTGAATTAAAGAAGCTTGAAAATTCTAAATTAGTATAATTTTGATAAAAACTAAAGGTCTACAGCACCCAGTATTCCCAGGCGGTCACCCATCCAAGTACTAACCGGGCTCGACGTTGCTTAGCTTCAGTGATCGGACGAGAACTGGCGTTTTCAACGTGATATGGCCGTAGACATTTAGTAAGCTTCAACAGACGCTAATGAGAAACGTGGCAATAATCAGCGAACGCCCATTGGACAATATAGTCACGGCTTGGTGAGCATTATTATAACTCTGCGTTAATAGCGTGTCTCGAAGAGTGCATCAGTGTCTACGGCCATATCACGTTGAAAACGCCAGTTCTCGTCTGATCACTGAAGCTAAGCAACGTCGAGCCCGGTTAGTACTTGGATGGGTGACCGCCTAGGAATACCGGGTGCTGTAGACTTTTTATTTATTTTTACATCTTGCTATCTTCATCGCGATCTTCGCGCTATCTTCATCTACATGTACATGTACATGTTCATGTACTACGTATGCGTTATATATATATACATATACTATGTACTATGTACTATGTACTACGTACGTGTAGTGTGTAACAGTATATATAACTTTGCTGCTGCATTTCCGCGTCAAAACCCTTCTGGCAAGCGTGATCAATTAAAGCGCGACACTTTTTGTAGTCGAAGGATGTACTCTACTCGTGTATAACGAAAACTGTTGCAGCGTCCGATCTCAACATAAAAATAACATATTCTCACTTTTAATCCAAAGAAATCTCTTTTAAAGGAAGTTTGTTACTTTTTCTCGACATAAAGTGACGCGCTATCGTAGATCTTATTAGTTTACCGGCTATCTAATGTCTACGCGTGTAAAGACAGGTGAGTAGTAAGCGCCGTTCTTTGGCTTGTTCTTCTCATCTACGAGTTCGAAAGAAAACAGCCCTACATAGAAAGCTTTTACTTACGCGAACAGGTGTGTTAAAAAGATGTTCACGTCGAACCAAATAAAGCGATGCTTTAGAAATGGTGTAATAGCCTCCAAACGAGTACGCTCGCGTTCGACCGCCGCGCGAGTAGCTTCAACTCCTAACGAAACAATCGTAGTACGTCTACTATATACACGTGTAAATTAGGATTCGTTTGCTCTCTTAACATCTGAAAGAGCGGTTAATCGCGCTGCAACGAAACATTTATGCGTACCATGTAAACTAGGATTCGTTCGCTCTCTCAATATTTGAAAGAGCGGTCAATCGCGCTGCCGGTTATTCGTCCAGCTCGCTCATTAGCTATGAAAAGCTATCGAGTTACTTCGAGCGCATAGCTTAAAACTTTGCCATTGCGTAACGAATATTCCCGGCTCAAACGAATCGTTGATATTGTGCAAATTAGGAGTCGTGTGTACTCTCATACTTCGACGGCGTGGTTGTTCGCGCTCGATAATATTCGACTCGTTCACTCATTGGCTAAACGCATAGCGTTCAAGATCTCGCCGATTCGTACGAAGGTTGCAGGCTCGTTACCGCCGCTTCACGCGCTTTAGATTATTTCGTCAGCATTTTGAAAACTACGGTAAATATTTTCCTTTTAAATAATTATAATTGCGTGGAAATGACCTTACGCGAAAGTAGGCTTTTCGCTAGAGATAATTCCGCAAAGATAAAAACTGATGGAGCAACCTTAGCTACGCGCTGGCCCGCGCTCATCACCGAACTTAGATGCCGTCGTAACGTAGATTCCACGTTCCGGTTTGTAATTCGTTTCGAAACTTTTTGACACAATTTACCTTTTAGACTTTTACGCATCCGCGAGTACGGTTTTGTTTCATCACGATCGAAAACGATCGCTCGAGTTTACATTACGAGAATGCGTATTTTGCGGCGAAAGGCCGAGTCGAGTTTCGTTTAGTTATTTATTTTAGCTTTTAGGTAAACTCGTAACGCCGACATACGAGTTGCGCAATTAAAAGGAAATCTTAACGCGAGTTTCTTGAGCTATTACGCCGCGCAAAATGAAAACGAATCGAAATTATATCCTCTTTAAAATACACGGGTAGCAGCGGCGCATGGCTGGTGAAGATGAGGAGATTGAAGCTAGCCGGATAGCATCAAGTACTAATAATATTCATATTATCCAGTTTCGGCTAAAACCTTTGAATGGAAATGATTTTTTATTTTATATCAAAAGATAGAGCGAATTAAAAGACTTTTAAATGGAAATGATTTTTTATTTTATATCAAAAGATAGAGCGAATTAAAAGACTTTTAAATGGAAATGATTTTTTATTTTATATCAAAAGATAGAGCGACTTAAAAGACTTTTAAATGGAAATGATTTTTTGTTTTAAATCAAGAGATAGAGCGAATTAAAAGACTTTTAAATGGAAATGATTTTTTATTTTACATCAAGAGATAGAGCGAATTAAAAGACTTTTAAGCGGAAATGATTTTTTATTTTACATCAAGAGATAGAGCGGATTAAAAGACTTTCAAGCGGAAATGATTTTTTATTCTATATCAAGAGATAGAGTGAATTAAAGAAGCTTGAAAATTCTAAATTAGTATAATTTTGATAAAAACTAAAGGTCTACAGCACCCGGTATTCCCAGGCGGTCACCCATCCAAGTACTAACCGGGCTCGACGTTGCTTAGCTTCAGTGATCGGACGAGAACTGGCGTTTTCAACGTGATATGGCCGTAGACATTTAGTAAGCTTCAACAGACGCTAATGAGAAACGTGGCAATAATCAGCGAACGCCCATTGGACAATATAGTCACGGCTTGGTGAGCATTATTATAACTCTGCGTTAATAGCGTGTCTCGAAGAGCTCATCAGTGTCTACGGCCATATCACGTTGAAAACGCCAGTTCTCGTCCGATCACTGAAGCTAAGCAACGTCGAGCCCGGTTAGTACTTGGATGGGTGACCGCCTGGGAATACCGGGTGCTGTAGACTTTTTATTTATTTTTACATCTTGCTATCTTCATCGCGATCTTCGCGCTATCTTCATCTACATGTACATGTACATGTACATGTACATGTTCATGTACATGAACATGTACTACGTATGCGTTATATATATATACATATACTATGTACTATGTACTATGTACTACGTACGTGTAGTGTGTAACAGTATATATAACTTTGCTGCTGCATTTCCGCGTCAAAACCCTTCTGGCAAGCGTGATCAATTAAAGCGCGACACTTTTTGTAGTCGAAGGATGTACTCTACTCGTGTATAACGAAAACTGTTGCAGCGTCCGATCTCAACATAAAAATAACATATTCTCACTTTTAATCCGAAGAAATCTCTTTTAAAGGAAGTTTGTTACTTTTTCTCGACATAAAGTGACGCGCTATCGTAGATCTTATTAGTTTACCGGCTATCTAATGTCTACGCGTGTAAAGACAGGTGAGTAGAAAGCGCCGTTCTTTGGCTTGTTCTTCTCATCTACGAGTTCGAAAGAAAACAGCCCTACATAGAAAGCTTTTACTTACACGAACAGGTGTGTTAAAAAGATGTTCACGTCGAACCAAATAAAGCGATGCTTTAGAAATGGTGTAATAGCCTCCAAACGAGTACGCTCGCGTTCGACCGCCGCGCGAGTAGCTTCAACTCCTAACGAAACAATCGTAGTACGTCTACTATATACACGTGTAAATTAGGATTCGTTTGCTCTCTTAACATCTGAAAGAGCGGTTAATCGCGCTGCAACGAAACATTTATGCGTACCATGTAAACTAGGATTCGTTCGCTCTCTCAATATTTGAAAGAGCGGTCAATCGCGCTGCCGGTTATTCGTCCAGCTCGCTCATTAGCTATGAAAAGCTATCGAGTTACTTCGAACGCATAGCTTAAAACTTTGCCATTGCGTAACGAATATTCCCGGCTCAAACGAATCGTTGATATTGTGCAAATTAGGAGTCGTGTGTACTCTCATACTTCGACGGCGTGGTTGTTCGCGCTCGATAATATTCGACTCGTTCACTCATTGGCTAAACGCATAGCGTTCAAGATCTCGCCGATTCGTACGAAGGTTGCAGGCTCGTTACCGCCGCTTCACGCGCTTTAGATTATTTTGTCAGCATTTTGAAAACTACGGTAAATATTTTCCTTTTAAATAATTATAATTGCGTGGAAATGACCTTACGCGAAAGTAGGCTTTTCGCTAGAGATAATTCCGCAAAGATAAAAACTGATGGAGCAACCTTAGCTACGCGCTGGCCCGCGCTCATCACCGAACTTAGATGCCGTCGTAACGTAGATTCCACGTTCCGGTTTGTAATTCGTTTCGAAACTTTTTGACACAATTTACCTTTTAGACTTTTACGCATCCGCGAGTACGGTTTTGTTTCATCACGATCGAAGACGATCGCTCGAGTTTACATTACGAGAATGCGTATTTTGCGGCGAAAGGTCGAGTCGAGTTTCGTTTAGTTATTTATTTTAGCTTTTAGGTAAACTCGTAACGCCGACATACGAGTTGCGCAATTAAAAGGAAATCTTAACGCGAGTTTCTTGAGCTATTACGCCGCGCAAAATGAAAACGAATCGAAATTATATCCTCTTTAAAATACACGGGTAGCAGCGGCGCATGGCTGGTGAAGATGAGGAGATTGAAGCTAGCCGGATAGCATCAAGTACTAATAATATTCATATTATCCAGTTTCGGCTAAAACCTTTGAATGGAAATGATTTTTTATTTTATATCAAAAGATAGAGCGAATTAAAAGACTTTTAAATGGAAATGATTTTTTATTTTATATCAAAAGATAGAGCGAATTAAAAGACTTTTAAATGGAAATGATTTTTTATTTTATATCAAAAGATAGAGCGACTTAAAAGACTTTTAAATGGAAATGATTTTTTGTTTTAAATCAAGAGATAGAGCGAATTAAAAGACTTTTAAATGGAAATGATTTTTTATTTTACATCAAGAGATAGAGCGAATTAAAAGACTTTCAAGCGGAAATGATTTTTTATTTTACATCAAGAGATAGAGCGGATTAAAAGACTTTCAAGCGGAAATGATTTTTTATTCTATATCAAGAGATAGAGTGAATTAAAGAAGCTTGAAAATTCTAAATTAGTATAATTTTGATAAAAACTAAAGGTCTACAGCACCCAGTATTCCCAGGCGGTCACCCATCCAAGTACTAACCGGGCTCGACGTTGCTTAGCTTCAGTGATCGGACGAGAACTGGCGTTTTCAACGTGATATGGCCGTAGACATTTAGTAAGCTTCAACAGACGCTAATGAGAAACGTGGCAATAATCAGCGAACGCCCATTGGACAATATAGTCACGGCTTGGTGAGCATTATTATAACTCTGCGTTAATAGCGTGTCTCGAAGAGTGCATCAGTGTCTGCGGCCATATCACGTTGAAAACGCCAGTTCTCGTCCGATCACTGAAGCTAAGCAACGTCGAGCCCGGTTAGTACTTGGATGGGTGACCGCCTAGGAATACCGGGTGCTGTAGACTTTTTATTTATTTTTACATCTTGCTATCTTCATCGCGATCTTCGCGCTATCTTCATCTACATGTACATGTACATGTACATGTTCATGTACTACGTATGCGTTATATATATATACATATACTATGTACTATGTACTATGTACTACGTACGTGTAGTGTGTAACAGTATATATAACTTTGCTGCTGCATTTCCGCGTCAAAACCCTTCTGGCAAGCGTGATCAATTAAAGCGCGACACTTTTTGTAGTCGAAGGATGTACTCTACTCGTGTATAACGAAAACTGTTGCAGCGTCCGATCTCAACATAAAAATAACATATTCTCACTTTTAATCCGAAGAAATCTCTTTTAAAGGAAGTTTGTTACTTTTTCTCGACATAAAGTGACGCGCTATCGTAGATCTTATTAGTTTACCGGCTATCTAATGTCTACGCGTGTAAAGACAGGTGAGTAGAAAGCGCCGTTCTTTGGCTTGTTCTTCTCATCTACGAGTTCGAAAGAAAACAGCCCTACATAGAAAGCTTTTACTTACGCGAACAGGTGTGTTAAAAAGATGTTCACGTCGAACCAAATAAAGCGATGCTTTAGAAATGGTGTAATAGCCTCCAAACGAGTACGCTCGCGTTCGACCGCCGCGCGAGTAGCTTCAACTCCTAACGAAACAATCGTAGTACGTCTACTATATACACGTGTAAATTAGGATTCGTTTGCTCTCTTAACATCTGAAAGAACGGTTAATCGCGCTGCAACGAAACATTCATGCGTACCATGTAAACTAGGATTCGTTCGCTCTCTCAATATTTGAAAGAGCGGTCAATCGCGCTGCCGGTTATTCGTCCAGCTCGCTCATTAGCTATGAAAAGCTATCGAGTTACTTCGAACGCATAGCTTAAAACTTTGCCATTGCGTAACGAATATTCCCGGCTCAAACGAATCGTTGATATTGTGCAAATTAGGAGTCGTGTGTACTCTCATACTTCGACGGCGTGGTTGTTCGCGCTCGATAATATTCGACTCGTTCACTCATTGGCTAAACGCATAGCGTTCAAGATCTCGCCGATTCGTACGAAGGTTGCAGGCTCGTTACCGCCGCTTCACGCGCTTTAGATTATTTCGTCAGCATTTTGAAAACTACGGTAAATATTTTCCTTTGAAATAATTATAATCGCGTGGAAATGACCTTTCGCGAAAGTAGGCTTTTCGCTAGAGATAATTCCGCAAAGATAAAAACTGATGGAGCAACCTTAGCTACGCGCTGGCCCGCGCTCATCACCGAACTTAGATGCCGTCGTAACGTAGATTCCACGTTCCGGTTTGTAATTCGTTTCGAAACTTTTTGACACAATTTACCTTTTAGACTTTTACGCATCCGCGAGTACGGTTTTGTTTCATCACGATCGAAGACGATCGCTCGAGTTTACATTACGAGAATGCGTATTTTGCGGCGAAAGGCCGAGTCGAGTTTCGTTTAGTTATTTATTTTAGCTTTTAGGTAAACTCGTAACGCCGACATACGAGTTGCGCAATTAAAAGGAAATCTTAACGCGAGTTTCTTGAGCTATTACGCCGCGCAAAATGAAAACGAATCGAAATTATATCCTCTTTAAAATACACGGGTAGCAGCGGCGCATGGCTGGTGAAGATGAGGAGATTGAAGCTAGCCGGATAGCATCAAGTACTAATAATATTCATATTATCCAGTTTCGGCTAAAACCTTTGAATGGAAATGATTTTTTATTTTATATCAAAAGATAGAGCGAATTAAAAGACTTTTAAATGGAAATGATTTTTTATTTTATATCAAAAGATAGAGCGAATTAAAAGACTTTTAAATGGAAATGATTTTTTATTTTATATCAAAAGATAGAGCGACTTAAAAGACTTTTAAATGGAAATGATTTTTTGTTTTAAATCAAGAGATAGAGCGAATTAAAAGACTTTTAAATGGAAATGATTTTTTATTTTACATCAAGAGATAGAGCGAATTAAAAGACTTTTAAGCGGAAATGATTTTTTATTTTACATCAAGAGATAGAGCGGATTAAAAGACTTTCAAGCGGAAATGATTTTTTATTCTATATCAAGAGATAGAGTGAATTAAAGAAGCTTGAAAATTCTAAATTAGTATAATTTTGATAAAAACTAAAGGTCTACAGCACCCGGTATTCCCAGGCGGTCACCCATCCAAGTACTAACCGGGCTCGACGTTGCTTAGCTTCAGTGATCGGACGAGAACTGGCGTTTTCAACGTGATATGGCCGTAGACATTTAGTAAGCTTCAACAGACGCTAATGAGAAACGTGGCAATAATCAGCGAACGCCCATTGGACAATATAGTCACGGCTTGGTGAGCATTATTATAACTCTGCGTTAATAGCGTGTCTCGAAGAGTGCATCAGTGTCTACGGCCATATCACGTTGAAAACGCCAGTTCTCGTCCGATCACTGAAGCTAAGCAACGTCGAGCCCGGTTAGTACTTGGATGGGTGACCGCCTAGGAATACCGGGTGCTGTAGACTTTTTATTTATTTTTACATCTTGCTATCTTCATCGCGATCTTCGCGCTATCTTCATCTACATGTACATGTACATGTACATGTTCATGTACTACGTATGCGTTATATATATATACATATACTATGTACTATGTACTATGTACTACGTACGTGTAGTGTGTAACAGTATATATAACTTTGCTGCTGCATTTCCGCGTCAAAACCCTTCTGGCAAGCGTGATCAATTAAAGCGCGACACTTTTTGTAGTCGAAGGATGTACTCTACTCGTGTATAATGAAAACTGTTGCAGCGTCCGATCTCAACATAAAAATAACATATTCTCACTTTTAATCCGAAGAAATCTCTTTTAAAGGAAGTTTGTTACTTTTTCTCGACATAAAGTGACGCGCTATCGTAGATCTTATTAGTTTACCGGCTATCTAATGTCTACGCGTGTAAAGACAGGTGAGTAGAAAGCGCCGTTCTTTGGCTTGTTCTTCTCATCTACGAGTTCGAAAGAAAACAGCCCTACATAGAAAGCTTTTACTTACGCGAACAGGTGTGTTAAAAAGATGTTCACGTCGAACCAAATAAAGCGATGCTTTAGAAATGGTGTAATAGCCTCCAAACGAGTACGCTCGCGTTCGACCGCCGCGCGAGTAGCTTCAACTCCTAACGAAACAATCGTAGTACGTCTACTATATACACGTGTAAATTAGGATTCGTTTGCTCTCTTAACATCTGAAAGAACGGTTAATCGCGCTGCAACGAAACATTCATGCGTACCATGTAAACTAGGATTCGTTCGCTCTCTCAATATTTGAAAGAGCGGTCAATCGCGCTGCCGGTTATTCGTCCAGCTCGCTCATTAGCTATGAAAAGCTATCGAGTTACTTCGAACGCATAGCTTAAAACTTTGCCATTGCGTAACGAATATTCCCGGCTCAAACGAATCGTTGATATTGTGCAAATTAGGAGTCGTGTGTACTCTCATACTTCGACGGCGTGGTTGTTCGCGCTCGATAATATTCGACTCGTTCACTCATTGGCTAAACGCATAGCAGTCAAGATTTCGCCGATTCGTACGAAGGTTGCAGGCTCGTTACCGCCGCTTCACGCGCTTTAGATTATTTCGTCAGCATTTTGAAAACTACGGTAAATATTTTCCTTTTAAATAATTCTAATCGCGTGGAAATGACCTTTCGCGAAAGTAGGCTTTTCGCTAGAAATAATTCCGCAAAGATAAAAACTGATGGAGCAACCTTAGCTACGCGCTGGCCCGCGCTCATCACCGAACTTAGTTGCCGTCGTAACGTAGATTCCACGTTCCGGTTTGTAATTCGTTTCAAAACTTTTTGACACAATTTACCTTTTAGACTTTTACGCATCCGCGAGTACGGTTTTGTTTCATCACGATCGAAGACGATCGCTCGAGTTTACATTACGAGAATGCGTATTTTGCGGCGAAAGGTCGAGTCGAGTTTCGTTTAGTTATTTATTTTAGCTTTTAGGTAAACTCGTAACGCCGACATACGAGTTGCGCAATTAAAAGGAAATCTTAACGCGAGTTTCTTGAGCTATTACGCCGTGCAAAATGAAAACGAATCGAAATTATATCCTCTTTAAAATACACGGGTAGCAGCGGCGCATGGCTGGTGAAGATGAGGAGATTGAAGCTAGCCGGATAGCATCAAGTACTAATAATATTCATATTATCCAGTTTCGGCTAAAACCTTTGAATGGAAATGATTTTTTATTTTATATCAAAAGATAGAGCGAATTAAAAGACTTTTAAATGGAAATGATTTTTTATTTTATATCAAAAGATAGAGCGAATTAAAAGACTTTTAAATGGAAATGATTTTTTATTTTATATCAAAAGATAGAGCGAATTAAAAGACTTTTAAATGGAAATGATTTTTTGTTTTAAATCAAGAGATAGAGCGAATTAAAAGACTTTTAAATGGAAATGATTTTTTATTTTACATCAAGAGATAGAGCGAATTAAAAGACTTTCAAGCGGAAATGATTTTTTATTTTACATCAAGAGATAGAGCGAATTAAAAGACTTTTAAGCGGAAATGATTTTTTATTCTATATCAAGAGATAGAGTGAATTAAAGAAGCTTGAAAATTCTAAATTAGTATAATTTTGATAAAAACTAAAGGTCTACAGCACCCGGTATTCCCAGGCGGTCACCCATCCAAGTACTAACCGGGCTCGACGTTGCTTAGCTTCAGTGATCGGACGAGAACTGGCGTTTTCAACGTGATATGGCCGTAGACATTTAGTAAGCTTCAACAGACGCTAATGAGAAACGTGGCAATAATCAGCGAACGCCCATTGGACAATATAGTCACGGCTTGGTGAGCATTATTATAACTCTGCGTTAATAGCGTGTCTCGAAGAGCTCATCAGTGTCTACGGCCATATCACGTTGAAAACGCCAGTTCTCGTCCGATCACTGAAGCTAAGCAACGTCGAGCCCGGTTAGTACTTGGATGGGTGACCGCCTGGGAATACCGGGTGCTGTAGACTTTTTATTTATTTTTACATCTTGCTATCTTCATCGCGATCTTCGCGCTATCTTCATCTACATGTACATGTACATGTACATGTACATGTTCATGTACATGAACATGTACTACGTATGCGTTATATATATATACATATACTATGTACTATGTACTATGTACTACGTACGTGTAGTGTGTAACAGTATATATAACTTTGCTGCTGCATTTCCGCGTCAAAACCCTTCTGGCAAGCGTGATCAATTAAAGCGCGACACTTTTTGTAGTCGAAGGATGTACTCTACTCGTGTATAACGAAAACTGTTGCAGCGTCCGATCTCAACATAAAAATAACATATTCTCACTTTTAATCCGAAGAAATCTCTTTTAAAGGAAGTTTGTTACTTTTTCTCGACATAAAGTGACGCGCTATCGTAGATCTTATTAGTTTACCGGCTATCTAATGTCTACGCGTGTAAAGACAGGTGAGTAGAAAGCGCCGTTCTTTGGCTTGTTCTTCTCATCTACGAGTTCGAAAGAAAACAGCCCTACATAGAAAGCTTTTACTTACACGAACAGGTGTGTTAAAAAGATGTTCACGTCGAACCAAATAAAGCGATGCTTTAGAAATGGTGTAATAGCCTCCAAACGAGTACGCTCGCGTTCGACCGCCGCGCGAGTAGCTTCAACTCCTAACGAAACAATCGTAGTACGTCTACTATATACACGTGTAAATTAGGATTCGTTTGCTCTCTTAACATCTGAAAGAGCGGTTAATCGCGCTGCAACGAAACATTTATGCGTACCATGTAAACTAGGATTCGTTCGCTCTCTCAATATTTGAAAGAGCGGTCAATCGCGCTGCCGGTTATTCGTCCAGCTCGCTCATTAGCTATGAAAAGCTATCGAGTTACTTCGAACGCATAGCTTAAAACTTTGCCATTGCGTAACGAATATTCCCGGCTCAAACGAATCGTTGATATTGTGCAAATTAGGAGTCGTGTGTACTCTCATACTTCGACGGCGTGGTTGTTCGCGCTCGATAATATTCGACTCGTTCACTCATTGGCTAAACGCATAGCGTTCAAGATCTCGCCGATTCGTACGAAGGTTGCAGGCTCGTTACCGCCGCTTCACGCGCTTTAGATTATTTCGTCAGCATTTTGAAAACTACGGTAAATATTTTCCTTTTAAATAATTATAATTGCGTGGAAATGACCTTACGCGAAAGTAGGCTTTTCGCTAGAGATAATTCCGCAAAGATAAAAACTGATGGAGCAACCTTAGCTACGCGCTGGCCCGCGCTCATCACCGAACTTAGATGCCGTCGTAACGTAGATTCCACGTTCCGGTTTGTAATTCGTTTCGAAACTTTTTGACACAATTTACCTTTTAGACTTTTACGCATCCGCGAGTACGGTTTTGTTTCATCACGATCGAAGACGATCGCTCGAGTTTACATTACGAGAATGCGTATTTTGCGGCGAAAGGTCGAGTCGAGTTTCGTTTAGTTATTTATTTTAGCTTTTAGGTAAACTCGTAACGCCGACATACGAGTTGCGCAATTAAAAGGAAATCTTAACGCGAGTTTCTTGAGCTATTACGCCGCGCAAAATGAAAACGAATCGAAATTATATCCTCTTTAAAATACACGGGTAGCAGCGGCGCATGGCTGGTGAAGATGAGGAGATTGAAGCTAGCCGGATAGCATCAAGTACTAATAATATTCATATTATCCAGTTTCGGCTAAAACCTTTGAATGGAAATGATTTTTTATTTTATATCAAAAGATAGAGCGAATTAAAAGACTTTTAAATGGAAATGATTTTTTATTTTATATCAAAAGATAGAGCGAATTAAAAGACTTTTAAATGGAAATGATTTTTTATTTTATATCAAAAGATAGAGCGACTTAAAAGACTTTTAAATGGAAATGATTTTTTGTTTTAAATCAAGAGATAGAGCGAATTAAAAGACTTTTAAATGGAAATGATTTTTTATTTTACATCAAGAGATAGAGCGAATTAAAAGACTTTCAAGCGGAAATGATTTTTTATTTTACATCAAGAGATAGAGCGGATTAAAAGACTTTCAAGCGGAAATGATTTTTTATTCTATATCAAGAGATAGAGTGAATTAAAGAAGCTTGAAAATTCTAAATTAGTATAATTTTGATAAAAACTAAAGGTCTACAGCACCCAGTATTCCCAGGCGGTCACCCATCCAAGTACTAACCGGGCTCGACGTTGCTTAGCTTCAGTGATCGGACGAGAACTGGCGTTTTCAACGTGATATGGCCGTAGACATTTAGTAAGCTTCAACAGACGCTAATGAGAAACGTGGCAATAATCAGCGAACGCCCATTGGACAATATAGTCACGGCTTGGTGAGCATTATTATAACTCTGCGTTAATAGCGTGTCTCGAAGAGTGCATCAGTGTCTACGGCCATATCACGTTGAAAACGCCAGTTCTCGTCCGATCACTGAAGCTAAGCAACGTCGAGCCCGGTTAGTACTTGGATGGGTGACCGCCTAGGAATACCGGGTGCTGTAGACTTTTTATTTATTTTTACATCTTGCTATCTTCATCGCGATCTTCGCGCTATCTTCATCTACATGTACATGTACATGTACATGTTCATGTACTACGTATGCGTTATATATATATACATATACTATGTACTATGTACTATGTACTACGTACGTGTAGTGTGTAACAGTATATATAACTTTGCTGCTGCATTTCCGCGTCAAAACCCTTCTGGCAAGCGTGATCAATTAAAGCGCGACACTTTTTGTAGTCGAAGGATGTACTCTACTCGTGTATAACGAAAACTGTTGCAGCGTCCGATCTCAACATAAAAATAACATATTCTCACTTTTAATCCGAAGAAATCTCTTTTAAAGGAAGTTTGTTACTTTTTCTCGACATAAAGTGACGCGCTATCGTAGATCTTATTAGTTTACCGGCTATCTAATGTCTACGCGTGTAAAGACAGGTGAGTAGAAAGCGCCGTTCTTTGGCTTGTTCTTCTCATCTACGAGTTCGAAAGAAAACAGCCCTACATAGAAAGCTTTTACTTACGTGAACAGGTGTGTTAAAAAGATGTTCACGTCGAACCAAATAAAGCGATGCTTTAGAAATGGTGTAATAGCCTCCAAACGAGTACGCTCGCGTTCGACCGCCGCGCGAGTAGCTTCAACTCCTAACGAAACAATCGTAGTACGTCTACTATATACACGTGTAAATTAGGATTCGTTTGCTCTCTTAACATCTGAAAGAACGGTTAATCGCGCTGCAACGAAACATTCATGCGTACCATGTAAACTAGGATTCGTTCGCTCTCTCAATATTTGAAAGAGCGGTCAATCGCGCTGCCGGTTATTCGTCCAGCTCGCTCATTAGCTATGAAAAGCTATCGAGTTACTTCGAACGCATAGCTTAAAACTTTGCCATTGCGTAACGAATATTCCCGGCTCAAACGAATCGTTGATATTGTGCAAATTAGGAGTCGTGTGTACTCTCATACTTCGACGGCGTGGTTGTTCGCGCTCGATAATATTCGACTCGTTCACTCATTGGCTAAACGCATAGCGTTCAAGATCTCGCCGATTCGTACGAAGGTTGCAGGCTCGTTACCGCCGCTTCACGCGCTTTAGATTATTTCGTCAGCATTTTGAAAACTACGGTAAATATTTTCCTTTGAAATAATTATAATCGCGTGGAAATGACCTTTCGCGAAAGTAGGCTTTTCGCTAGAGATAATTCCGCAAAGATAAAAACTGATGGAGCAACCTTAGCTACGCGCTGGCCCGCGCTCATCACCGAACTTAGATGCCGTCGTAACGTAGATTCCACGTTCCGGTTTGTAATTCGTTTCGAAACTTTTTGACACAATTTACCTTTTAGACTTTTACGCATCCGCGAGTACGGTTTTGTTTCATCACGATCGAAGACGATCGCTCGAGTTTACATTACGAGAATGCGTATTTTGCGGCGAAAGGCCGAGTCGAGTTTCGTTTAGTTATTTATTTTAGCTTTTAGGTAAACTCGTAACGCCGACATACGAGTTGCGCAATTAAAAGGAAATCTTAACGCGAGTTTCTTGAGCTATTACGCCGCGCAAAATGAAAACGAATCGAAATTATATCCTCTTTAAAATACACGGGTAGCAGCGGCGCATGGCTGGTGAAGATGAGGAGATTGAAGCTAGCCGGATAGCATCAAGTACTAATAATATTCATATTATCCAGTTTCGGCTAAAACCTTTGAATGGAAATGATTTTTTATTTTATATCAAAAGATAGAGCGAATTAAAAGACTTTTAAATGGAAATGATTTTTTATTTTATATCAAAAGATAGAGCGAATTAAAAGACTTTTAAATGGAAATGATTTTTTATTTTATATCAAAAGATAGAGCGACTTAAAAGACTTTTAAATGGAAATGATTTTTTGTTTTAAATCAAGAGATAGAGCGAATTAAAAGACTTTTAAATGGAAATGATTTTTTATTTTACATCAAGAGATAGAGCGAATTAAAAGACTTTTAAGCGGAAATGATTTTTTATTTTACATCAAGAGATAGAGCGGATTAAAAGACTTTCAAGCGGAAATGATTTTTTATTCTATATCAAGAGATAGAGTGAATTAAAGAAGCTTGAAAATTCTAAATTAGTATAATTTTGATAAAAACTAAAGGTCTACAGCACCCGGTATTCCCAGGCGGTCACCCATCCAAGTACTAACCGGGCTCGACGTTGCTTAGCTTCAGTGATCGGACGAGAACTGGCGTTTTCAACGTGATATGGCCGTAGACATTTAGTAAGCTTCAACAGACGCTAATGAGAAACGTGGCAATAATCAGCGAACGCCCATTGGACAATATAGTCACGGCTTGGTGAGCATTATTATAACTCTGCGTTAATAGCGTGTCTCGAAGAGTGCATCAGTGTCTACGGCCATATCACGTTGAAAACGCCAGTTCTCGTCCGATCACTGAAGCTAAGCAACGTCGAGCCCGGTTAGTACTTGGATGGGTGACCGCCTAGGAATACCGGGTGCTGTAGACTTTTTATTTATTTTTACATCTTGCTATCTTCATCGCGATCTTCGCGCTATCTTCATCTACATGTACATGTACATGTACATGTTCATGTACTACGTATGCGTTATATATATATACATATACTATCTACTATGTACTATGTACTACGTACGTGTAGTGTGTAACAGTATATATAACTTTGCTGCTGCATTTCCGCGTCAAAACCCTTCTGGCAAGCGTGATCAATTAAAGCGCGACACTTTTTGTAGTCGAAGGATGTACTCTACTCGTGTATAATGAAAACTGTTGCAGCGTCCGATCTCAACATAAAAATAACATATTCTCACTTTTAATCCGAAGAAATCTCTTTTAAAGGAAGTTTGTTACTTTTTCTCGACATAAAGTGACGCGCTATCGTAGATCTTATTAGTTTACCGGCTATCTAATGTCTACGCGTGTAAAGACAGGTGAGTAGAAAGCGCCGTTCTTTGGCTTGTTCTTCTCATCTACGAGTTCGAAAGAAAACAGCCCTACATAGAAAGCTTTTACTTACGCGAACAGGTGTGTTAAAAAGATGTTCACGTCGAACCAAATAAAGCGATGCTTTAGAAATGGTGTAATAGCCTCCAAACGAGTACGCTCGCGTTCGACCGCCGCGCGAGTAGCTTCAACTCCTAACGAAACAATCGTAGTACGTCTACTATATACACGTGTAAATTAGGATTCGTTTGCTCTCTTAACATCTGAAAGAACGGTTAATCGCGCTGCAACGAAACATTCATGCGTACCATGTAAACTAGGATTCGTTCGCTCTCTCAATATTTGAAAGAGCGGTCAATCGCGCTGCCGGTTATTCGTCCAGCTCGCTCATTAGCTATGAAAAGCTATCGAGTTACTTCGAACGCATAGCTTAAAACTTTGCCATTGCGTAACGAATATTCCCGGCTCAAACGAATCGTTGATATTGTGCAAATTAGGAGTCGTGTGTACTCTCATACTTCGACGGCGTGGTTGTTCGCGCTCGATAATATTCGACTCGTTCACTCATTGGCTAAACGCATAGCAGTCAAGATTTCGCCGATTCGTACGAAGGTTGCAGGCTCGTTACCGCCGCTTCACGCGCTTTAGATTATTTCGTCAGCATTTTGAAAACTACGGTAAATATTTTCCTTTTAAATAATTCTAATCGCGTGGAAATGACCTTTCGCGAAAGTAGGCTTTTCGCTAGAAATAATTCCGCAAAGATAAAAACTGATGGAGCAACCTTAGCTACGCGCTGGCCCGCGCTCATCACCGAACTTAGTTGCCGTCGTAACGTAGATTCCACGTTCCGGTTTGTAATTCGTTTCAAAACTTTTTGACACAATTTACCTTTTAGACTTTTACGCATCCGCGAGTACGGTTTTGTTTCATCACGATCGAAGACGATCGCTCGAGTTTACATTACGAGAATGCGTATTTTGCGGCGAAAGGTCGAGTCGAGTTTCGTTTAGTTATTTATTTTAGCTTTTAGGTAAACTCGTAACGCCGACATACGAGTTGCGCAATTAAAAGGAAATCTTAACGCGAGTTTCTTGAGCTATTACGCCGTGCAAAATGAAAACGAATCGAAATTATATCCTCTTTAAAATACACGGGTAGCAGCGGCGCATGGCTGGTGAAGATGAGGAGATTGAAGCTAGCCGGATAGCATCAAGTACTAATAATATTCATATTATCCAGTTTCGGCTAAAACCTTTGAATGGAAATGATTTTTTATTTTATATCAAAAGATAGAGCGAATTAAAAGACTTTTAAATGGAAATGATTTTTTATTTTATATCAAAAGATAGAGCGAATTAAAAGACTTTTAAATGGAAATGATTTTTTATTTTATATCAAAAGATAGAGCGAATTAAAAGACTTTTAAATGGAAATGATTTTTTGTTTTAAATCAAGAGATAGAGCGAATTAAAAGACTTTTAAATGGAAATGATTTTTTATTTTACATCAAGAGATAGAGCGAATTAAAAGACTTTCAAGCGGAAATGATTTTTTATTTTACATCAAGAGATAGAGCGAATTAAAAGACTTTTAAGCGGAAATGATTTTTTATTCTATATCAAGAGATAGAGTGAATTAAAGAAGCTTGAAAATTCTAAATTAGTATAATTTTGATAAAAACTAAAGGTCTACAGCACCCGGTATTCCCAGGCGGTCACCCATCCAAGTACTAACCGGGCTCGACGTTGCTTAGCTTCAGTGATCGGACGAGAACTGGCGTTTTCAACGTGATATGGCCGTAGACATTTAGTAAGCTTCAACAGACGCTAATGAGAAACGTGGCAATAATCAGCGAACGCCCATTGGACAATATAGTCACGGCTTGGTGAGCATTATTATAACTCTGCGTTAATAGCGTGTCTCGAAGAGCGCATCAGTGTCTACGGCCATATCACGTTGAAAACGCCAGTTCTCGTCCGATCACTGAAGCTAAGCAACGTCGAGCCCGGTTAGTACTTGGATGGGTGACCGCCTGGGAATACCGGGTGCTGTAGACTTTTTATTTATTTTTACATCTTGCTATCTTCATCGCGATCTTCGCGCTATCTTCATCTACATGTACATGTACATGTACATGTTCATGTACTACGTATGCGTTATATATATATACATATACTATGTACTATGTACTATGTACTACGTACGTGTAGTGTGTAACAGTATATATAACTTTGCTGCTGCATTTCCGCGTCAAAACCCTTCTGGCAAGCGTGATCAATTAAAGCGCGACACTTTTTGTAGTCGAAGGATGTACTCTACTCGTGTATAATGAAAACTGTTGCAGCGTCCGATCTCAACATAAAAATAACATATTCTCACTTTTAATCCGAAGAAATCTCTTTTAAAGGAAGTTTGTTACTTTTTCTCGACATAAAGTGACGCGCTATCGTAGATCTTATTAGTTTACCGGCTATCTAATGTCTACGCGTGTAAAGACAGGTGAGTAGAAAGCGCCGTTCTTTGGCTTGTTCTTCTCATCTACGAGTTCGAAAGAAAACAGCCCTACATAGAAAGCTTTTACTTACGCGAACAGGTGTGTTAAAAAGATGTTCACGTCGAACCAAATAAAGCGATGCTTTAGAAATGGTGTAATAGCCTCCAAACGAGTACGCTCGCGTTCGACCGCCGCGCGAGTAGCTTCAACTCCTAACGAAACAATCGTAGTACGTCTACTATATACACGTGTAAATTAGGATTCGTTTGCTCTCTTAACATCTGAAAGAACGGTTAATCGCGCTGCAACGAAACATTCATGCGTACCATGTAAACTAGGATTCGTTCGCTCTCTCAATATTTGAAAGAGCGGTCAATCGCGCTGCCGGTTATTCGTCCAGCTCGCTCATTAGCTATGAAAAGCTATCGAGTTACTTCGAACGCATAGCTTAAAACTTTGCCATTGCGTAACGAATATTCCCGGCTCAAACGAATCGTTGATATTGTGCAAATTAGGAGTCGTGTGTACTCTCATACTTCGACGGCGTGGTTGTTCGCGCTCGATAATATTCGACTCGTTCACTCATTGGCTAAACGCATAGCGTTCAAGATTTCGCCGATTCGTACGAAGGTTGCAGGCTCGTTACCGCCGCTTCACGCGCTTTAGATTATTTCGTCAGCATTTTGAAAACTACGGTAAATATTTTCCTTTTAAATAATTCTAATCGCGTGGAAATGACCTTTCGCGAAAGTAGGCTTTTCGCTAGAAATAATTCCGCAAAGATAAAAACTGATGGAGCAACCTTAGCTACGCGCTGGCCCGCGCTCATCACCGAACTTAGTTGCCGTCGTAACGTAGATTCCACGTTCCGGTTTGTAATTCGTTTCAAAACTTTTTGACACAATTTACCTTTTAGACTTTTACGCATCCGCGAGTACGGTTTTGTTTCATCACGATCGAAGACGATCGCTCGAGTTTACATTACGAGAATGCGTATTTTGCGGCGAAAGGTCGAGTCGAGTTTCGTTTAGTTATTTATTTTAGCTTTTAGGTAAACTCGTAACGCCGACATACGAGTTGCGCAATTAAAAGGAAATCTTAACGCGAGTTTCTTGAGCTATTACGCCGTGCAAAATGAAAACGAATCGAAATTATATCCTCTTTAAAATACACGGGTAGCAGCGGCGCATGGCTGGTGAAGATGAGGAGATTGAAGCTAGCCGGATAGCATCAAGTACTAATAATATTCATATTATCCAGTTTCGGCTAAAACCTTTGAATGGAAATGATTTTTTATTTTATATCAAAAGATAGAGCGAATTAAAAGACTTTTAAATGGAAATGATTTTTTATTTTATATCAAAAGATAGAGCGAATTAAAAGACTTTTAAATGGAAATGATTTTTTATTTTATATCAAAAGATAGAGCGAATTAAAAGACTTTTAAATGGAAATGATTTTTTGTTTTAAATCAAGAGATAGAGCGAATTAAAAGACTTTTAAATGGAAATGATTTTTTATTTTACATCAAGAGATAGAGCGAATTAAAAGACTTTCAAGCGGAAATGATTTTTTATTTTACATCAAGAGATAGAGCGAATTAAAAGACTTTTAAGCGGAAATGATTTTTTATTCTATATCAAGAGATAGAGTGAATTAAAGAAGCTTGAAAATTCTAAATTAGTATAATTTTGATAAAAACTAAAGGTCTACAGCACCCGGTATTCCCAGGCGGTCACCCATCCAAGTACTAACCGGGCTCGACGTTGCTTAGCTTCAGTGATCGGACGAGAACTGGCGTTTTCAACGTGATATGGCCGTAGACATTTAGTAAGCTTCAACAGACGCTAATGAGAAACGTGGCAATAATCAGCGAACGCCCATTGGACAATATAGTCACGGCTTGGTGAGCATTATTATAACTCTGCGTTAATAGCGTGTCTCGAAGAGTGCATCAGTGTCTACGGCCATATCACGTTGAAAACGCCAGTTCTCGTCCGATCACTGAAGCTAAGCAACGTCGAGCCCGGTTAGTACTTGGATGGGTGACCGCCTAGGAATACCGGGTGCTGTAGACTTTTTATTTATTTTTACATCTTGCTATCTTCATCGCGATCTTCGCGCTATCTTCATCTACATGTACATGTACATGTACATGTTCATGTACTACGTATGCGTTATATATATATACATATACTATCTACTATGTACTATGTACTACGTACGTGTAGTGTGTAACAGTATATATAACTTTGCTGCTGCATTTCCGCGTCAAAACCCTTCTGGCAAGCGTGATCAATTAAAGCGCGACACTTTTTGTAGTCGAAGGATGTACTCTACTCGTGTATAATGAAAACTGTTGCAGCGTCCGATCTCAACATAAAAATAACATATTCTCACTTTTAATCCGAAGAAATCTCTTTTAAAGGAAGTTTGTTACTTTTTCTCGACATAAAGTGACGCGCTATCGTAGATCTTATTAGTTTACCGGCTATCTAATGTCTACGCGTGTAAAGACAGGTGAGTAGAAAGCGCCGTTCTTTGGCTTGTTCTTCTCATCTACGAGTTCGAAAGAAAACAGCCCTACATAGAAAGCTTTTACTTACGCGAACAGGTGTGTTAAAAAGATGTTCACGTCGAACCAAATAAAGCGATGCTTTAGAAATGGTGTAATAGCCTCCAAACGAGTACGCTCGCGTTCGACCGCCGCGCGAGTAGCTTCAACTCCTAACGAAACAATCGTAGTACGTCTACTATATACACGTGTAAATTAGGATTCGTTTGCTCTCTTAACATCTGAAAGAACGGTTAATCGCGCTGCAACGAAACATTCATGCGTACCATGTAAACTAGGATTCGTTCGCTCTCTCAATATTTGAAAGAGCGGTCAATCGCGCTGCCGGTTATTCGTCCAGCTCGCTCATTAGCTATGAAAAGCTATCGAGTTACTTCGAACGCATAGCTTAAAACTTTGCCATTGCGTAACGAATATTCCCGGCTCAAACGAATCGTTGATATTGTGCAAATTAGGAGTCGTGTGTACTCTCATACTTCGACGGCGTGGTTGTTCGCGCTCGATAATATTCGACTCGTTCACTCATTGGCTAAACGCATAGCAGTCAAGATTTCGCCGATTCGTACGAAGGTTGCAGGCTCGTTACCGCCGCTTCACGCGCTTTAGATTATTTCGTCAGCATTTTGAAAACTACGGTAAATATTTTCCTTTTAAATAATTCTAATCGCGTGGAAATGACCTTTCGCGAAAGTAGGCTTTTCGCTAGAAATAATTCCGCAAAGATAAAAACTGATGGAGCAACCTTAGCTACGCGCTGGCCCGCGCTCATCACCGAACTTAGTTGCCGTCGTAACGTAGATTCCACGTTCCGGTTTGTAATTCGTTTCAAAACTTTTTGACACAATTTACCTTTTAGACTTTTACGCATCCGCGAGTACGGTTTTGTTTCATCACGATCGAAGACGATCGCTCGAGTTTACATTACGAGAATGCGTATTTTGCGGCGAAAGGTCGAGTCGAGTTTCGTTTAGTTATTTATTTTAGCTTTTAGGTAAACTCGTAACGCCGACATACGAGTTGCGCAATTAAAAGGAAATCTTAACGCGAGTTTCTTGAGCTATTACGCCGTGCAAAATGAAAACGAATCGAAATTATATCCTCTTTAAAATACACGGGTAGCAGCGGCGCATGGCTGGTGAAGATGAGGAGATTGAAGCTAGCCGGATAGCATCAAGTACTAATAATATTCATATTATCCAGTTTCGGCTAAAACCTTTGAATGGAAATGATTTTTTATTTTATATCAAAAGATAGAGCGAATTAAAAGACTTTTAAATGGAAATGATTTTTTATTTTATATCAAAAGATAGAGCGAATTAAAAGACTTTTAAATGGAAATGATTTTTTATTTTATATCAAAAGATAGAGCGAATTAAAAGACTTTTAAATGGAAATGATTTTTTGTTTTAAATCAAGAGATAGAGCGAATTAAAAGACTTTTAAATGGAAATGATTTTTTATTTTACATCAAGAGATAGAGCGAATTAAAAGACTTTCAAGCGGAAATGATTTTTTATTTTACATCAAGAGATAGAGCGAATTAAAAGACTTTTAAGCGGAAATGATTTTTTATTCTATATCAAGAGATAGAGTGAATTAAAGAAGCTTGAAAATTCTAAATTAGTATAATTTTGATAAAAACTAAAGGTCTACAGCACCCGGTATTCCCAGGCGGTCACCCATCCAAGTACTAACCGGGCTCGACGTTGCTTAGCTTCAGTGATCGGACGAGAACTGGCGTTTTCAACGTGATATGGCCGTAGACATTTAGTAAGCTTCAACAGACGCTAATGAGAAACGTGGCAATAATCAGCGAACGCCCATTGGACAATATAGTCACGGCTTGGTGAGCATTATTATAACTCTGCGTTAATAGCGTGTCTCGAAGAGCGCATCAGTGTCTACGGCCATATCACGTTGAAAACGCCAGTTCTCGTCCGATCACTGAAGCTAAGCAACGTCGAGCCCGGTTAGTACTTGGATGGGTGACCGCCTGGGAATACCGGGTGCTGTAGACTTTTTATTTATTTTTACATCTTGCTATCTTCATCGCGATCTTCGCGCTATCTTCATCTACATGTACATGTACATGTACATGTTCATGTACTACGTATGCGTTATATATATATACATATACTATGTACTATGTACTATGTACTACGTACGTGTAGTGTGTAACAGTATATATAACTTTGCTGCTGCATTTCCGCGTCAAAACCCTTCTGGCAAGCGTGATCAATTAAAGCGCGACACTTTTTGTAGTCGAAGGATGTACTCTACTCGTGTATAATGAAAACTGTTGCAGCGTCCGATCTCAACATAAAAATAACATATTCTCACTTTTAATCCGAAGAAATCTCTTTTAAAGGAAGTTTGTTACTTTTTCTCGACATAAAGTGACGCGCTATCGTAGATCTTATTAGTTTACCGGCTATCTAATGTCTACGCGTGTAAAGACAGGTGAGTAGAAAGCGCCGTTCTTTGGCTTGTTCTTCTCATCTACGAGTTCGAAAGAAAACAGCCCTACATAGAAAGCTTTTACTTACGCGAACAGGTGTGTTAAAAAGATGTTCACGTCGAACCAAATAAAGCGATGCTTTAGAAATGGTGTAATAGCCTCCAAACGAGTACGCTCGCGTTCGACCGCCGCGCGAGTAGCTTCAACTCCTAACGAAACAATCGTAGTACGTCTACTATATACA
Organism: Watersipora subatra; assembly: GCF_963576615.1. Taxonomy (NCBI): domain Eukaryota; kingdom Metazoa; phylum Bryozoa; class Gymnolaemata; order Cheilostomatida; family Watersiporidae; genus Watersipora; species Watersipora subatra. The sequence goes on from NC_088718.1 coordinate 12,479,508, forward strand.
CGTGTAAATTAGGATTCGTTTGCTCTCTTAACATCTGAAAGAACGGTTAATCGCGCTGCAACGAAACATTCATGCGTACCATGTAAACTAGGATTCGTTCGCTCTCTCAATATTTGAAAGAGCGGTCAATCGCGCTGCCGGTTATTCGTCCAGCTCGCTCATTAGCTATGAAAAGCTATCGAGTTACTTCGAACGCATAGCTTAAAACTTTGCCATTGCGTAACGAATATTCCCGGCTCAAACGAATCGTTGATATTGTGCAAATTAGGAGTCGTGTGTACTCTCATACTTCGACGGCGTGGTTGTTCGCGCTCGATAATATTCGACTCGTTCACTCATTGGCTAAACGCATAGCGTTCAAGATTTCGCCGATTCGTACGAAGGTTGCAGGCTCGTTACCGCCGCTTCACGCGCTTTAGATTATTTCGTCAGCATTTTGAAAACTACGGTAAATATTTTCCTTTTAAATAATTCTAATCGCGTGGAAATGACCTTTCGCGAAAGTAGGCTTTTCGCTAGAAATAATTCCGCAAAGATAAAAACTGATGGAGCAACCTTAGCTACGCGCTGGCCCGCGCTCATCACCGAACTTAGTTGCCGTCGTAACGTAGATTCCACGTTCCGGTTTGTAATTCGTTTCAAAACTTTTTGACACAATTTACCTTTTAGACTTTTACGCATCCGCGAGTACGGTTTTGTTTCATCACGATCGAAGACGATCGCTCGAGTTTACATTACGAGAATGCGTATTTTGCGGCGAAAGGTCGAGTCGAGTTTCGTTTAGTTATTTATTTTAGCTTTTAGGTAAACTCGTAACGCCGACATACGAGTTGCGCAATTAAAAGGAAATCTTAACGCGAGTTTCTTGAGCTATTACGCCGTGCAAAATGAAAACGAATCGAAATTATATCCTCTTTAAAATACACGGGTAGCAGCGGCGCATGGCTGGTGAAGATGAGGAGATTGAAGCTAGCCGGATAGCATCAAGTACTAATAATATTCATATTATCCAGTTTCGGCTAAAACCTTTGAATGGAAATGATTTTTTATTTTATATCAAAAGATAGAGCGAATTAAAAGACTTTTAAATGGAAATGATTTTTTATTTTATATCAAAAGATAGAGCGAATTAAAAGACTTTTAAATGGAAATGATTTTTTATTTTATATCAAAAGATAGAGCGAATTAAAAGACTTTTAAATGGAAATGATTTTTTGTTTTAAATCAAGAGATAGAGCGAATTAAAAGACTTTTAAATGGAAATGATTTTTTATTTTACATCAAGAGATAGAGCGAATTAAAAGACTTTCAAGCGGAAATGATTTTTTATTTTACATCAAGAGATAGAGCGAATTAAAAGACTTTTAAGCGGAAATGATTTTTTATTCTATATCAAGAGATAGAGTGAATTAAAGAAGCTTGAAAATTCTAAATTAGTATAATTTTGATAAAAACTAAAGGTCTACAGCACCCGGTATTCCCAGGCGGTCACCCATCCAAGTACTAACCGGGCTCGACGTTGCTTAGCTTCAGTGATCGGACGAGAACTGGCGTTTTCAACGTGATATGGCCGTAGACATTTAGTAAGCTTCAACAGACGCTAATGAGAAACGTGGCAATAATCAGCGAACGCCCATTGGACAATATAGTCACGGCTTGGTGAGCATTATTATAACTCTGCGTTAATAGCGTGTCTCGAAGAGCGCATCAGTGTCTACGGCCATATCACGTTGAAAACGCCAGTTCTCGTCCGATCACTGAAGCTAAGCAACGTCGAGCCCGGTTAGTACTTGGATGGGTGACCGCCTGGGAATACCGGGTGCTGTAGACTTTTTATTTATTTTTACATCTTGCTATCTTCATCGCGATCTTCGCGCTATCTTCATCTACATGTACATGTACATGTACATGTACATGTACATGTTCATGTACATGAACATGTACTACGTATGCGTTATATATATATACATATACTATGTACTATGTACTATGTACGTGTAGTGTGTAACAGTATATATAACTTTGCTGCTGCATTTCCGCGTCAAAACCCTTCTGGCAAGCGTGATCAATTAAAGCGCGACACTTTTTGTAGTCGAAGGATGTACTCTACTCGTGTATAACGAAAACTGTTGCAGCGTCCGATCTCAACATAAAAATAACATATTCTCACTTTTAATCCGAAGAAATCTCTTTTAAAGGAAGTTTGTTACTTTTTCTCGACATAAAGTGACGCGCTATCGTAGATCTTATTAGTTTACCGGCTATCTAATGTCTACGCGTGTAAAGACAGGTGAGTAGAAAGCGCCGTTCTTTGGCTTGTTCTTCTCATCTACGAGTTCGAAAGAAAACAGCCCTACATAGAAAGCTTTTACTTACGCGAACAGGTGTGTTAAAAAGATGTTCACGTCGAACCAAATAAAGCGATGCTTTAGAAATGGTGTAATAGCCTCCAAACGAGTACGCTCGCGTTCGACCGCCGCGCGAGTAGCTTCAACTCCTAACGAAACAATCGTAGTACGTCTACTATATACACGTGTAAATTAGGATTCGTTTGCTCTCTTAACATCTGAAAGAACGGTTAATCGCGCTGCAACGAAACATTCATGCGTACCATGTAAACTAGGATTCGTTCGCTCTCTCAATATTTGAAAGAGCGGTCAATCGCGCTGCCGGTTATTCGTCCAGCTCGCTCATTAGCTATGAAAAGCTATCGAGTTACTTCGAACGCATAGCTTAAAACTTTGCCATTGCGTAACGAATATTCCCGGCTCAAACGAATCGTTGATATTGTGCAAATTAGGAGTCGTGTGTACTCTCATACTTCGACGGCGTGGTTGTTCGCGCTCGATAATATTCGACTCGTTCACTCATTGGCTAAACGCATAGCGTTCAAGATCTCGCCGATTCGTACGAAGGTTGCAGGCTCGTTACCGCCGCTTCACGCGCTTTAGATTATTTCGTCAGCATTTTGAAAACTACGGTAAATATTTTCCTTTGAAATAATTATAATCGCGTGGAAATGACCTTTCGCGAAAGTAGGCTTTTCGCTAGAGATAATTCCGCAAAGATAAAAACTGATGGAGCAACCTTAGCTACGCGCTGGCCCGCGCTCATCACCGAACTTAGATGCCGTCGTAACGTAGATTCCACGTTCCGGTTTGTAATTCGTTTCGAAACTTTTTGACACAATTTACCTTTTAGACTTTTACGCATCCGCGAGTACGGTTTTGTTTCATCACGATCGAAGACGATCGCTCGAGTTTACATTACGAGAATGCGTATTTTGCGGCGAAAGGCCGAGTCGAGTTTCGTTTAGTTATTTATTTTAGCTTTTAGGTAAACTCGTAACGCCGACATACGAGTTGCGCAATTAAAAGGAAATCTTAACGCGAGTTTCTTGAGCTATTACGCCGCGCAAAATGAAAACGAATCGAAATTATATCCTCTTTAAAATACACGGGTAGCAGCGGCGCATGGCTGGTGAAGATGAGGAGATTGAAGCTAGCCGGATAGCATCAAGTACTAATAATATTCATATTATCCAGTTTCGGCTAAAACCTTTGAATGGAAATGATTTTTTATTTTATATCAAAAGATAGAGCGAATTAAAAGACTTTTAAATGGAAATGATTTTTTATTTTATATCAAAAGATAGAGCGAATTAAAAGACTTTTAAATGGAAATGATTTTTTATTTTATATCAAAAGATAGAGCGACTTAAAAGACTTTTAAATGGAAATGATTTTTTGTTTTAAATCAAGAGATAGAGCGAATTAAAAGACTTTTAAATGGAAATGATTTTTTATTTTACATCAAGAGATAGAGCGAATTAAAAGACTTTTAAGCGGAAATGATTTTTTATTCTATATCAAGAGATAGAGTGAATTAAAGAAGCTTGAAAATTCTAAATTAGTATAATTTTGATAAAAACTAAAGGTCTACAGCACCCGGTATTCCCAGGCGGTCACCCATCCAAGTACTAACCGGGCTCAACGTTGCTTAGCTTCAGTGATCGGACGAGAACTGGCGTTTTCAACGTGATATGGCCGTAGACATTTAGTAAGCTTCAACAGACGCTAATGAGAAACGTGGCAATAATCAGCGAACGCCCATTGGACAATATAGTCACGGCTTGGTGAGCATTATTATAACTCTGCGTTAATAGCGTGTCTCGAAGAGCGCATCAGTGTCTACGGCCATATCACGTTGAAAACGCCAGTTCTCGTCCGATCACTGAAGCTAAGCAACGTCGAGCCCGGTTAGTACTTGGATGGGTGACCGCCTGGGAATACCGGGTGCTGTAGACTTTTTATTTATTTTTACATCTTGCTATCTTCATCGCGATCTTCGCGCTATCTTCATCTACATGTACATGTACATGTACATGTACATGTACATGTACATGTACATGTTCATGTACTACGTATGCGTTATATATATATACATATACTATGTACTATGTACTATGTACTACGTACGTGTAGTGTGTAACAGTATATATAACTTTGCTGCTGCATTTCCGCGTCAAAACCCTTCTGGCAAGCGTGATCAATTAAAGCGCGACACTTTTTGTAGTCGAAGGATGTACTCTACTCGTGTATAATGAAAACTGTTGCAGCGTCCGATCTCAACATAAAAATAACATATTCTCACTTTTAATCCGAAGAAATCTCTTTTAAAGGAAGTTTGTTACTTTTTCTCGACATAAAGTGACGCGCTATCGTAGATCTTATTAGTTTACCGGCTATCTAATGTCTACGCGTGTAAAGACAGGTGAGTAGAAAGCGCCGTTCTTTGGCTTGTTCTTCTCATCTACGAGTTCGAAAGAAAACAGCCCTACATAGAAAGCTTTTACTTACGCGAACAGGTGTGTTAAAAAGATGTTCACGTCGAACCAAATAAAGCGATGCTTTAGAAATGGTGTAATAGCCTCCAAACGAGTACGCTCGCGTTCGACCGCCGCGCGAGTAGCTTCAACTCCTAACGAAACAATCGTAGTACGTCTACTATATACACGTGTAAATTAGGATTCGTTTGCTCTCTTAACATCTGAAAGAACGGTTAATCGCGCTGCAACGAAACATTCATGCGTACCATGTAAACTAGGATTCGTTCGCTCTCTCAATATTTGAAAGAGCGGTCAATCGCGCTGCCGGTTATTCGTCCAGCTCGCTCATTAGCTATGAAAAGCTATCGAGTTACTTCGAACGCATAGCTTAAAACTTTGCCATTGCGTAACGAATATTCCCGGCTCAAACGAATCGTTGATATTGTGCAAATTAGGAGTCGTGTGTACTCTCATACTTCGACGGCGTGGTTGTTCGCGCTCGATAATATTCGACTCGTTCACTCATTGGCTAAACGCATAGCGTTCAAGATTTCGCCGATTCGTACGAAGGTTGCAGGCTCGTTACCGCCGCTTCACGCGCTTTAGATTATTTCGTCAGCATTTTGAAAACTACGGTAAATATTTTCCTTTTAAATAATTCTAATCGCGTGGAAATGACCTTTCGCGAAAGTAGGCTTTTCGCTAGAAATAATTCCGCAAAGATAAAAACTGATGGAGCAACCTTAGCTACGCGCTGGCCCGCGCTCATCACCGAACTTAGTTGCCGTCGTAACGTAGATTCCACGTTCCGGTTTGTAATTCGTTTCAAAACTTTTTGACACAATTTACCTTTTAGACTTTTACGCATCCGCGAGTACGGTTTTGTTTCATCACGATCGAAGACGATCGCTCGAGTTTACATTACGAGAATGCGTATTTTGCGGCGAAAGGTCGAGTCGAGTTTCGTTTAGTTATTTATTTTAGCTTTTAGGTAAACTCGTAACGCCGACATACGAGTTGCGCAATTAAAAGGAAATCTTAACGCGAGTTTCTTGAGCTATTACGCCGTGCAAAATGAAAACGAATCGAAATTATATCCTCTTTAAAATACACGGGTAGCAGCGGCGCATGGCTGGTGAAGATGAGGAGATTGAAGCTAGCCGGATAGCATCAAGTACTAATAATATTCATATTATCCAGTTTCGGCTAAAACCTTTGAATGGAAATGATTTTTTATTTTATATCAAAAGATAGAGCGAATTAAAAGACTTTTAAATGGAAATGATTTTTTATTTTATATCAAAAGATAGAGCGAATTAAAAGACTTTTAAATGGAAATGATTTTTTATTTTATATCAAAAGATAGAGCGAATTAAAAGACTTTTAAATGGAAATGATTTTTTGTTTTAAATCAAGAGATAGAGCGAATTAAAAGACTTTTAAATGGAAATGATTTTTTATTTTACATCAAGAGATAGAGCGAATTAAAAGACTTTCAAGCGGAAATGATTTTTTATTTTACATCAAGAGATAGAGCGAATTAAAAGACTTTTAAGCGGAAATGATTTTTTATTCTATATCAAGAGATAGAGTGAATTAAAGAAGCTTGAAAATTCTAAATTAGTATAATTTTGATAAAAACTAAAGGTCTACAGCACCCGGTATTCCCAGGCGGTCACCCATCCAAGTACTAACCGGGCTCGACGTTGCTTAGCTTCAGTGATCGGACGAGAACTGGCGTTTTCAACGTGATATGGCCGTAGACATTTAGTAAGCTTCAACAGACGCTAATGAGAAACGTGGCAATAATCAGCGAACGCCCATTGGACAATATAGTCACGGCTTGGTGAGCATTATTATAACTCTGCGTTAATAGCGTGTCTCGAAGAGCGCATCAGTGTCTACGGCCATATCACGTTGAAAACGCCAGTTCTCGTCCGATCACTGAAGCTAAGCAACGTCGAGCCCGGTTAGTACTTGGATGGGTGACCGCCTGGGAATACCGGGTGCTGTAGACTTTTTATTTATTTTTACATCTTGCTATCTTCATCGCGATCTTCGCGCTATCTTCATCTACATGTACATGTACATGTACATGTACATGTACATGTTCATGTACATGAACATGTACTACGTATGCGTTATATATATATACATATACTATGTACTATGTACTATGTACGTGTAGTGTGTAACAGTATATATAACTTTGCTGCTGCATTTCCGCGTCAAAACCCTTCTGGCAAGCGTGATCAATTAAAGCGCGACACTTTTTGTAGTCGAAGGATGTACTCTACTCGTGTATAACGAAAACTGTTGCAGCGTCCGATCTCAACATAAAAATAACATATTCTCACTTTTAATCCGAAGAAATCTCTTTTAAAGGAAGTTTGTTACTTTTTCTCGACATAAAGTGACGCGCTATCGTAGATCTTATTAGTTTACCGGCTATCTCATGTCTACGCGTGTAAAGACAGGTGAGTAGAAAGCGCCGTTCTTTGGCTTGTTCTTCTCATCTACGAGTTCGAAAGAAAACAGCCCTACATAGAAAGCTTTTACTTACGCGAACAGGTGTGTTAAAAAGATGTTCACGTCGAACCAAATAAAGCGATGCTTTAGAAATGGTGTAATAGCCTCCAAACGAGTACGCTCGCGTTCGACCGCCGCGCGAGTAGCTTCAACTCCTAACGAAACAATCGTAGTACGTCTACTATATACACGTGTAAATTAGGATTCGTTTGCTCTCTCAACATCTGAAAGAGCGGTTAATCGCGCTGCAACGAAACATTCATGCGTACCATGTAAACTAGGATTCGTTCGCTCTCTCAATATTTGAAAGAGCGGTCAATCGCGCTGCCGGTTATTCGTCCAGCTCGCTCATTAGCTATGAAAAGCTATCGAGTTACTTCGAACGCATAGCTTAAAACTTTGCCATTGCGTAACGAATATTCCCGGCTCAAACGAATCGTTGATATTGTGCAAATTAGGAGTCGTGTGTACTCTCATACTTCGACGGCGTGGTTGTTCGCGCTCGATAATATTCGACTCGTTCACTCATTGGCTAAACGCATAGCGTTCAAGATCTCGCCGATTCGTACGAAGGTTGCAGGCTCGTTACCGCCGCTTCACGCGCTTTAGATTATTTCGTCAGCATTTTGAAAACTACGGTAAATATTTTCCTTTTAAATAATTATAATTGCGTGGAAATGACCTTACGCGAAAGTAGGCTTTTCGCTAGAGATAATTCCGCAAAGATAAAAACTGATGGAGCAACCTTAGCTACGCGCTGGCCCGCGCTCATCACCGAACTTAGATGCCGTCGTAACGTAGATTCCACGTTCCGGTTTGTAATTTGTTTCGAAACTTTTTGACACAATTTACCTTTTAGACTTTTACGCATCCGCGAGTACGGTTTTGTTTCATCACGATCGAAGACGATCGCTCGAGTTTACATTACGAGAATGCGTATTTTGCGGCGAAAGGCCGAGTCGAGTTTCGTTTAGTTATTTATTTTAGCTTTTAGGTAAACTCGTAACGCCGACATACGAGTTGCGCAATTAAAAGGAAATCTTAACGCGAGTTTCTTGAGCTATTACGCCGCGCAAAATGAAAACGAATCGAAATTATATCCTCTTTAAAATACACGGGTAGCAGCGGCGCATGGCTGGTGAAGATGAGGAGATTGAAGCTAGCCGGATAGCATCAAGTACTAATAATATTCATATTATCCAGTTTCGGCTAAAACCTTTGAATGGAAATGATTTTTTATTTTATATCAAAAGATAGAGCGAATTAAAAGACTTTTAAATGGAAATGATTTTTTATTTTATATCAAAAGATAGAGCAAATTAAAAGACTTTTAAATGGAAATGATTTTTTATTTTATATCAAAAGATAGAGCGACTTAAAAGACTTTTAAATGGAAATGATTTTTTGTTTTAAATCAAGAGATAGAGCGAATTAAAAGACTTTTAAATGGAAATGATTTTTTATTTTACATCAAGAGATAGAGCGAATTAAAAGACTTTCAAGCGGAAATGATTTTTTATTTTACATCAAGAGATAGAGCGGATTAAAAGACTTTCAAGCGGAAATGATTTTTTATTCTATATCAAGAGATAGAGTGAATTAAAGAAGCTTGAAAATTCTAAATTAGTATAATTTTGATAAAAACTAAAGGTCTACAGCACCCAGTATTCCCAGGCGGTCACCCATCCAAGTACTAACCGGGCTCGACGTTGCTTAGCTTCAGTGATCGGACGAGAACTGGCGTTTTCAACGTGATATGGCCGTAGACATTTAGTAAGCTTCAACAGACGCTAATGAGAAACGTGGCAATAATCAGCGAACGCCCATTGGACAATATAGTCACGGCTTGGTGAGCATTATTATAACTCTGCGTTAATAGCGTGTCTCGAAGAGTGCATCAGTGTCTACGGCCATATCACGTTGAAAACGCCAGTTCTCGTCCGATCACTGAAGCTAAGCAACGTCGAGCCCGGTTAGTACTTGGATGGGTGACCGCCTAGGAATACCGGGTGCTGTAGACTTTTTATTTATTTTTACATCTTGCTATCTTCATCGCGATCTTCGCGCTATCTTCATCTACATGTACATGTACATGTACATGTTCATGTACTACGTATGCGTTATATATATATACATATACTATGTACTATGTACTATGTACTACGTACGTGTAGTGTGTAACAGTATATATAACTTTGCTGCTGCATTTCCGCGTCAAAACCCTTCTGGCAAGCGTGATCAATTAAAGCGCGACACTTTTTGTAGTCGAAGGATGTACTCTACTCGTGTATAATGAAAACTGTTGCAGCGTCCGATCTCAACATAAAAATAACATATTCTCACTTTTAATCCGAAGAAATCTCTTTTAAAGGAAGTTTGTTACTTTTTCTCGACATAAAGTGACGCGCTATCGTAGATCTTATTAGTTTACCGGCTATCTAATGTCTACGCGTGTAAAGACAGGTGAGTAGAAAGCGCCGTTCTTTGGCTTGTTCTTCTCATCTACGAGTTCGAAAGAAAACAGCCCTACATAGAAAGCTTTTACTTACGCGAACAGGTGTGTTAAAAAGATGTTCACGTCGAACCAAATAAAGCGATGCTTTAGAAATGGTGTAATAGCCTCCAAACGAGTACGCTCGCGTTCGACCGCCGCGCGAGTAGCTTCAACTCCTAACGAAACAATCGTAGTACGTCTACTATATACACGTGTAAATTAGGATTCGTTTGCTCTCTTAACATCTGAAAGAACGGTTAATCGCGCTGCAACGAAACATTCATGCGTACCATGTAAACTAGGATTCGTTCGCTCTCTCAATATTTGAAAGAGCGGTCAATCGCGCTGCCGGTTATTCGTCCAGCTCGCTCATTAGCTATGAAAAGCTATCGAGTTACTTCGAACGCATAGCTTAAAACTTTGCCATTGCGTAACGAATATTCCCGGCTCAAACGAATCGTTGATATTGTGCAAATTAGGAGTCGTGTGTACTCTCATACTTCGACGGCGTGGTTGTTCGCGCTCGATAATATTCGACTCGTTCACTCATTGGCTAAACGCATAGCGTTCAAGATCTCGCCGATTCGTACGAAGGTTGCAGGCTCGTTACCGCCGCTTCACGCGCTTTAGATTATTTCGTCAGCATTTTGAAAACTACGGTAAATATTTTCCTTTTAAATAATTATAATCGCGTGGAAATGACCTTTCGCGAAAGTAGGCTTTTCGCTAGAGATAATTCCGCAAAGATAAAAACTGATGGAGCAACCTTAGCTACGCGCTGGCCCGCGCTCATCACCGAACTTAGTTGCCGTCGTAACGTAGATTCCACGTTCCGGTTTGTAATTCGTTTCAAAACTTTTTGACACAATTTACCTTTTAGACTTTTACGCATCCGCGAGTACGGTTTTGTTTCATCACGATCGAAGACGATCGCTCGAGTTTACATTACGAGAATGCGTATTTTGCGGCGAAAGGTCGAGTCGAGTTTCGTTTAGTTATTTATTTTAGCTTTTAGGTAAACTCGTAACGCCGACATACGACTTGCGCAATTAAAAGGAAATCTTAACGCGAGTTTCTTGAGCTATTACGCCGTGCAAAATGAAAACGAATCGAAATTATATCCTCTTTAAAATACACGGGTAGCAGCGGCGCATGGCTGGTGAAGATGAGGAGATTGAAGCTAGCCGGATAGCATCAAGTACTAATAATATTCATATTATCCAGTTTCGGCTAAAATGGAAATGAATGGAAATGAAATGACCTTTGAATGGAAATGATTTTTTATTTTATATCAAAAGATAGAGCGAATTAAAAGACTTTTAAATGGAAATGATTTTTTATTTTATATCAAAAGATAGAGCGAATTAAAAGACTTTTAAATGGAAATGATTTTTTATTTTATATCAAAAGATAGAGCGAATTAAAAGACTTTTAAATGGAAATGATTTTTTGTTTTAAATCAAGAGATAGAGCGAATTAAAAGACTTTTAAATGGAAATGATTTTTTATTTTACATCAAGAGATAGAGCGAATTAAAAGACTTTCAAGCGGAAATGATTTTTTATTTTACATCAAGAGATAGAGCGAATTAAAAGACTTTTAAGCGGAAATGATTTTTTATTCTATATCAAGAGATAGCGTGAATTAAAGAAGCTTGAAAATTCTAAATTAGTATAATTTTGATAAAAACTAAAGGTCTACAGCACCCGGTATTCCCAGGCGGTCACCCATCCAAGTACTAACCGGGCTCGACGTTGCTTAGCTTCAGTGATCGGACGAGAACTGGCGTTTTCAACGTGATATGGCCGTAGACATTTAGTAAGCTTCAACAGACGCTAATGAGAAACGTGGCAATAATCAGCGAACGCCCATTGGACAATATAGTCACGGCTTGGTGAGCATTATTATAACTCTGCGTTAATAGCGTGTCTCGAAGAGCGCATCAGTGTCTACGGCCATATCACGTTGAAAACGCCAGTTCTCGTCCGATCACTGAAGCTAAGCAACGTCGAGCCCGGTTAGTACTTGGATGGGTGACCGCCTGGGAATACCGGGTGCTGTAGACTTTTTATTTATTTTTACATCTTGCTATCTTCATCGCGATCTTCGCGCTATCTTCATCTACATGTACATGTACATGTACATGTACATGTACATGTACATGTACATGTTCATGTACATGAACATGTACTACGTATGCGTTATATATATATACATATACTATGTACTATGTACTATGTACGTGTAGTGTGTAACAGTATATATAACTTTGCTGCTGCATTTCCGCGTCAAAACCCTTCTGGCAAGCGTGATCAATTAAAGCGCGACACTTTTTGTAGTCGAAGGATGTACTCTACTCGTGTATAACGAAAACTGTTGCAGCGTCCGATCTCAACATAAAAATAACATATTCTCACTTTTAATCCGAAGAAATCTCTTTTAAAGGAAGTTTGTTACTTTTTCTCGACATAAAGTGACGCGCTATCGTAGATCTTATTAGTTTACCGGCTATCTCATGTCTACGCGTGTAAAGACAGGTGAGTAGAAAGCGCCGTTCTTTGGCTTGTTCTTCTCATCTACGAGTTCGAAAGAAAACAGCCCTACATAGAAAGCTTTTACTTACGCGAACAGGTGTGTTAAAAAGATGTTCACGTCGAACCAAATAAAGCGATGCTTTAGAAATGGTGTAATAGCCTCCAAACGAGTACGCTCGCGTTCGACCGCCGCGCGAGTAGCTTCAACTCCTAACGAAACAATCGTAGTACGTCTACTATATACACGTGTAAATTAGGATTCGTTTGCTCTCTTAACATCTGAAAGAGCGGTTAATCGCGCTGCAACGAAACATTCATGCGTACCATGTAAACTAGGATTCGTTCGCTCTCTCAATATTTGAAAGAGCGGTCAATCGCGCTGCCGGTTATTCGTCCAGCTCGCTCATTAGCTATGAAAAGCTATCGAGTTACTTCGAACGCATAGCTTAAAACTTTGCCATTGCGTAACGAATATTCCCGGCTCAAACGAATCGTTGATATTGTGCAAATTAGGAGTCGTGTGTACTCTCATACTTCGACGGCGTGGTTGTTCGCGCTCGATAATATTCGACTCGTTCACTCATTGGCTAAACGCATAGCGTTCAAGATCTCGCCGATTCGTACGAAGGTTGCAGGCTCTTTACCGCCGCTTCACGTGCTTTAGATTATTTCGTCAGCATTTTGAAAACTACGGTAAATATTTTCCTTCTAAATAATTATAATCGCGTGGAAATGACCTTACGCGAAAGTAGGCTTTTCGCTAGAGATAATTCCGCAAAGATAAAAACTGATGGAGCAACCTTAGCTACGCGCTGGCCCGCGCTCATCACCGAACTTAGTTGCCGTCGTAACGTAGATTCCACGTTCCGGTTTGTAATTCGTTTCGAAACTTTTTGACACAATTTACCTTTTAGACTTTTACGCATCCGCGAGTACGGTTTTGTTTCATCACGATCGAAGACGATCGCTCGAGTTTACATTACGAGAATGCGTATTTTGCGGCGAAAGGCCGAGTCGAGTTTCGTTTAGTTATTTATTTTAGCTTTTAGGTAAACTCGTAACGCCGACATACGAGTTGCGCAATTAAAAGGAAATCTTAACGCGAGTTTCTTGAGCTATTACGCCGCGCAAAATGAAAACGAATCGAAATTATATCCTCTTTAAAATACACGGGTAGCAGCGGCGCATGGCTGGTGAAGATGAGGAGATTGAAGCTAGCCGGATAGCATCAAGTACTAATAATATTCATATTATCCAGTTTCGGCTAAAACCTTTGAATGGAAATGATTTTTTATTTTATATCAAAAGATAGAGCGAATTAAAAGACTTTTAAATGGAAATGATTTTTTATTTTATATCAAAAGATAGAGCGAATTAAAAGACTTTTAAATGGAAATGATTTTTTATTTTATATCAAAAGATAGAGCGAATTAAAAGACTTTTAAATGGAAATGATTTTTTGTTTTAAATCAAGAGATAGAGCGAATTAAAAGACTTTTAAATGGAAATGATTTTTTATTTTACATCAAGAGATAGAGCGAATTAAAAGACTTTCAAGCGGAAATGATTTTTTATTTTACATCAAGAGATAGAGCGAATTAAAAGACTTTCAAGCGGAAATGATTTTTTATTCTATATCAAGAGATAGAGTGAATTAAAGAAGCTTGAAAATTCTAAATTAGTATAATTTTGATAAAAACTAAAGGTCTACAGCACCCGGTATTCCCAGGCGGTCACCCATCCAAGTACTAACCGGGCTCGACGTTGCTTAGCTTCAGTGATCGGACGAGAACTGGCGTTTTCAACGTGATATGGCCGTAGACATTTAGTAACCTTCAACAGACGCTAATGAGAAACGTGGCAATAATCAGCGAACGCCCATTGGACAATATAGTCACGGCTTGGTGAGCATTATTATAACTCTGCGTTAATAGCGTGTCTCGAAGAGCGCGTCAGTGTCTACGGCCATATCACGTTGAAAACGCCAGTTCTCGTCCGATCACTGAAGCTAAGCAACGTCGAGCCCGGTTAGTACTTGGATGGGTGACCGCCTGGGAATACCGGGTGCTGTAGACTTTTTATTTATTTTTACATCTTGCTATCTTCATCGCGATCTTCGCGCTATCTTCATCTACATGTACATGTACATGTACATGTTCATGTACATGAACATGTACTACGTATGCGTTATATATATATACATATACTATGTACTATGTACTACGTATGTGTAGTGTGTAACAGTATATATAACTTTGCTGCTGCATTTCCGCGTCAAAACCCTTCTGGCAAGCGTGATCAATTAAAGCGCGACACTTTTTGTAGTCGAAGGATGTACTCTACTCGTGTATAACGAAAACTGTTGCAGCGTCCGATCTCAACATAAAAATAACATATTCTCACTTTTAATCCGAAGAAATCTCTTTTAAAGGAAGTTTGTTACTTTTTCTCGACATAAAGTGACGCGCTATCGTAGATCTTATTAGTTTACCGGCTATCTAATGTCTACGCGTGTAAAGACAGGTGATTAGTAAGCGCCGTTCTTTGGCTTGTTCTTCTCATCTACGAGTTCGAAAGAAAACAGCCCTACATAGAAAGCTTTTACTTACGCGAACAGGTGTGTTAAAAAGATGTTCACGTCGAACCAAATAAAGCGATGCTTTAGAAATGGTGTAATAGCCTCCAAACGAGTACGCTCGCGTTCGACCGCCGCGCGAGTAGCTTCAACTCCTAACGAAACAATCGTAGTACGTCTACTATATACACGTGTAAATTAGGATTCGTTTGCTCTCTCAACATCTGAAAGAGCGGTTAATCGCGCTGCAACGAAACATTCATGCATACCATGTAAACTAGGATTCGTTCGCTCTCTCAATATTTGAAAGAGCGGTCAATCGCGCTGCCGGTTATTCGTCCAGCTCGCTCATTAGCTATGAAAAGCTATCGAGTTACTTCGAACGCATAGCTTAAAACTTTGCCATTGCGTAACGAATATTCCCGGCTCAAACGAATCGTTGATATTGTGCAAATTAGGAGTCGTGTGTACTCTCATACTTCGACGGCGTGGTTGTTCGCGCTCGATAATATTCGACTCGTTCACTCATTGGCTAAACGCATAGCGTTCAAGATCTCGCCGATTCGTACGAAGGTTGCAGGCTCGTTACCGCCGCTTCACGCGCTTTAGATTATTTCGTCAGCATTTTGAAAACTACGGTAAATATTTTCCTTTTAAATAAGTATAATCGCGTGGAAATGACCTTACGCGAAAGTAGGCTTTTCGCTAGAGATAATTCCGCAAAGATAAAAACTGATGGAGCAACCTTAGCTACGCGCTGGCCCGCGCTCATCACCGAACTTAGTTGCCGTCGTAACGTAGATTCCACGTTCCGGTTTGTAATTCGTTTCGAAACTTTTTGACACAATTTACCTTTTAGACTTTTACGCATCCGCGAGTACGGTTTTGTTTCATCACGATCGAAGACGATCGCTCGAGTTTACATTACGAGAATGCGTATTTTGCGGCGAAAGGCCGAGTCGAGTTTCGTTTAGTTATTTATTTTAGCTTTTAGGTAAACTCGTAACGCCGACATACGAGTTGCGCAATTAAAAGGAAATCTTAACGCGAGTTTCTTGAGCTATTACGCCGCGCAAAATGAAAACGAATCGAAATTATATCCTCTTTAAAATACACGGGTAGCAGCGGCGCATGGCTGGTGAAGATGAGGAGATTGAAGCTAGCCGGATAGCATCAAGTACTAATAATATTCATATTATCCAGTTTCGGCTAAAACCTTTGAATGGAAATGATTTTTTATTTTATATCAAAAGATAGAGCGAATTAAAAGACTTTTAAATGGAAATGATTTTTTATTTTATATCAAAAGATAGAGCGAATTAAAAGACTTTTAAATGGAAATGATTTTTTATTTTACATCAAGAGATAGAGCGAATTAAAAGACTTTCAAGCGGAAATGATTTTTTATTCTATATCAAGAGATAGAGTGAATTAAAGAAGCTTGAAAATTCTAAATTAGTATAATTTTGATAAAAACTATTTAGTACATTTAGTAAGCTTCAACAGACGCTAATGAGAAACGTGGCAATAATCAGCGAACGCCCATTGGACAATATAGTCACGGCTTGGTGAGCATTATTATAACTCTGCGTTAATAGCGTGTCTCGAAGAGCGCATCAGTGTCTACGGCCATATCACTTTGAAAACGCCAGTTCTCGTCCGATCACTGAAGCTAAGCAACGTCGAGCCCGGTTAGTACTTGGATAGGTGACCGCCTGGGAATACCGGGTGCTGTAGACTTTTTATTTATTTTTACATCTTGCTATCTTCATCGCGATCTTCGCGCTATCTTCATCTACATGTACATGTACATGTACATGTACATGAACATGTACTACGTATGCGTTATATATATATACATATACTATGTACTATGTACTATGTACTACGTACGTGTAGTGTGTAACAGTATATATAACTTTGCTGCTGCATTTCCGCGTCAAAACCCTTCTGGCAAGCGTGATCAATTAAAGCGCGACACTTTTTGTAGTCGAAGGATGTACTCTACTCGTGTATAACGAAAACTGTTGCAGCGTCCGATCTCAACATAAAAATAACATATTCTCACTTTTAATCCGAAGAAATCTCTTTTAAAGGAAGTTTGTTACTTTTTCTCGACATAAAGTGACGCGCTATCGTAGATCTTATTAGTTTACCGGCTATCTAATGTCTACGCGTGTAAAGACAGGTGAGTAGTAAGCGCCGTTCTTTGGCTTGTTCTTCTCATCTACGAGTTCGAAAGAAAACAGCCCTACATAGAAAGCTTTTACTTACGCGAACAGGTGTGTTAAAAAGATGTTCACGTCGAACCAAATAAAGCGATGCTTTAGAAATGGTGTAATAGCCTCCAAACGAGTACGCTCGCGTTCGACCGCCGCGCGAGTAGCTTCAACTCCTAACGAAACAATCGTAGTACGTCTACTATATACACGTGTAAATTAGGATTCGTTTGCTCTCTCAACATCTGAAAGAGCGGTTAATCGCGCTGCAACGAAACATTCATGCGTACCATGTAAACTAGGATTCGTTCGCTCTCTCAATATTTGAAAGAGCGGTCAATCGCGCTGCCGGTTATTCGTCCAGCTCGCTCATTAGCTATGAAAAGCTATCGAGTTACTTCGAACGTATAGCTTAAAACTTTGCCATTGCGTAACGAATATTCCCGGCTCAAACGAATCGTTGATATTGTGCAAATTAGGAGTCGTGTGTACTCTCATACTTCGACGGCGTGGTTGTTCGCGCTCGATAATATTCGACTCGTTCACTCATTGGCTAAACGCATAGCGTTCAAGATCTCGCCGATTCGTACGAAGGTTGCAGGCTCGTTACCGCCGCTTCACGCGCTTTAGATTATTTCGTCAGCATTTTGAAAACTACGGTAAATATTTTCCTTTTAAATAATTATAATCGCGTGGAAATGACCTTACGCGAAAGTAGGCTTTTCGCTAGAGATAATTCCGCAAAGATAAAAACTGATGGAGCAACCTTAGCTACGCGCTGGCCCGCGCTCATCACCGAACTTAGTTGCCGTCGTAACGTAGATTCCACGTTCCGGTTTGTAAATCGTTTCGAAACTTTTTGACACAATTTACCTTTTAGACTTTTACGCATCCGCGAGTACGGTTTTGTTTCATCACGATCGAAGACGATCGCTCGAGTTTACATTACGAGAATGCGTATTTTGCGGCGAAAGGCCGAGTCGAGTTTCGTTTAGTTATTTATTTTAGCTTTTAGATAAACTCGTAACGCCGACATACGAGTTGCGCAATTAAAAGGAAATCTTAACGCGAATTTCTTGAGCTATTACGCCGCGCAAAATGAAAACGAATCGAAATTATATCCTCTTTAAAATACACGGGTAGCAGCGGCGCATGGCTGGTGAAGATGAGGAGATTGAAGCTAGCCGGATAGCATCAAGTACTAATAATATTCATATTATCCAGTTTCGGCTAAAACCTTTGAATGGAAATGATTTTTTATTTTATATCAAAAGATAGAGCGAATTAAAAGACTTTTAAATGGAAATGATTTTTTATTTTATATCAAAAGATAGAGCGAATTAAAAGACTTTTAAATGGAAATGATTTTTTGTTTTAAATCAAGAGATAGAGCGAATTAAAAGACTTTTAAATGGAAATGATTTTTTATTTTACATCAAGAGATAGAGCGAATTAAAAGACTTTCAAGCGGAAATGATTTTTTATTTTACATCAAGAGATAGAGCGAATTAAAAGACTTTCAAGCGGAAATGATTTTTTATTCTATATCAAGAGATAGAGTGAATTAAATAAGCTTGAAAATTCTAAATTAGTATAATTTTGATAAAAACTAAAGGTCTACAGCACCCGGTATTCCCAGGCGGTCACCCATCCAAGTACTAACCGGGCTCGACGTTGCTTAGCTTCAGTGATCGGACGAGAACTGGCGTTTTCAACGTGATATGGCCGTAGACATTTAGTAAGCTTCAACAGACGCTAATGAGAAACGTGGCAATAATCAGCGAACGCCCATTGGACAATATAGTCACGGCTTGGTGAGCATTATTATAACTCTGCGTTAATAACGTGTCTCGAAGAGCGCTTCAGTGTCTACGGCCATATCACGTTGAAAACGCCAGTTCTCGTCCGATCACTGAAGCTAAGCAACGTCGAGCCCGGTTAGTACTTGGATGGGTGACCGCCTGGGAATACCGGGTGCTGTAGACTTTTTATTTATTTTTACATCTTGCTATCTTCATCGCGATCTTCGCGCTATCTTCATCTACATGTACATGTACATGTACATGTACATGTACATGTACATGTTCATGTACATGAACATGTACTACGTATGTGTTATATATATATACATATACTATGTACTATGTACTATGTACTATGTACTACGTACGTGTAGTGTGTAACAGTATATATAACTTTGCTGCTGCATTTCCGCGTCAAAACCCTTCTGGCAAGCGTGATCAATTAAAGCGCGACACTTTTTGTAGTCGAAGGATGTACTCTACTCGTGTATAACGAAAACTGTTGCAGCGTCCGATCTCAACATAAAAATAACATATTCTCACTTTTAATCCAAAGAAATCTCTTTTAAAGGAAGTTTGTTACTTTTTCTCGACATAAAGTGACGCGCTATCGTAGATCTTATTAGTTTACCGGCTATCTAATGTCTACGCGTGTAAAGACAGGTGAGTAGTAAGCGCCGTTCTTTGGCTTGTTCTTCTCATCTACGAGTTCGAAAGAAAACAGCCCTACATAGAAAGCTTTTACTTACGCGAACAGGTGTGTTAAAAAGATGTTCACGTCGAACCAAATAAAGCGATGCTTTAGAAATGGTGTAATAGCCTCCAAACGAGTACGCTCGCGTTCGACCGCCGCGCGAGTAGCTTCAACTCCTAACGAAACAATCGTAGTACGTCTACTATATACACGTGTAAATTAGGATTCGTTTGCTCTCTCAACATCTGAAAGAGCGGTTAATCGCGCTGCAACGAAACATTCATGCGTACCATGTAAACTAGGATTCGTTCGCTCTCTCAATATTTGAAAGAGCGGTCAATCGCGCTGCCGGTTATTCGTCCAGCTCGCTCATTAGCTATGAAAAGCTATCGAGTTACTTCGAACGCATAGCTTAAAACTTTGCCATTGCGTAACGAATATTCCCGGCTCAAACGAATCGTTGATATTGTGCAAATTAGGAGTCGTGTGTACTCTCATACTTCGACGGCGTGGTTGTTCGCGCTCGATAATATTCGACTCGTTCACTCATTGGCTAAACGCATAGCGTTCAAGATCTCGCCGATTCGTACGAAGGTTGCAGGCTCGTTACCGCCGCTTCACGCGCTTTAGATTATTTCGTCAGCATTTTGAAAACTACGGTAAATATTTTCCTTTTAAATAAGTATAATCGCGTGGAAATGACCTTACGCGAAAGTAGGCTTTTCGCTAGAGATAATTCCGCAAAGATAAAAACTGATGGAGCAACCTTAGCTACGCGCTGGCCCGCGCTCATCACCGAACTTAGTTGCCGTCGTAACGTAGATTCCACGTTCCGGTTTGTAATTCGTTTCGAAACTTTTTGACACAATTTACCTTTTAGACTTTTACGCATCCGCGAGTACGGTTTTGTTTCATCACGATCGAAGACGATCGCTCGAGTTTACATTACGAGAATGCGTATTTTGCGGCGAAAGGCCGAGTCGAGTTTCGTTTAGTTATTTATTTTAGCTTTTAGGTAAACTCGTAACGCCGACATACGAGTTGCGCAATTAAAAGGAAATCTTAACGCGAGTTTCTTGAGCTATTACGCCGCGCAAAATGAAAACGAATCGAAATTATATCCTCTTTAAAATACACGGGTAGCAGCGGCGCATGGCTGGTGAAGATGAGGAGATTGAAGCTAGCCGGATAGCATCAAGTACTAATAATATTCATATTATCCAGTTTCGGCTAAAACCTTTGAATGGAAATGATTTTTTATTTTATATCAAAAGATAGAGCGAATTAAAAGACTTTTAAATGGAAATGATTTTTTATTTTATATCAAAAGATAGAGCGAATTAAAAGACTTTTAAATGGAAATGATTTTTTATTTTACATCAAGAGATAGAGCGAATTAAAAGACTTTCAAGCGGAAATGATTTTTTATTCTATATCAAGAGATAGAGTGAATTAAAGAAGCTTGAAAATTCTAAATTAGTATAATTTTGATAAAAACTATTTAGTACATTTAGTAAGCTTCAACAGACGCTAATGAGAAACGTGGCAATAATCAGCGAACGCCCATTGGACAATATAGTCACGGCTTGGTGAGCATTATTATAACTCTGCGTTAATAGCGTGTCTCGAAGAGCGCATCAGTGTCTACGGCCATATCACTTTGAAAACGCCAGTTCTCGTCCGATCACTGAAGCTAAGCAACGTCGAGCCCGGTTAGTACTTGGATAGGTGACCGCCTGGGAATACCGGGTGCTGTAGACTTTTTATTTATTTTTACATCTTGCTATCTTCATCGCGATCTTCGCGCTATCTTCATCTACATGTACATGTACATGTACATGTACATGAACATGTACTACGTATGCGTTATATATATATACATATACTATGTACTATGTACTATGTACTACGTACGTGTAGTGTGTAACAGTATATATAACTTTGCTGCTGCATTTCCGCGTCAAAACCCTTCTGGCAAGCGTGATCAATTAAAGCGCGACACTTTTTGTAGTCGAAGGATGTACTCTACTCGTGTATAACGAAAACTGTTGCAGCGTCCGATCTCAACATAAAAATAACATATTCTCACTTTTAATCCGAAGAAATCTCTTTTAAAGGAAGTTTGTTACTTTTTCTCGACATAAAGTGACGCGCTATCGTAGATCTTATTAGTTTACCGGCTATCTAATGTCTACGCGTGTAAAGACAGGTGAGTAGTAAGCGCCGTTCTTTGGCTTGTTCTTCTCATCTACGAGTTCGAAAGAAAACAGCCCTACATAGAAAGCTTTTACTTACGCGAACAGGTGTGTTAAAAAGATGTTCACGTCGAACCAAATAAAGCGATGCTTTAGAAATGGTGTAATAGCCTCCAAACGAGTACGCTCGCGTTCGACCGCCGCGCGAGTAGCTTCAACTCCTAACGAAACAATCGTAGTACGTCTACTATATACACGTGTAAATTAGGATTCGTTTGCTCTCTCAACATCTGAAAGAGCGGTTAATCGCGCTGCAACGAAACATTCATGCGTACCATGTAAACTAGGATTCGTTCGCTCTCTCAATATTTGAAAGAGCGGTCAATCGCGCTGCCGGTTATTCGTCCAGCTCGCTCATTAGCTATGAAAAGCTATCGAGTTACTTCGAACGTATAGCTTAAAACTTTGCCATTGCGTAACGAATATTCCCGGCTCAAACGAATCGTTGATATTGTGCAAATTAGGAGTCGTGTGTACTCTCATACTTCGACGGCGTGGTTGTTCGCGCTCGATAATATTCGACTCGTTCACTCATTGGCTAAACGCATAGCGTTCAAGATCTCGCCGATTCGTACGAAGGTTGCAGGCTCGTTACCGCCGCTTCACGCGCTTTAGATTATTTCGTCAGCATTTTGAAAACTACGGTAAATATTTTCCTTTTAAATAATTATAATCGCGTGGAAATGACCTTACGCGAAAGTAGGCTTTTCGCTAGAGATAATTCCGCAAAGATAAAAACTGATGGAGCAACCTTAGCTACGCGCTGGCCCGCGCTCATCACCGAACTTAGTTGCCGTCGTAACGTAGATTCCACGTTCCGGTTTGTAAATCGTTTCGAAACTTTTTGACACAATTTACCTTTTAGACTTTTACGCATCCGCGAGTACGGTTTTGTTTCATCACGATCGAAGACGATCGCTCGAGTTTACATTACGAGAATGCGTATTTTGCGGCGAAAGGCCGAGTCGAGTTTCGTTTAGTTATTTATTTTAGCTTTTAGATAAACTCGTAACGCCGACATACGAGTTGCGCAATTAAAAGGAAATCTTAACGCGAATTTCTTGAGCTATTACGCCGCGCAAAATGAAAACGAATCGAAATTATATCCTCTTTAAAATACACGGGTAGCAGCGGCGCATGGCTGGTGAAGATGAGGAGATTGAAGCTAGCCGGATAGCATCAAGTACTAATAATATTCATATTATCCAGTTTCGGCTAAAACCTTTGAATGGAAATGATTTTTTATTTTATATCAAAAGATAGAGCGAATTAAAAGACTTTTAAATGGAAATGATTTTTTATTTTATATCAAAAGATAGAGCGAATTAAAAGACTTTTAAATGGAAAT
The DNA here is from genome assembly GCF_963576615.1 of Watersipora subatra. Taxonomy (NCBI): domain Eukaryota; kingdom Metazoa; phylum Bryozoa; class Gymnolaemata; order Cheilostomatida; family Watersiporidae; genus Watersipora; species Watersipora subatra. The sequence continues at coordinate 12,502,786 of NC_088718.1, forward strand.
GATTTTTTGTTTTAAATCAAGAGATAGAGCGAATTAAAAGACTTTTAAATGGAAATGATTTTTTATTTTACATCAAGAGATAGAGCGAATTAAAAGACTTTCAAGCGGAAATGATTTTTTATTTTACATCAAGAGATAGAGCGAATTAAAAGACTTTCAAGCGGAAATGATTTTTTATTCTATATCAAGAGATAGAGTGAATTAAAGAAGCTTGAAAATTCTAAATTAGTATAATTTTGATAAAAACTAAAGGTCTACAGCACCCGGTATTCCCAGGCGGTCACCCATCCAAGTACTAACCGGGCTCAACGTTGCTTAGCTTCAGTGATCGGACGAGAACTGGCGTTTTCAACGTGATATGGCCGTAGACATTTAGTAAGCTTCAACAGACGCTAATGAGAAACGTGGCAATAATCAGCGAACGCCCATTGGACAATATAGTCACGGCTTGGTGAGCATTATTATAACTCTGCGTTAATAACGTGTCTCGAAGAGCGCTTCAGTGTCTACGGCCATATCACGTTGAAAACGCCAGTTCTCGTCCGATCACTGAAGCTAAGCAACGTCGAGCCCGGTTAGTACTTGGATGGGTGACCGCCTGGGAATACCGGGTGCTGTAGACTTTTTATTTATTTTTACATCTTGCTATCTTCATCGCGATCTTCGCGCTATCTTCATCTACATGTACATGTACATGTACATGTACATGTACATGTACATGTACATGTACATGTACATGTTCATGTACATGAACATGTACTACGTATGTGTTATATATATATACATATACTATGTACTATGTACTATGTACTATGTACTACGTACGTGTAGTGTGTAACAGTATATATAACTTTGCTGCTGCATTTCCGCGTCAAAACCCTTCTGGCAAGCGTGATCAATTAAAGCGCGACACTTTTTGTAGTCGAAGGATGTACTCTACTCGTGTATAACGAAAACTGTTGCAGCGTCCGATCTCAACATAAAAATAACATATTCTCACTTTTAATCCAAAGAAATCTCTTTTAAAGGAAGTTTGTTACTTTTTCTCGACATAAAGTGACGCGCTATCGTAGATCTTATTAGTTTACCGGCTATCTAATGTCTACGCGTGTAAAGACAGGTGAGTAGTAAGCGCCGTTCTTTGGCTTGTTCTTCTCATCTACGAGTTCGAAAGAAAACAGCCCTACATAGAAAGCTTTTACTTACGCGAACAGGTGTGTTAAAAAGATGTTCACGTCGAACCAAATAAAGCGATGCTTTAGAAATGGTGTAATAGCCTCCAAACGAGTACGCTCGCGTTCGACCGCCGCGCGAGTAGCTTCAACTCCTAACGAAACAATCGTAGTACGTCTACTATATACACGTGTAAATTAGGATTCGTTTGCTCTCTCAACATCTGAAAGAGCGGTTAATCGCGCTGCAACGAAACATTCATGCGTACCATGTAAACTAGGATTCGTTCGCTCTCTCAATATTTGAAAGAGCGGTCAATCGCGCTGCCGGTTATTCGTCCAGCTCGCTCATTAGCTATGAAAAGCTATCGAGTTACTTCGAACGCATAGCTTAAAACTTTGCCATTGCGTAACGAATATTCCCGGCTCAAACGAATCGTTGATATTGTGCAAATTAGGAGTCGTGTGTACTCTCATACTTCGACGGCGTGGTTGTTCGCGCTCGATAATATTCGAATCGTTCACTCATTGGCTAAACGCATAGCGTTCAAGATCTCGCCGATTCGTACGAAGGTTGCAGGCTCGTTACCGCCGCTTCACGCGCTTTAGATTATTTCGTCAGCATTTTGAAAACTACGGTAAATATTTTCCTTTTAAATAATTATAATCGCGTGGAAATGACCTTACGCGAAAGTAGGCTTTTCGCTAGAGATAATTCCGCAAAGATAAAAACTGATGGAGCAACCTTAGCTACGCGCTGGCCCGCGCTCATCACCGAACTTAGTTGCCGTCGTAACGTAGATTCCACGTTCCGGTTTGTAATTCGTTTCGAAACTTTTTGACACAATTTACCTTTTAGACTTTTACGCATCCGCGAGTACGGTTTTGTTTCATCACGATCGAAGACGATCGCTCGAGTTTACATTACGAGAATGCGTATTTTGCGGCGAAAGGCCGAGTCGAGTTTCGTTTAGTTATTTATTTTAGCTTTTAGGTAAACTCGTAACGCCGACATACGAGTTGCGCAATTAAAAGGAAATCTTAACGCGAGTTTCTTGAGCTATTACGCCGCGCAAAATGAAAACGAATCGAAATTATATCCTCTTTAAAATACACGGGTAGCAGCGGCGCATGGCTGGTGAAGATGAGGAGATTGAAGCTAGCCGGATAGCATCAAGTACTAATAATATTCATATTATCCAGTTTCGGCTAAAACCTTTGAATGGAAATGATTTTTTATTTTATATCAAAAGATAGAGCGAATTAAAAGACTTTTAAATGGAAATGATTTTTTATTTTATATCAAAAGATAGAGCGAATTAAAAGACTTTTAAATGGAAATGATTTTTTATTTTACATCAAGAGATAGAGCGAATTAAAAGACTTTCAAGCGGAAATGATTTTTTATTCTATATCAAGAGATAGAGTGAATTAAAGAAGCTTGAAAATTCTAAATTAGTATAATTTTGATAAAAACTATTTAGTACATTTAGTAAGCTTCAACAGACGCTAATGAGAAACGTGGCAATAATCAGCGAACGCCCATTGGACAATATAGTCACGGCTTGGTGAGCATTATTATAACTCTGCGTTAATAGCGTGTCTCGAAGAGCGCATCAGTGTCTACGGCCATATCACTTTGAAAACGCCAGTTCTCGTCCGATCACTGAAGCTAAGCAACGTCGAGCCCGGTTAGTACTTGGATAGGTGACCGCCTGGGAATACCGGGTGCTGTAGACTTTTTATTTATTTTTACATATTGCTATCTTAATCGCGATCTTCGCGCTATCTTCATCTACATGTACATGTACATGTACATGTACATGAACATGTACTACGTATGCGTTATATATATATACATATACTATGTACTATGTACTATGTACTACGTACGTGTAGTGTGTAACAGTATATATAACTTTGCTGCTGCATTTCCGCGTCAAAACCCTTCTGGCAAGCGTGATCAATTAAAGCGCGACACTTTTTGTAGTCGAAGGATGTACTCTACTCGTGTATAACGAAAACTGTTGCAGCGTCCGATCTCAACATAAAAATAACATATTCTCACTTTTAATCCGAAGAAATCTCTTTTAAAGGAAGTTTGTTACTTTTTCTCGACATAAAGTGACGCGCTATCGTAGATCTTATTAGTTTACCGGCTATCTAATGTCTACGCGTGTAAAGACAGGTGAGTAGTAAGCGCCGTTCTTTGGCTTGTTCTTCTCATCTACGAGTTCGAAAGAAAACAGCCCTACATAGAAAGCTTTTACTTACGCGAACAGGTGTGTTAAAAAGATGTTCACGTCGAACCAAATAAAGCGATGCTTTAGAAATGGTGTAATAGCCTCCAAACGAGTATGCTCGCGTTCGACCGCCGCGCGAGTAGCTTCAACTCCTAACGAAACAATCGTAGTACGTCTACTATATACACGTGTAAATTAGGATTCGTTTGCTCTCTCAACATCTGAAAGAGCGGTTAATCGCGCTGCAACGAAACATTCATGCGTACCATGTAAACTAGGATTCGTTCGCTCTCTCAATATTTGAAAGAGCGGTCAATCGCGCTGCCGGTTATTCGTCCAGCTCGCTCATTAGCTATGAAAAGCTATCGAGTTACTTCGAACGTATAGCTTAAAACTTTGCCATTGCGTAACGAATATTCCCGGCTCAAACGAATCGTTGATATTGTGCAAATTAGGAGTCGTGTGTACTCTCATACTTCGACGGCGTGGTTGTTCGCGCTCGATAATATTCGACTCGTTCACTCATTGGCTAAACGCATAGCGTTCAAGATCTCGCCGATTCGTACGAAGGTTGCAGGCTCGTTACCGCCGCTTCACGCGCTTTAGATTATTTCGTCAGCATTTTGAAAACTACGGTAAATATTTTCCTTTTAAATAATTATAATCGCGTGGAAATGACCTTACGCGAAAGTAGGCTTTTCGCTAGAGATAATTCCGCAAAGATAAAAACTGATGGAGCAACCTTAGCTACGCGCTGGCCCGCGCTCATCACCGAACTTAGTTGCCGTCGTAACGTAGATTCCACGTTCCGGTTTGTAATTCGTTTCGAAACTTTTTGACACAATTTACCTTTTAGACTTTTACGCATCCGCGAGTACGGTTTTGTTTCATCACGATCGAAGACGATCGCTCGAGTTTACATTACGAGAATGCGTATTTTGCGGCGAAAGGCCGAGTCGAGTTTCGTTTAGTTATTTATTTTAGCTTTTAGGTAAACTCGTAACGCCGACATACGAGTTGCGCAATTAAAAGGAAATCTTAACGCGAGTTTCTTGAGCTATTACGCCGCGCAAAATGAAAACGAATCGAAATTATATCCTCTTTAAAATACACGGGTAGCAGCGGCGCATGGCTGGTGAAGATGAGGAGATTGAAGCTAGCCGGATAGCATCAAGTACTAATAATATTCATATTATCCAGTTTCGGCTAAAACCTTTGAATGGAAATGATTTTTTATTTTATATCAAAAGATAGAGCGAATTAAAAGACTTTTAAATGGAAATGATTTTTTATTTTATATCAAAAGATAGAGCGAATTAAAAGACTTTTAAATGGAAATGATTTTTTATTTTACATCAAGAGATAGAGCGAATTAAAAGACTTTCAAGCGGAAATGATTTTTTATTCTATATCAAGAGATAGAGTGAATTAAAGAAGCTTGAAAATTCTAAATTAGTATAATTTTGATAAAAACTATTTAGTACATTTAGTAAGCTTCAACAGACGCTAATGAGAAACGTGGCAATAATCAGCGAACGCCCATTGGACAATATAGTCACGGCTTGGTGAGCATTATTATAACTCTGCGTTAATAGCGTGTCTCGAAGAGCGCATCAGTGTCTACGGCCATATCACTTTGAAAACGCCAGTTCTCGTCCGATCACTGAAGCTAAGCAACGTCGAGCCCGGTTAGTACTTGGATAGGTGACCGCCTGGGAATACCGGGTGCTGTAGACTTTTTATTTATTTTTACATATTGCTATCTTAATCGCGATCTTCGCGCTATCTTCATCTACATGTACATGTACATGTACATGTACATGAACATGTACTACGTATGCGTTATATATATATACATATACTATGTACTATGTACTATGTACTACGTACGTGTAGTGTGTAACAGTATATATAACTTTGCTGCTGCATTTCCGCGTCAAAACCCTTCTGGCAAGCGTGATCAATTAAAGCGCGACACTTTTTGTAGTCGAAGGATGTACTCTACTCGTGTATAACGAAAACTGTTGCAGCGTCCGATCTCAACATAAAAATAACATATTCTCACTTTTAATCCGAAGAAATCTCTTTTAAAGGAAGTTTGTTACTTTTTCTCGACATAAAGTGACGCGCTATCGTAGATCTTATTAGTTTACCGGCTATCTAATGTCTACGCGTGTAAAGACAGGTGAGTAGTAAGCGCCGTTCTTTGGCTTGTTCTTCTCATCTACGAGTTCGAAAGAAAACAGCCCTACATAGAAAGCTTTTACTTACGCGAACAGGTGTGTTAAAAAGATGTTCACGTCGAACCAAATAAAGCGATGCTTTAGAAATGGTGTAATAGCCTCCAAACGAGTATGCTCGCGTTCGACCGCCGCGCGAGTAGCTTCAACTCCTAACGAAACAATCGTAGTACGTCTACTATATACACGTGTAAATTAGGATTCGTTTGCTCTCTCAACATCTGAAAGAGCGGTTAATCGCGCTGCAACGAAACATTCATGCGTACCATGTAAACTAGGATTCGTTCGCTCTCTCAATATTTGAAAGAGCGGTCAATCGCGCTGCCGGTTATTCGTCCAGCTCGCTCATTAGCTATGAAAAGCTATCGAGTTACTTCGAACGTATAGCTTAAAACTTTGCCATTGCGTAACGAATATTCCCGGCTCAAACGAATCGTTGATATTGTGCAAATTAGGAGTCGTGTGTACTCTCATACTTCGACGGCGTGGTTGTTCGCGCTCGATAATATTCGACTCGTTCACTCATTGGCTAAACGCATAGCGTTCAAGATCTCGCCGATTCGTACGAAGGTTGCAGGCTCGTTACCGCCGCTTCACGCGCTTTAGATTATTTCGTCAGCATTTTGAAAACTACGGTAAATATTTTCCTTTTAAATAATTATAATCGCGTGGAAATGACCTTACGCGAAAGTAGGCTTTTCGCTAGAGATAATTCCGCAAAGATAAAAACTGATGGAGCAACCTTAGCTACGCGCTGGCCCGCGCTCATCACCGAACTTAGTTGCCGTCGTAACGTAGATTCCACGTTCCGGTTTGTAAATCGTTTCGAAACTTTTTGACACAATTTACCTTTTAGACTTTTACGCATCCGCGAGTACGGTTTTGTTTCATCACGATCGAAGACGATCGCTCGAGTTTACATTACGAGAATGCGTATTTTGCGGCGAAAGGCCGAGTCGAGTTTCGTTTAGTTATTTATTTTAGCTTTTAGATAAACTCGTAACGCCGACATACGAGTTGCGCAATTAAAAGGAAATCTTAACGCGAATTTCTTGAGCTATTACGCCGCGCAAAATGAAAACGAATCGAAATTATATCCTCTTTAAAATACACGGGTAGCAGCGGCGCATGGCTGGTGAAGATGAGGAGATTGAAGCTAGCCGGATAGCATCAAGTACTAATAATATTCATATTATCCAGTTTCGGCTAAAACCTTTGAATGGAAATGATTTTTTATTTTATATCAAAAGATAGAGCGAATTAAAAGACTTTTAAATGGAAATGATTTTTTATTTTATATCAAAAGATAGAGCGAATTAAAAGACTTTTAAATGGAAATGATTTTTTATTTTACATCAAGAGATAGAGCGAATTAAAAGACTTTCAAGCGGAAATGATTTTTTATTCTATATCAAGAGATAGAGTGAATTAAAGAAGCTTGAAAATTCTAAATTAGTATAATTTTGATAAAAACTATTTAGTACATTTAGTAAGCTTCAACAGACGCTAATGAGAAACGTGGCAATAATCAGCGAACGCCCATTGGACAATATAGTCACGGCTTGGTGAGCATTATTATAACTCTGCGTTAATAGCGTGTCTCGAAGAGCGCATCAGTGTCTACGGCCATATCACTTTGAAAACGCCAGTTCTCGTCCGATCACTGAAGCTAAGCAACGTCGAGCCCGGTTAGTACTTGGATAGGTGACCGCCTGGGAATACCGGGTGCTGTAGACTTTTTATTTATTTTTACATATTGCTATCTTAATCGCGATCTTCGCGCTATCTTCATCTACATGTACATGTACATGTACATGTACATGAACATGTACTACGTATGCGTTATATATATATACATATACTATGTACTATGTACTATGTACTACGTACGTGTAGTGTGTAACAGTATATATAACTTTGCTGCTGCATTTCCGCGTCAAAACCCTTCTGGCAAGCGTGATCAATTAAAGCGCGACACTTTTTGTAGTCGAAGGATGTACTCTACTCGTGTATAACGAAAACTGTTGCAGCGTCCGATCTCAACATAAAAATAACATATTCTCACTTTTAATCCGAAGAAATCTCTTTTAAAGGAAGTTTGTTACTTTTTCTCGACATAAAGTGACGCGCTATCGTAGATCTTATTAGTTTACCGGCTATCTAATGTCTACGCGTGTAAAGACAGGTGAGTAGTAAGCGCCGTTCTTTGGCTTGTTCTTCTCATCTACGAGTTCGAAAGAAAACAGCCCTACATAGAAAGCTTTTACTTACGCGAACAGGTGTGTTAAAAAGATGTTCACGTCGAACCAAATAAAGCGATGCTTTAGAAATGGTGTAATAGCCTCCAAACGAGTATGCTCGCGTTCGACCGCCGCGCGAGTAGCTTCAACTCCTAACGAAACAATCGTAGTACGTCTACTATATACACGTGTAAATTAGGATTCGTTTGCTCTCTCAACATCTGAAAGAGCGGTTAATCGCGCTGCAACGAAACATTCATGCGTACCATGTAAACTAGGATTCGTTCGCTCTCTCAATATTTGAAAGAGCGGTCAATCGCGCTGCCGGTTATTCGTCCAGCTCGCTCATTAGCTATGAAAAGCTATCGAGTTACTTCGAACGTATAGCTTAAAACTTTGCCATTGCGTAACGAATATTCCCGGCTCAAACGAATCGTTGATATTGTGCAAATTAGGAGTCGTGTGTACTCTCATACTTCGACGGCGTGGTTGTTCGCGCTCGATAATATTCGACTCGTTCACTCATTGGCTAAACGCATAGCGTTCAAGATCTCGCCGATTCGTACGAAGGTTGCAGGCTCGTTACCGCCGCTTCACGCGCTTTAGATTATTTCGTCAGCATTTTGAAAACTACGGTAAATATTTTCCTTTTAAATAATTATAATCGCGTGGAAATGACCTTACGCGAAAGTAGGCTTTTCGCTAGAGATAATTCCGCAAAGATAAAAACTGATGGAGCAACCTTAGCTACGCGCTGGCCCGCGCTCATCACCGAACTTAGTTGCCGTCGTAACGTAGATTCCACGTTCCGGTTTGTAAATCGTTTCGAAACTTTTTGACACAATTTACCTTTTAGACTTTTACGCATCCGCGAGTACGGTTTTGTTTCATCACGATCGAAGACGATCGCTCGAGTTTACATTACGAGAATGCGTATTTTGCGGCGAAAGGCCGAGTCGAGTTTCGTTTAGTTATTTATTTTAGCTTTTAGATAAACTCGTAACGCCGACATACGAGTTGCGCAATTAAAAGGAAATCTTAACGCGAATTTCTTGAGCTATTACGCCGCGCAAAATGAAAACGAATCGAAATTATATCCTCTTTAAAATACACGGGTAGCAGCGGCGCATGGCTGGTGAAGATGAGGAGATTGAAGCTAGCCGGATAGCATCAAGTACTAATAATATTCATATTATCCAGTTTCGGCTAAAACCTTTGAATGGAAATGATTTTTTATTTTATATCAAAAGATAGAGCGAATTAAAAGACTTTTAAATGGAAATGATTTTTTATTTTATATCAAAAGATAGAGCGAATTAAAAGACTTTTAAATGGAAATGATTTTTTGTTTTAAATCAAGAGATAGAGCGAATTAAAAGACTTTTAAATGGAAATGATTTTTTATTTTACATCAAGAGATAGAGCGAATTAAAAGACTTTCAAGCGGAAATGATTTTTTATTTTACATCAAGAGATAGAGCGAATTAAAAGACTTTCAAGCGGAAATGATTTTTTATTCTATATCAAGAGATAGAGTGAATTAAAGAAGCTTGAAAATTCTAAATTAGTATAATTTTGATAAAAACTATTTAGTACATTTAGTAAGCTTCAACAGACGCTAATGAGAAACGTGGCAATAATCAGCGAACGCCCATTGGACAATATAGTCACGGCTTGGTGAGCATTATTATAACTCTGCGTTAATAGCGTGTCTCGAAGAGCGCATCAGTGTCTACGGCCATATCACTTTGAAAACGCCAGTTCTCGTCCGATCACTGAAGCTAAGCAACGTCGAGCCCGGTTAGTACTTGGATAGGTGACCGCCTGGGAATACCGGGTGCTGTAGACTTTTTATTTATTTTTACATATTGCTATCTTAATCGCGATCTTCGCGCTATCTTCATCTACATGTACATGTACATGTACATGTACATGAACATGTACTACGTATGCGTTATATATATATACATATACTATGTACTATGTACTATGTACTACGTACGTGTAGTGTGTAACAGTATATATAACTTTGCTGCTGCATTTCCGCGTCAAAACCCTTCTGGCAAGCGTGATCAATTAAAGCGCGACACTTTTTGTAGTCGAAGGATGTACTCTACTCGTGTATAACGAAAACTGTTGCAGCGTCCGATCTCAACATAAAAATAACATATTCTCACTTTTAATCCGAAGAAATCTCTTTTAAAGGAAGTTTGTTACTTTTTCTCGACATAAAGTGACGCGCTATCGTAGATCTTATTAGTTTACCGGCTATCTAATGTCTACGCGTGTAAAGACAGGTGAGTAGTAAGCGCCGTTCTTTGGCTTGTTCTTCTCATCTACGAGTTCGAAAGAAAACAGCCCTACATAGAAAGCTTTTACTTACGCGAACAGGTGTGTTAAAAAGATGTTCACGTCGAACCAAATAAAGCGATGCTTTAGAAATGGTGTAATAGCCTCCAAACGAGTATGCTCGCGTTCGACCGCCGCGCGAGTAGCTTCAACTCCTAACGAAACAATCGTAGTACGTCTACTATATACACGTGTAAATTAGGATTCGTTTGCTCTCTCAACATCTGAAAGAGCGGTTAATCGCGCTGCAACGAAACATTCATGCGTACCATGTAAACTAGGATTCGTTCGCTCTCTCAATATTTGAAAGAGCGGTCAATCGCGCTGCCGGTTATTCGTCCAGCTCGCTCATTAGCTATGAAAAGCTATCGAGTTACTTCGAACGTATAGCTTAAAACTTTGCCATTGCGTAACGAATATTCCCGGCTCAAACGAATCGTTGATATTGTGCAAATTAGGAGTCGTGTGTACTCTCATACTTCGACGGCGTGGTTGTTCGCGCTCGATAATATTCGACTCGTTCACTCATTGGCTAAACGCATAGCGTTCAAGATCTCGCCGATTCGTACGAAGGTTGCAGGCTCGTTACCGCCGCTTCACGCGCTTTAGATTATTTCGTCAGCATTTTGAAAACTACGGTAAATATTTTCCTTTTAAATAATTATAATCGCGTGGAAATGACCTTACGCGAAAGTAGGCTTTTCGCTAGAGATAATTCCGCAAAGATAAAAACTGATGGAGCAACCTTAGCTACGCGCTGGCCCGCGCTCATCACCGAACTTAGTTGCCGTCGTAACGTAGATTCCACGTTCCGGTTTGTAAATCGTTTCGAAACTTTTTGACACAATTTACCTTTTAGACTTTTACGCATCCGCGAGTACGGTTTTGTTTCATCACGATCGAAGACGATCGCTCGAGTTTACATTACGAGAATGCGTATTTTGCGGCGAAAGGCCGAGTCGAGTTTCGTTTAGTTATTTATTTTAGCTTTTAGATAAACTCGTAACGCCGACATACGAGTTGCGCAATTAAAAGGAAATCTTAACGCGAATTTCTTGAGCTATTACGCCGCGCAAAATGAAAACGAATCGAAATTATATCCTCTTTAAAATACACGGGTAGCAGCGGCGCATGGCTGGTGAAGATGAGGAGATTGAAGCTAGCCGGATAGCATCAAGTACTAATAATATTCATATTATCCAGTTTCGGCTAAAACCTTTGAATGGAAATGATTTTTTATTTTATATCAAAAGATAGAGCGAATTAAAAGACTTTTAAATGGAAATGATTTTTTATTTTATATCAAAAGATAGAGCGAATTAAAAGACTTTTAAATGGAAATGATTTTTTGTTTTAAATCAAGAGATAGAGCGAATTAAAAGACTTTTAAATGGAAATGATTTTTTATTTTACATCAAGAGATAGAGCGAATTAAAAGACTTTCAAGCGGAAATGATTTTTTATTTTACATCAAGAGATAGAGCGAATTAAAAGACTTTCAAGCGGAAATGATTTTTTATTCTATATCAAGAGATAGAGTGAATTAAAGAAGCTTGAAAATTCTAAATTAGTATAATTTTGATAAAAACTAAAGGTCTACAGCACCCGGTATTCCCAGGCGGTCACCCATCCAAGTACTAACCGGGCTCGACGTTGCTTAGCTTCAGTGATCGGACGAGAACTGGCGTTTTCAACGTGATATGGCCGTAGACATTTAGTAAGCTTCAACAGACGCTAATGAGAAACGTGGCAATAATCAGCGAACGCCCATTGGACAATATAGTCACGGCTTGGTGAGCATTATTATAACTCTGCGTTAATAACGTGTCTCGAAGAGCGCTTCAGTGTCTACGGCCATATCACGTTGAAAACGCCAGTTTTCGTCCGATCACTGAAGCTAAGCAACGTCGAGCCCGGTTAGTACTTGGATGGGTGACCGCCTGGGAATACCGGGTGCTGTAGACTTTTTATTTATTTTTACATCTTGCTATCTTCATCGCGATCTTCGCGCTATCTTCATCTACATGTACATGTACATGTACATGTACATGTACATGTACATGTTCATGTACATGAACATGTACTACGTATGTGTTATATATATATACATATACTATGTACTATGTACTATGTACTATGTACTACGTACGTGTAGTGTGTAACAGTATATATAACTTTGCTGCTGCATTTCCGCGTCAAAACCCTTCTGGCAAGCGTGATCAATTAAAGCGCGACACTTTTTGTAGTCGAAGGATGTACTCTACTCGTGTATAACGAAAACTGTTGCAGCGTCCGATCTCAACATAAAAATAACATATTCTCACTTTTAATCCAAAGAAATCTCTTTTAAAGGAAGTTTGTTACTTTTTCTCGACATAAAGTGACGCGCTATCGTAGATCTTATTAGTTTACCGGCTATCTAATGTCTACGCGTGTAAAGACAGGTGAGTAGTAAGCGCCGTTCTTTGGCTTGTTCTTCTCATCTACGAGTTCGAAAGAAAACAGCCCTACATAGAAAGCTTTTACTTACGCAAACAGGTGTGTTAAAAAGATGTTCACGTCGAACCAAATAAAGCGATGCTTTAGAAATGGTGTAATAGCCTCCAAACGAGTACGCTCGCGTTCGACCGCCGCGCGAGTAGCTTCAACTCCTAACGAAACAATCGTAGTACGTCTACTATATACACGTGTAAATTAGGATTCGTTTGCTCTCTCAACATCTGAAAGAGCGGTTAATCGCGCTGCAACGAAACATTCATGCGTACCATGTAAACTAGGATTCGTTCGCTCTCTCAATATTTGAAAGAGCGGTCAATCGCGCTGCCGGTTATTCGTCCAGCTCGCTCATTAGCTATGAAAAGCTATCGAGTTACTTCGAACGCATAGCTTAAAACTTTGCCATTGCGTAACGAATATTCCCGGCTCAAACGAATCGTTGATATTGTGCAAATTAGGAGTCGTGTGTACTCTCATACTTCGACGGCGTGGTTGTTCGCGCTCGATAATATTCGAATCGTTCACTCATTGGCTAAACGCATAGCGTTCAAGATCTCGCCGATTCGTACGAAGGTTGCAGGCTCGTTACCGCCGCTTCACGCGCTTTAGATTATTTCGTCAGCATTTTGAAAACTACGGTAAATATTTTCCTTTTAAATAATTATAATCGCGTGGAAATGACCTTACGCGAAAGTAGGCTTTTCGCTAGAGATAATTCCGCAAAGATAAAAACTGATGGAGCAACCTTAGCTACGCGCTGGCCCGCGCTCATCACCGAACTTAGTTGCCGTCGTAACGTAGATTCCACGTTCCGGTTTGTAATTCGTTTCGAAACTTTTTGACACAATTTACCTTTTAGACTTTTACGCATCCGCGAGTACGGTTTTGTTTCATCACGATCGAAGACGATCGCTCGAGTTTACATTACGAGAATGCGTATTTTGCGGCGAAAGGCCGAGTCGAGTTTCGTTTAGTTATTTATTTTAGCTTTTAGGTAAACTCGTAACGCCGACATACGAGTTGCGCAATTAAAAGGAAATCTTAACGCGAGTTTCTTGAGCTATTACGCCGCGCAAAATGAAAACGAATCGAAATTATATCCTCTTTAAAATACACGGGTAGCAGCGGCGCATGGCTGGTGAAGATGAGGAGATTGAAGCTAGCCGGATAGCATCAAGTACTAATAATATTCATATTATCCAGTTTCGGCTAAAACCTTTGAATGGAAATGATTTTTTATTTTATATCAAAAGATAGAGCGAATTAAAAGACTTTTAAATGGAAATGATTTTTTATTTTATATCAAAAGATAGAGCGAATTAAAAGACTTTTAAATGGAAATGATTTTTTATTTTACATCAAGAGATAGAGCGAATTAAAAGACTTTCAAGCGGAAATGATTTTTTATTCTATATCAAGAGATAGAGTGAATTAAAGAAGCTTGAAAATTCTAAATTAGTATAATTTTGATAAAAACTATTTAGTACATTTAGTAAGCTTCAACAGACGCTAATGAGAAACGTGGCAATAATCAGCGAACGCCCATTGGACAATATAGTCACGGCTTGGTGAGCATTATTATAACTCTGCGTTAATAGCGTGTCTCGAAGAGCGCATCAGTGTCTACGGCCATATCACTTTGAAAACGCCAGTTCTCGTCCGATCACTGAAGCTAAGCAACGTCGAGCCCGGTTAGTACTTGGATAGGTGACCGCCTGGGAATACCGGGTGCTGTAGACTTTTTATTTATTTTTACATATTGCTATCTTAATCGCGATCTTCGCGCTATCTTCATCTACATGTACATGTACATGTACATGTACATGAACATGTACTACGTATGCGTTATATATATATACATATACTATGTACTATGTACTACGTACGTGTAGTGTGTAACAGTATATATAACTTTGCTGCTGCATTTCCGCGTCAAAACCCTTCTGGCAAGCGTGATCAATTAAAGCGCGACACTTTTTGTAGTCGAAGGATGTACTCTACTCGTGTATAACGAAAACTGTTGCAGCGTCCGATCTCAACATAAAAATAACATATTCTCACTTTTAATCCGAAGAAATCTCTTTTAAAGGAAGTTTGTTACTTTTTCTCGACATAAAGTGACGCGCTATCGTAGATCTTATTAGTTTACCGGCTATCTAATGTCTACGCGTGTAAAGACAGGTGAGTAGTAAGCGCCGTTCTTTGGCTTGTTCTTCTCATCTACGAGTTCGAAAGAAAACAGCCCTACATAGAAAGCTTTTACTTACGCGAACAGGTGTGTTAAAAAGATGTTCACGTCGAACCAAATAAAGCGATGCTTTAGAAATGGTGTAATAGCCTCCAAACGAGTATGCTCGCGTTCGACCGCCGCGCGAGTAGCTTCAACTCCTAACGAAACAATCGTAGTACGTCTACTATATACACGTGTAAATTAGGATTCGTTTGCTCTCTCAACATCTGAAAGAGCGGTTAATCGCGCTGCAACGAAACATTCATGCGTACCATGTAAACTAGGATTCGTTCGCTCTCTCAATATTTGAAAGAGCGGTCAATCGCGCTGCCGGTTATTCGTCCAGCTCGCTCATTAGCTATGAAAAGCTATCGAGTTACTTCGAACGTATAGCTTAAAACTTTGCCATTGCGTAACGAATATTCCCGGCTCAAACGAATCGTTGATATTGTGCAAATTAGGAGTCGTGTGTACTCTCATACTTCGACGGCGTGGTTGTTCGCGCTCGATAATATTCGACTCGTTCACTCATTGGCTAAACGCATAGCGTTCAAGATCTCGCCGATTCGTACGAAGGTTGCAGGCTCGTTACCGCCGCTTCACGCGCTTTAGATTATTTCGTCAGCATTTTGAAAACTACGGTAAATATTTTCCTTTTAAATAATTATAATCGCGTGGAAATGACCTTACGCGAAAGTAGGCTTTTCGCTAGAGATAATTCCGCAAAGATAAAAACTGATGGAGCAACCTTAGCTACGCGCTGGCCCGCGCTCATCACCGAACTTAGTTGCCGTCGTAACGTAGATTCCACGTTCCGGTTTGTAAATCGTTTCGAAACTTTTTGACACAATTTACCTTTTAGACTTTTACGCATCCGCGAGTACGGTTTTGTTTCATCACGATCGAAGACGATCGCTCGAGTTTACATTACGAGAATGCGTATTTTGCGGCGAAAGGCCGAGTCGAGTTTCGTTTAGTTATTTATTTTAGCTTTTAGATAAACTCGTAACGCCGACATACGAGTTGCGCAATTAAAAGGAAATCTTAACGCGAATTTCTTGAGCTATTACGCCGCGCAAAATGAAAACGAATCGAAATTATATCCTCTTTAAAATACACGGGTAGCAGCGGCGCATGGCTGGTGAAGATGAGGAGATTGAAGCTAGCCGGATAGCATCAAGTACTAATAATATTCATATTATCCAGTTTCGGCTAAAACCTTTGAATGGAAATGATTTTTTATTTTATATCAAAAGATAGAGCGAATTAAAAGACTTTTAAATGGAAATGATTTTTTATTTTATATCAAAAGATAGAGCGAATTAAAAGACTTTTAAATGGAAATGATTTTTTGTTTTAAATCAAGAGATAGAGCGAATTAAAAGACTTTTAAATGGAAATGATTTTTTATTTTACATCAAGAGATAGAGCGAATTAAAAGACTTTCAAGCGGAAATGATTTTTTATTTTACATCAAGAGATAGAGCGAATTAAAAGACTTTCAAGCGGAAATGATTTTTTATTCTATATCAAGAGATAGAGTGAATTAAAGAAGCTTGAAAATTCTAAATTAGTATAATTTTGATAAAAACTAAAGGTCTACAGCACCCGGTATTCCCAGGCGGTCACCCATCCAAGTACTAACCGGGCTCGACGTTGCTTAGCTTCAGTGATCGGACGAGAACTGGCGTTTTCAACGTGATATGGCCGTAGACATTTAGTAAGCTTCAACAGACGCTAATGAGAAACGTGGCAATAATCAGCGAACGCCCATTGGACAATATAGTCACGGCTTGGTGAGCATTATTATAACTCTGCGTTAATAACGTGTCTCGAAGAGCGCTTCAGTGTCTACGGCCATATCACGTTGAAAACGCCAGTTCTCGTCCGATCACTGAAGCTAAGCAACGTCGAGCCCGGTTAGTACTTGGATGGGTGACCGCCTGGGAATACCGGGTGCTGTAGACTTTTTATTTATTTTTACATCTTGCTATCTTCATCGCGATCTTCGCGCTATCTTCATCTACATGTACATGTACATGTACATGTACATGTACATGTACATGTTCATGTACATGAACATGTACTACGTATGTGTTATATATATATACATATACTATGTACTATGTACTATGTACTATGTACTACGTACGTGTAGTGTGTAACAGTATATATAACTTTGCTGCTGCATTTCCGCGTCAAAACCCTTCTGGCAAGCGTGATCAATTAAAGCGCGACACTTTTTGTAGTCGAAGGATGTACTCTACTCGTGTATAACGAAAACTGTTGCAGCGTCCGATCTCAACATAAAAATAACATATTCTCACTTTTAATCCAAAGAAATCTCTTTTAAAGGAAGTTTGTTACTTTTTCTCGACATAAAGTGACGCGCTATCGTAGATCTTATTAGTTTACCGGCTATCTAATGTCTACGCGTGTAAAGACAGGTGAGTAGTAAGCGCCGTTCTTTGGCTTGTTCTTCTCATCTACGAGTTCGAAAGAAAACAGCCCTACATAGAAAGCTTTTACTTACGCGAACAGGTGTGTTAAAAAGATGTTCACGTCGAACCAAATAAAGCGATGCTTTAGAAATGGTGTAATAGCCTCCAAACGAGTACGCTCGCGTTCGACCGCCGCGCGAGTAGCTTCAACTCCTAACGAAACAATCGTAGTACGTCTACTATATACACGTGTAAATTAGGATTCGTTTGCTCTCTCAACATCTGAAAGAGCGGTTAATCGCGCTGCAACGAAACATTCATGCGTACCATGTAAACTAGGATTCGTTCGCTCTCTCAATATTTGAAAGAGCGGTCAATCGCGCTGCCGGTTATTCGTCCAGCTCGCTCATTAGCTATGAAAAGCTATCGAGTTACTTCGAACGCATAGCTTAAAACTTTGCCATTGCGTAACGAATATTCCCGGCTCAAACGAATCGTTGATATTGTGCAAATTAGGAGTCGTGTGTACTCTCATACTTCGACGGCGTGGTTGTTCGCGCTCGATAATATTCGAATCGTTCACTCATTGGCTAAACGCATAGCGTTCAAGATCTCGCCGATTCGTACGAAGGTTGCAGGCTCGTTACCGCCGCTTCACGCGCTTTAGATTATTTCGTCAGCATTTTGAAAACTACGGTAAATATTTTCCTTTTAAATAATTATAATTGCGTGGAAATGACCTTACGCGAAAGTAGGCTTTTCGCTAGAGATAATTCCGCAAAGATAAAAACTGATGGAGCAACCTTAGCTACGCGCTGGCCCGCGCTCATCACCGAACTTAGTTGCCGTCGTAACGTAGATTCCACGTTCCGGTTTGTAATTCGTTTCAAAACTTTTTGACACAATTTACCTTTTAGACTTTTACGCATCCGCGAGTACGGTTTTGTTTCATCACGATCGAAGACGATCGCTCGAGTTTACATTACGAGAATGCGTATTTTGCGGCGAAAGGCCGAGTCGAGTTTCGTTTAGTTATTTATTTTAGCTTTTAGGTAAACTCGTAACGCCGACATACGAGTTGCGCAATTAAAAGGAAATCTTAACACGAGTTTCTTGAGCTATTACGCCGCGCAAAATGAAAACGAATCGAAATTATATCCTCTTTAAAATACACGGGTAGCAGCGGCGCATGGCTGGTGAAGATGAGGAGATTGAAGCTAGCCGGATAGCATCAAGTACTAATAATATTCATATTATCCAGTTTCGGCTAAAACCTTTGAATGGAAATGATTTTTTATTTTATATCAAAAGATAGAGCGAATTAAAAGACTTTTAAATGGAAATGATTTTTTATTTTATATCAAAAGATAGAGCGAATTAAAAGACTTTTAAATGGAAATGATTTTTTATTTTACATCAAGAGATAGAGCGAATTAAAAGACTTTCAAGCGGAAATGATTTTTTATTTTACATCAAGAGATAGAGCGAATTAAAAGACTTTCAAGCGGAAATGATTTTTTATTCTATATCAAGAGATAGAGTGAATTAAAGAAGCTTGAAAATTCTAAATTAGTATAATTTTGATAAAAACTAAAGGTCTACAGCACCCGGTATTCCCAGGCGGTCACCCATCCAAGTACTAACTGGGCTCGACGTTGCTTAGCTTCAGTGATCGGACGAGAACTGGCGTTTTCAACGTGATATGGCCGTAGACATTTAGTAAGCTTCAACAGACGCTAATGAGAAACGTGGCAATAATCAGCGAACGCCCATTGGACAATATAGTCACGGCTTGGTGAGCATTATTATAACTCTGCGTTAATAACGTGTCTCGAAGAGCGCTTCAGTGTCTACGGCCATATCACGTTGAAAACGCCAGTTCTCGTTCGATCACTGAAGCTAAGCAACGTCGAGCCCGGTTAGTACTTGGATGGGTGACCGCCTGGGAATACCGGGTGCTGTAGACTTTTTATTTATTTTTACATCTTGCTATCTTCATCGCGATCTTCGCGCTATCTTCATCTACATGTACATGTACATGTACATGTACATGTTCATGTACATGAACATGTACTACGTATGCGTTATATATATATACATATACTATGTACTATGTACTATGTACTACGTACGTGTAGTGTGTAACAGTATATATAACTTTGCTGCTGCATTTCCGCGTCAAAACCCTTCTGGCAAGCGTGATCAATTAAAGCGCGACACTTTTTGTAGTCGAAGGATGTACTCTACTCGTGTATAACGAAAACTGTTGCAGCGTCCGATCTCAACATAAAAATAACATATTCTCACTTTTAATCCGAAGAAATCTCTTTTAAAGGAAGTTTGTTACTTTTTCTCGACATAAAGTGACGCGCTATCGTAGATCTTATTAGTTTACCGGCTATCTAATGTCTACGCGTGTAAAGACAGGTGAGTAGTAAGCGCCGTTCTTTGGCTTGTTCTTCTCATCTACGAGTTCGAAAGAAAACAGCCCTACATAGAAAGCTTTTACTTACGCGAACAGGTGTGTTAAAAAGATGTTCACGTCGAACCAAATAAAGCGATGCTTTAGAAATGGTGTAATAGACTCCAAACGAGTACGCTCGCGTTCGACCGCCGCGCGAGTAGCTTCAACTCCTAACGAAACAATCGTAGTACGTCTACTATATACACGTGTAAATTAGGATTCGTTTGCTCTCTCAACATCTGAAAGAGCGGTTAATCGCGCTGCAACGAAACATTCATGCGTACCATGTAAACTAGGATTCGTTCGCTCTCTCAATATTTGAAAGAGCGGTCAATCGCGCTGCCGGTTATTCGTCCAGCTCGCTCATTAGCTATGAAAAGCTATCGAGTTACTTCGAACGCATAGCTTAAAACTTTGCCATTGCGTAACGAATATTCCCGGCTCAAACGAATCGTTGATATTGTGCAAATTAGGAGTCGTGTGTACTCTCATACTTCGACGGCGTGGTTGTTCGCGCTCGATAATATTCGAATCGTTCACTCATTGGCTAAACGCATAGCGTTCAAGATCTCGCCGATTCGTACGAAGGTTGCAGGCTCGTTACCGCCGCTTCACGCGCTTTAGATTATTTCGTCAGCATTTTGAAAACTACGGTAAATATTTTCCTTTTAAATAATTATAATTGCGTGGAAATGACCTTACGCGAAAGTAGGCTTTTCGCTAGAGATAATTCCGCAAAGATAAAAACTGATGGAGCAACCTTAGCTACGCGCTGGCCCGCGCTCATCACCGAACTTAGTTGCCGTCGTAACGTAGATTCCACGTTCCGGTTTGTAATTCGTTTCAAAACTTTTTGACACAATTTACCTTTTAGACTTTTACGCATCCGCGAGTACGGTTTTGTTTCATCACGATCGAAGACGATCGCTCGAGTTTACATTACGAGAATGCGTATTTTGCGGCGAAAGGCCGAGTCGAGTTTCGTTTAGTTATTTATTTTAGCTTTTAGGTAAACTCGTAACGCCGACATACGAGTTGCGCAATTAAAAGG
Organism: Watersipora subatra; assembly: GCF_963576615.1. NCBI lineage: Eukaryota > Metazoa > Bryozoa > Gymnolaemata > Cheilostomatida > Watersiporidae > Watersipora > Watersipora subatra. The sequence continues at coordinate 12,523,712 of NC_088718.1, forward strand.
AAATCTTAACACGAGTTTCTTGAGCTATTACGCCGCGCAAAATGAAAACGAATCGAAATTATATCCTCTTTAAAATACACGGGTAGCAGCGGCGCATGGCTGGTGAAGATGAGGAGATTGAAGCTAGCCGGATAGCATCAAGTACTAATAATATTCATATTATCCAGTTTCGGCTAAAACCTTTGAATGGAAATGATTTTTTATTTTATATCAAAAGATAGAGCGAATTAAAAGACTTTTAAATGGAAATGATTTTTTATTTTATATCAAAAGATAGAGCGAATTAAAAGACTTTTAAATGGAAATGATTTTTTATTTTACATCAAGAGATAGAGCGAATTAAAAGACTTTCAAGCGGAAATGATTTTTTATTTTACATCAAGAGATAGAGCGAATTAAAAGACTTTCAAGCGGAAATGATTTTTTATTCTATATCAAGAGATAGAGTGAATTAAAGAAGCTTGAAAATTCTAAATTAGTATAATTTTGATAAAAACTAAAGGTCTACAGCACCCGGTATTCCCAGGCGGTCACCCATCCAAGTACTAACTGGGCTCGACGTTGCTTAGCTTCAGTGATCGGACGAGAACTGGCGTTTTCAACGTGATATGGCCGTAGACATTTAGTAAGCTTCAACAGACGCTAATGAGAAACGTGGCAATAATCAGCGAACGCCCATTGGACAATATAGTCACGGCTTGGTGAGCATTATTATAACTCTGCGTTAATAACGTGTCTCGAAGAGCGCTTCAGTGTCTACGGCCATATCACGTTGAAAACGCCAGTTCTCGTTCGATCACTGAAGCTAAGCAACGTCGAGCCCGGTTAGTACTTGGATGGGTGACCGCCTGGGAATACCGGGTGCTGTAGACTTTTTATTTATTTTTACATCTTGCTATCTTCATCGCGATCTTCGCGCTATCTTCATCTACATGTACATGTACATGTACATGTACATGTTCATGTACATGAACATGTACTACGTATGCGTTATATATATATACATATACTATGTACTATGTACTATGTACTACGTACGTGTAGTGTGTAACAGTATATATAACTTTGCTGCTGCATTTCCGCGTCAAAACCCTTCTGGCAAGCGTGATCAATTAAAGCGCGACACTTTTTGTAGTCGAAGGATGTACTCTACTCGTGTATAACGAAAACTGTTGCAGCGTCCGATCTCAACATAAAAATAACATATTCTCACTTTTAATCCGAAGAAATCTCTTTTAAAGGAAGTTTGTTACTTTTTCTCGACATAAAGTGACGCGCTATCGTAGATCTTATTAGTTTACCGGCTATCTAATGTCTACGCGTGTAAAGACAGGTGAGTAGTAAGCGCCGTTCTTTGGCTTGTTCTTCTCATCTACGAGTTCGAAAGAAAACAGCCCTACATAGAAAGCTTTTACTTACGCGAACAGGTGTGTTAAAAAGATGTTCACGTCGAACCAAATAAAGCGATGCTTTAGAAATGGTGTAATAGACTCCAAACGAGTACGCTCGCGTTCGACCGCCGCGCGAGTAGCTTCAACTCCTAACGAAACAATCGTAGTACGTCTACTATATACACGTGTAAATTAGGATTCGTTTGCTCTCTCAACATCTGAAAGAGCGGTTAATCGCGCTGCAACGAAACATTCATGCGTACCATGTAAACTAGGATTCGTTCGCTCTCTCAATATTTGAAAGAGCGGTCAATCGCGCTGCCGGTTATTCGTCCAGCTCGCTCATTAGCTATGAAAAGCTATCGAGTTACTTCGAACGCATAGCTTAAAACTTTGCCATTGCGTAACGAATATTCCCGGCTCAAACGAATCGTTGATATTGTGCAAATTAGGAGTCGTGTGTACTCTCATACTTCGACGGCGTGGTTGTTCGCGCTCGATAATATTCGAATCGTTCACTCATTGGCTAAACGCATAGCGTTCAAGATCTCGCCGATTCGTACGAAGGTTGCAGGCTCGTTACCGCCGCTTCACGCGCTTTAGATTATTTCGTCAGCATTTTGAAAACTACGGTAAATATTTTCCTTTTAAATAATTATAATTGCGTGGAAATGACCTTACGCGAAAGTAGGCTTTTCGCTAGAGATAATTCCGCAAAGATAAAAACTGATGGAGCAACCTTAGCTACGCGCTGGCCCGCGCTCATCACCGAACTTAGTTGCCGTCGTAACGTAGATTCCACGTTCCGGTTTGTAATTCGTTTCAAAACTTTTTGACACAATTTACCTTTTAGACTTTTACGCATCCGCGAGTACGGTTTTGTTTCATCACGATCGAAGACGATCGCTCGAGTTTACATTACGAGAATGCGTATTTTGCGGCGAAAGGCCGAGTCGAGTTTCGTTTAGTTATTTATTTTAGCTTTTAGGTAAACTCGTAACGCCGACATACGAGTTGCGCAATTAAAAGGAAATCTTAACACGAGTTTCTTGAGCTATTACGCCGCGCAAAATGAAAACGAATCGAAATTATATCCTCTTTAAAATACACGGGTAGCAGCGGCGCATGGCTGGTGAAGATGAGGAGATTGAAGCTAGCCGGATAGCATCAAGTACTAATAATATTCATATTATCCAGTTTCGGCTAAAACCTTTGAATGGAAATGATTTTTTATTTTATATCAAAAGATAGAGCGAATTAAAAGACTTTTAAATGGAAATGATTTTTTATTTTATATCAAAAGATAGAGCGAATTAAAAGACTTTTAAATGGAAATGATTTTTTATTTTACATCAAGAGATAGAGCGAATTAAAAGACTTTCAAGCGGAAATGATTTTTTATTTTACATCAAGAGATAGAGCGAATTAAAAGACTTTCAAGCGGAAATGATTTTTTATTCTATATCAAGAGATAGAGTGAATTAAAGAAGCTTGAAAATTCTAAATTAGTATAATTTTGATAAAAACTAAAGGTCTACAGCACCCGGTATTCCCAGGCGGTCACCCATCCAAGTACTAACTGGGCTCGACGTTGCTTAGCTTCAGTGATCGGACGAGAACTGGCGTTTTCAACGTGATATGGCCGTAGACATTTAGTAAGCTTCAACAGACGCTAATGAGAAACGTGGCAATAATCAGCGAACGCCCATTGGACAATATAGTCACGGCTTGGTGAGCATTATTATAACTCTGCGTTAATAACGTGTCTCGAAGAGCGCTTCAGTGTCTACGGCCATATCACGTTGAAAACGCCAGTTCTCGTTCGATCACTGAAGCTAAGCAACGTCGAGCCCGGTTAGTACTTGGATGGGTGACCGCCTGGGAATACCGGGTGCTGTAGACTTTTTATTTATTTTTACATCTTGCTATCTTCATCGCGATCTTCGCGCTATCTTCATCTACATGTACATGTACATGTACATGTACATGTTCATGTACATGAACATGTACTACGTATGCGTTATATATATATACATATACTATGTACTATGTACTATGTACTACGTACGTGTAGTGTGTAACAGTATATATAACTTTGCTGCTGCATTTCCGCGTCAAAACCCTTCTGGCAAGCGTGATCAATTAAAGCGCGACACTTTTTGTAGTCGAAGGATGTACTCTACTCGTGTATAACGAAAACTGTTGCAGCGTCCGATCTCAACATAAAAATAACATATTCTCACTTTTAATCCGAAGAAATCTCTTTTAAAGGAAGTTTGTTACTTTTTCTCGACATAAAGTGACGCGCTATCGTAGATCTTATTAGTTTACCGGCTATCTAATGTCTACGCGTGTAAAGACAGGTGAGTAGTAAGCGCCGTTCTTTGGCTTGTTCTTCTCATCTACGAGTTCGAAAGAAAACAGCCCTACATAGAAAGCTTTTACTTACGCGAACAGGTGTGTTAAAAAGATGTTCACGTCGAACCAAATAAAGCGATGCTTTAGAAATGGTGTAATAGACTCCAAACGAGTACGCTCGCGTTCGACCGCCGCGCGAGTAGCTTCAACTCCTAACGAAACAATCGTAGTACGTCTACTATATACACGTGTAAATTAGGATTCGTTTGCTCTCTCAACATCTGAAAGAGCGGTTAATCGCGCTGCAACGAAACATTCATGCGTACCATGTAAACTAGGATTCGTTCGCTCTCTCAATATTTGAAAGAGCGGTCAATCGCGCTGCCGGTTATTCGTCCAGCTCGCTCATTAGCTATGAAAAGCTATCGAGTTACTTCGAACGTATAGCTTAAAACTTTGCCATTGCGTAACGAATATTCCCGGCTCAAACGAATCGTTGATATTGTGCAAATTAGGAGTCGTGTGTACTCTCATACTTCGACGGCGTGGTTGTTCGCGCTCGATAATATTCGACTCGTTCACTCATTGGCTAAACGCATAGCGTTCAAGATCTCGCCGATTCGTACGAAGGTTGCAGGCTCGTTACCGCCGCTTCACGCGCTTTAGATTATTTCGTCAGCATTTTGAAAACTACGGTAAATATTTTCCTTTTAAATAATTATAATCGCGTGGAAATGACCTTACGCGAAAGTAGGCTTTTCGCTAGAGATAATTCCGCAAAGATAAAAACTGATGGAGCAACCTTAGCTACGCGCTGGCCCGCGCTCATCACCGAACTTAGTTGCCGTCGTAACGTAGATTCCACGTTCCGGTTTGTAAATCGTTTCGAAACTTTTTGACACAATTTACCTTTTAGACTTTTACGCATCCGCGAGTACGGTTTTGTTTCATCACGATCGAAGACGATCGCTCGAGTTTACATTACGAGAATGCGTATTTTGCGGCGAAAGGCCGAGTCGAGTTTCGTTTAGTTATTTATTTTAGCTTTTAGATAAACTCGTAACGCCGACATACGAGTTGCGCAATTAAAAGGAAATCTTAACGCGAATTTCTTGAGCTATTACGCCGCGCAAAATGAAAACGAATCGAAATTATATCCTCTTTAAAATACACGGGTAGCAGCGGCGCATGGCTGGTGAAGATGAGGAGATTGAAGCTAGCCGGATAGCATCAAGTACTAATAATATTCATATTATCCAGTTTCGGCTAAAACCTTTGAATGGAAATGATTTTTTATTTTATATCAAAAGATAGAGCGAATTAAAAGACTTTTAAATGGAAATGATTTTTTATTTTATATCAAAAGATAGAGCGAATTAAAAGACTTTTAAATGGAAATGATTTTTTATTTTATATCAAAAGATAGAGCGAATTAAAAGACTTTTAAATGGAAATGATTTTTTGTTTTAAATCAAGAGATAGAGCGAATTAAAAGACTTTTAAATGGAAATGATTTTTTATTTTACATCAAGAGATAGAGCGAATTAAAAGACTTTCAAGCGGAAATGATTTTTTATTTTACATCAAGAGATAGAGCGAATTAAAAGACTTTCAAGCGGAAATGATTTTTTATTCTATATCAAGAGATAGAGTGAATTAAAGAAGCTTGAAAATTCTAAATTAGTATAATTTTGATAAAAACTAAAGGTCTACAGCACCCGGTATTCCCAGGCGGTCACCCATCCAAGTACTAACCGGGCTCGACGTTGCTTAGCTTCAGTGATCGGACGAGAACTGGCGTTTTCAACGTGATATGGCCGTAGACATTTAGTAAGCTTCAACAGACGCTAATGAGAAACGTGGCAATAATCAGCGAACGCCCATTGGACAATATAGTCACGGCTTGGTGAGCATTATTATAACTCTGCGTTAATAACGTGTCTCGAAGAGCGCTTCAGTGTCTACGGCCATATCACGTTGAAAACGCCAGTTCTCGTTCGATCACTGAAGCTAAGCAACGTCGAGCCCGGTTAGTACTTGGATGGGTGACCGCCTGGGAATACCGGGTGCTGTAGACTTTTTATTTATTTTTACATCTTGCTATCTTCATCGCGATCTTCGCGCTATCTTCATCTACATGTACATGTACATGTACATGTACATGTTCATGTACATGAACATGTACTACGTATGCGTTATATATATATACATATACTATGTACTATGTACTATGTACTATGTACTACGTACGTGTAGTGTGTAACAGTATATATAACTTTGCTGCTGCATTTCCGCGTCAAAACCCTTCTGGCAAGCGTGATCAATTAAAGCGCGACACTTTTTGTAGTCGAAGGATGTACTCTACTCGTGTATAACGAAAACTGTTGCAGCGTCCGATCTCAACATAAAAATAACATATTCTCACTTTTAATCCGAAGAAATCTCTTTTAAAGGAAGTTTGTTACTTTTTCTCGACATAAAGTGACGCGCTATCGTAGATCTTATTAGTTTACCGGCTATCTAATGTCTACGCGTGTAAAGACAGGTGAGTAGTAAGCGCCGTTCTTTGGCTTGTTCTTCTCATCTACGAGTTCGAAAGAAAACAGCCCTACATAGAAAGCTTTTACTTACGCGAACAGGTGTGTTAAAAAGATGTTCACGTCGAACCAAATAAAGCGATGCTTTAGAAATGGTGTAATAGCCTCCAAACGAGTACGCTCGCGTTCGACCGCCGCGCGAGTAGCTTCAACTCCTAACGAAACAATCGTAGTACGTCTACTATATACACGTGTAAATTAGGATTCGTTTGCTCTCTCAACATCTGAAAGAGCGGTTAATCGCGCTGCAACGAAACATTCATGCGTACCATGTAAACTAGGATTCGTTCGCTCTCTCAATATTTGAAAGAGCGGTCAATCGCGCTGCCGGTTATTCGTCCAGCTCGCTCATTAGCTATGAAAAGCTATCGAGTTACTTCGAACGTATAGCTTAAAACTTTGCCATTGCGTAACGAATATTCCCGGCTCAAACGAATCGTTGATATTGTGCAAATTAGGAGTCGTGTGTACTCTCATACTTCGACGGCGTGGTTGTTCGCGCTCGATAATATTCGACTCGTTCACTCATTGGCTAAACGCATAGCGTTCAAGATCTCGCCGATTCGTACGAAGGTTGCAGGCTCGTTACCGCCGCTTCACGCGCTTTAGATTATTTCGTCAGCATTTTGAAAACTACGGTAAATATTTTCCTTTTAAATAATTATAATTGCGTGGAAATGACCTTACGCGAAAGTAGGCTTTTCGCTAGAGATAGTTCCGCAAAGATAAAAACTGATGGAGCAACCTTAGCTACGCGCTGGCCCGCGCTCATCACCGAACTTAGTTGCCGTCGTAACGTAGATTCCACGTTCCGGTTTGTAAATCGTTTCGAAACTTTTTGACACAATTTACCTTTTAGACTTTTACGCATCCGCGAGTACGGTTTTGTTTCATCACGATCGAAGACGATCGCTCGAGTTTACATTACGAGAATGCGTATTTTGCGGCGAAAGGTCGAGTCGAGTTTCGTTTAGTTATTTATTTTAGCTTTTAGGTAAACTCGTAACGCCGACATACGAGTTGCGCAATTAAAAGGAAATCTTAACGCGAGTTTCTTGAGCTATTACGCCGCGCAAAATGAAAACGAATCGAAATTATATCCTCTTTAAAATACACGGGTAGCAGCGGCGCATGGCTGGTGAAGATGAGGAGATTGAAGCTAGCCGGATAGCATCAAGTACTAATAATATTCATATTATCCAGTTTCGGCTAAAACCTTTGAATGGAAATGATTTTTTATTTTATATCAAAAGATAGAGCGAATTAAAAGACTTTTAAATGGAAATGATTTTTTATTTTATATCAAAAGATAGAGCGAATTAAAAGACTTTTAAATGGAAATGATTTTTTATTTTATATCAAAAGATAGAGCGAATTAAAAGACTTTTAAATGGAAATGATTTTTTGTTTTAAATCAAGAGATAGAGCGAATTAAAAGACTTTTAAATGGAAATGATTTTTTATTTTACATCAAGAGATAGAGCGAATTAAAAGACTTTCAAGCGGAAATGATTTTTTATTTTACATCAAGAGATAGAGCGAATTAAAAGACTTTCAAGCGGAAATGATTTTTTATTCTATATCAAGAGATAGAGTGAATTAAAGAAGCTTGAAAATTCTAAATTAGTATAATTTTGATAAAAACTAAAGGTCTACAGCACCCGGTATTCCCAGGCGGTCACCCATCCAAGTACTAACCGGGCTCGACGTTGCTTAGCTTCAGTGATCGGACGAGAACTGGCGTTTTCAACGTGATATGGCCGTAGACATTTAGTAAGCTTCAACAGACGCTAATGAGAAACGTGGCAATAATCAGCGAACGCCCATTGGACAATATAGTCACGGCTTGGTGAGCATTATTATAACTCTGCGTTAATAACGTGTCTCGAAGAGCGCTTCAGTGTCTACGGCCATATCACGTTGAAAACGCCAGTTCTCGTCCGATCACTGAAGCTAAGCAACGTCGAGCCCGGTTAGTACTTGGATGGGTGACCGCCTGGGAATACCGGGTGCTGTAGACTTTTTATTTATTTTTACATCTTGCTATCTTCATCGCGATCTTCGCGCTATCTTCATCTACATGTACATGTACATGTACATGTACATGTACATGTACATGTACATGTACATGTACATGTTCATGTACATGAACATGTACTACGTATGCGTTATATATATATACATATACTATGTACTATGTACTATGTACTATGTACTATGTACTACGTACGTGTAGTGTGTAACAGTATATATAACTTTGCTGCTGCATTTCCGCGTCAAAACCCTTCTGGCAAGCGTGATCAATTAAAGCGCGACACTTTTTGTAGTCGAAGGATGTACTCTATTCGTGTATAACGAAAACTGTTGCAGCGTCCGATCTCAACATAAAAATAACATATTCTCACTTTTAATCCGAAGAAATCTCTTTTAAAGGAAGTTTGTTACTTTTTCTCGACATAAAGTGACGCGCTATCGTAGATCTTATTAGTTTACCGGCTATCTAATGTCTACGCGTGTAAAGACAGGTGAGTAGTAAGCGCCGTTCTTTGGCTTGTTCTTCTCATCTACGAGTTCGAAAGAAAACAGCCCTACATAGAAAGCTTTTACTTACGCGAACAGGTGTGTTAAAAAGATGTTCACGTCGAACCAAATAAAGCGATGCTTTAGAAATGGTGTAATAGCCTCCAAACGAGTACGCTCGCGTTCGACCGCCGCGCGAGTAGCTTCAACTCCTAACGAAACAATCGTAGTACGTCTACTATATACACGTGTAAATTAGGATTCGTTTGCTCTCTCAACATCTGAAAGAGCGGTTAATCGCGCTGCAACGAAACATTCATGCGTACCATGTAAACTAGGATTCGTTCGCTCTCTCAATATTTGAAAGAGCGGTCAATCGCGCTGCCGGTTATTCGTCCAGCTCGCTCATTAGCTATGAAAAGCTATCGAGTTACTTCGAACGTATAGCTTAAAACTTTGCCATTGCGTAACGAATATTCCCGGCTCAAACGAATCGTTGATATTGTGCAAATTAGGAGTCGTGTGTACTCTCATACTTCGACGGCGTGGTTGTTCGCGCTCGATAATATTCGACTCGTTCACTCATTGGCTAAACGCATAGCGTTCAAGATCTCGCCGATTCGTACGAAGGTTGCAGGCTCGTTACCGCCGCTTCACGCGCTTTAGATTATTTCGTCAGCATTTTGAAAACTACGGTAAATATTTTCCTTTTAAATAATTATAATTGCGTGGAAATGACCTTACGCGAAAGTAGGCTTTTCGCTAGAGATAGTTCCGCAAAGATAAAAACTGATGGAGCAACCTTAGCTACGCGCTGGCCCGCGCTCATCACCGAACTTAGTTGCCGTCGTAACGTAGATTCCACGTTCCGGTTTGTAAATCGTTTCGAAACTTTTTGACACAATTTACCTTTTAGACTTTTACGCATCCGCGAGTACGGTTTTGTTTCATCACGATCGAAGACGATCGCTCGAGTTTACATTACGAGAATGCGTATTTTGCGGCGAAAGGTCGAGTCGAGTTTCGTTTAGTTATTTATTTTAGCTTTTAGGTAAACTCGTAACGCCGACATACGAGTTGCGCAATTAAAAGGAAATCTTATCGCGAGTTTCTTGAGCTATTACGCCGCGCAAAATGAAAACGAATCGAAATTATATCCTCTTTAAAATACACGGGTAGCAGCGGCGCATGGCTGGTGAAGATGAGGAGATTGAAGCTAGCCGGATAGCATCAAGTACTAATAATATTCATATTATCCAGTTTCGGCTAAAACCTTTGAATGGAAATGATTTTTTATTTTATATCAAAAGATAGAGCGAATTAAAAGACTTTTAAATGGAAATGATTTTTTATTTTATATCAAAAGATAGAGCGAATTAAAAGACTTTTAAATGGAAATGATTTTTTATTTTATATCAAAAGATAGAGCGAATTAAAAGACTTTCAAGCGGAAATGATTTTTTATTTTACATCAAGAGATAGAGCGAATTAAAAGACTTTCAAGCGGAAATGATTTTTTATTCTATATCAAGAGATAGAGTGAATTAAAGAAGCTTGAAAATTCTAAATTAGTATAATTTTGATAAAAACTAAAGGTCTACAGCACCCGGTATTCCCAGGCGGTCACCCATCCAAGTACTAACCGGGCTCGACGTTGCTTAGCTTCAGTGATCGGACGAGAACTGGCGTTTTCAACGTGATATGGCCGTAGACATTTAGTAAGCTTCAACAGACGCTAATGAGAAACGTGGCAATAATCAGCGAACGCCCATTGGACAATATAGTCACGGCTTGGTGAGCATTATTATAACTCTGCGTTAATAGCGTGTCTCGAAGAGTGCATCAGTGTCTACGGCCATATCACGTTGAAAACGCCAGTTCTCGTCCGATCACTGAAGCTAAGCAACGTCGAGCCCGGTTAGTACTTGGATGGGTGACCGCCTGGGAATACCGGGTGCTGTAGACTTTTTATTTATTTTTACATCTTGCTATCTTCATCGCGATCTTCGCGCTATCTTCATCTACATGTACATGTACATGTTCATGTACATGAACATGTACTACGTATGCGTTATATATATACATATACTATGTACTATGTACTATGTACTATGTACTACGTACGTGTAGTGTGTAACAGTATATATAACTTTGCTGCTGCATTTCCGCGTCAAAACCCTTCTGGCAAGCGTGATCAATTAAAGCGCGACACTTTTTGTAGTCGAAGGATGTACTCTACTCGTGTATAACGAAAACTGTTGCAGCGTCCGATCTCAACATAAAAATAACATATTCTCACTTTTAATCCGAAGAAATCTCTTTTAAAGGAAGTTTGTTACTTTTTCTCGACATAAAGTGACGCGCTATCGTAGATCTTATTAGTTTACCGGCTATCTAATGTCTACGCGTGTAAAGACAGGTGAGTAGTAAGCGCCGTTCTTTGGCTTGTTCTTCTCATCTACGAGTTCGAAAGAAAACAGCCCTACATAGAAAGCTTTTACTTACGCGAACAGGTGTGTTAAAAAGATGTTCACGTCGAACCAAATAAAGCGATGCTTTAGAAATGGTGTAATAGCCTCCAAACGAGTACGCTCGCGTTCGACCGCCGCGCGAGTAGCTTCAACTCCTAACGAAACAATCGTAGTACGTCTACTATATACACGTGTAAATTAGGATTCGTTTGCTCTCTCAACATCTGAAAGAGCGGTTAATCGCGCTGCAACGAAACATTCATGCGTACCATGTAAACTAGGGTTCGTTCGCTCTCTCAATATTTGAAAGAGCGGTCAATCGCGCTGCCGGTTATTCGTCCAGCTCGCTCATTAGCTATGAAAAGCTATCGAGTTACTTCGAACGTATAGCTTAAAACTTTGCCATTGCGTAACGAATATTCCCGGCTCAAACGAATCGTTGATATTGTGCAAATTAGGAGTCGTGTGTACTCTCATACTTCGACGGCGTGGTTGTTCGCGCTCGATAATATTCGACTCGTTCACTCATTGGCTAAACGCATAGCGTTCAAGATCTCGCCGATTCGTACGAAGGTTGCAGGCTCGTTACCGCCGCTTCACGCGCTTTAGATTATTTCGTCAGCATTTTGAAAACTACGGTAAATATTTTCCTTTTAAATAATTATAATTGCGTGGAAATGACCTTACGCGAAAGTAGGCTTTTCGCTAGAGATAGTTCCGCAAAGATAAAAACTGATGGAGCAACCTTAGCTACGCGCTGGCCCGCGCTCATCACCGAACTTAGTTGCCGTCGTAACGTAGATTCCACGTTCCGGTTTGTAAATCGTTTCGAAACTTTTTGACACAATTTACCTTTTAGACTTTTACGCATCCGCGAGTACGGTTTTGTTTCATCACGATCGAAGACGATCGCTCGAGTTTACATTACGAGAATGCGTATTTTGCGGCGAAAGGTCGAGTCGAGTTTCGTTTAGTTATTTATTTTAGCTTTTAGGTAAACTCGTAACGCCGACATACGAGTTGCGCAATTAAAAGGAAATCTTATCGCGAGTTTCTTGAGCTATTACGCCGCGCAAAATGAAAACGAATCGAAATTATATCCTCTTTAAAATACACGGGTAGCAGCGGCGCATGGCTGGTGAAGATGAGGAGATTGAAGCTAGCCGGATAGCATCAAGTACTAATAATATTCATATTATCCAGTTTCGGCTAAAACCTTTGAATGGAAATGATTTTTTATTTTATATCAAAAGATAGAGCGAATTAAAAGACTTTTAAATGGAAATGATTTTTTATTTTATATCAAAAGATAGAGCGAATTAAAAGACTTTTAAATGGAAATGATTTTTTATTTTATATCAAAAGATAGAGCGAATTAAAAGACTTTCAAGCGGAAATGATTTTTTATTTTACATCAAGAGATAGAGCGAATTAAAAGACTTTCAAGCGGAAATGATTTTTTATTCTATATCAAGAGATAGAGTGAATTAAAGAAGCTTGAAAATTCTAAATTAGTATAATTTTGATAAAAACTAAAGGTCTACAGCACCCGGTATTCCCAGGCGGTCACCCATCCAAGTACTAACCGGGCTCGACGTTGCTTAGCTTCAGTGATCGGACGAGAACTGGCGTTTTCAACGTGATATGGCCGTAGACATTTAGTAAGCTTCAACAGACGCTAATGAGAAACGTGGCAATAATCAGCGAACGCCCATTGGACAATATAGTCACGGCTTGGTGAGCATTATTATAACTCTGCGTTAATAGCGTGTCTCGAAGAGTGCATCAGTGTCTACGGCCATATCACGTTGAAAACGCCAGTTCTCGTCCGATCACTGAAGCTAAGCAACGTCGAGCCCGGTTAGTACTTGGATGGGTGACCGCCTGGGAATACCGGGTGCTGTAGACTTTTTATTTATTTTTACATCTTGCTATCTTCATCGCGATCTTCGCGCTATCTTCATCTACATGTACATGTACATGTACATGTTCATGTACATGAACATGTACTACGTATGCGTTATATATATACATATACTATGTACTATGTACTACGTACGTGTAGTGTGTAACAGTATATATAACTTTGCTGCTGCATTTCCGCGTCAAAACCCTTCTGGCAAGCGTGATCAATTAAAGCGCGACACTTTTTGTAGTCGAAGGATGTACTCTACTCGTGTATAACGAAAACTGTTGCAGCGTCCGATCTCAACATAAAAATAACATATTCTCACTTTTAATCCGAAGAAATCTCTTTTAAAGGAAGTTTGTTACTTTTTCTCGACATAAAGTGACGCGCTATCGTAGATCTTATTAGTTTACCGGCTATCTAATGTCTACGCGTGTAAAGACAGGTGAGTAGTAAGCGCCGTTCTTTGGCTTGTTCTTCTCATCTACGAGTTCGAAAGAAAACAGCCCTACATAGAAAGCTTTTACTTACGCGAACAGGTGTGTTAAAAAGATGTTCACGTCGAACCAAATAAAGCGATGCTTTAGAAATGGTGTAATAGCCTCCAAACGAGTACGCTCGCGTTCGACCGCCGCGCGAGTAGCTTCAACTCCTAACGAAACAATCGTAGTACGTCTACTATATACACGTGTAAATTAGGATTCGTTTGCTCTCTTAACATCTGAAAGAGCGGTTAATCGCGCTGCAACGAAACATTCATGCGTACCATGTAAACTAGGATTCGTTCGCTCTCTCAATATTTGAAAGAGCGGTCAATCGCGCTGCCGGTTATTCGTCCAGCTCGCTCATTAGCTATGAAAAGCTATCGAGTTACTTCGAACGCATAGCTTAAAACTTTGCCATTGCGTAACGAATATTCCCGGCTCAAACGAATCGTTGATATTGTGCAAATTAGGAGTCGTGTGTACTCTCATACTTCGACGGCGTGGTTGTTCGCGCTCGATAATATTCGACTCGTTCACTCATTGGCTAAACGCATAGCGTTCAAGATCTCGCCGATTCGTACGAAGGTTGCAGGCTCGTTACCGCCGCTTCACGCGCTTTAGATTATTTCGTCAGCATTTTGAAAACTACGGTAAATATTTTCCTTTTAAATAATTATAATCGCGTGGAAATGACCTTACGCGAAAGTAGGCTTTTCGCTAGAGATAATTCCGCAAAGATAAAAACTGATGGAGCAACCTTAGCTACGCGCTGGCCCGCGCTCATCACCGAACTTAGTTGCCGTCGTAACGTAGATTCCACGTTCCGGTTTGTAATTCGTTTCGAAACTTTTTGACACAATTTACCTTTTAGACTTTTACGCATCCGCGAGTACGGTTTTGTTTCATCACGATCGAAGACGATCGCTCGAGTTTACATTACGAGAATGCGTATTTTGCGGCGAAAGGCCGAGTCGAGTTTCGTTTAGTTATTTATTTTAGCTTTTAGGTAAACTCGTAACGCCGACATACGAGTTGCGCAATTAAAAGGAAATCTTAACGCGAGTTTCTTGAGCTATTACGCCGCGCAAAATGAAAACGAATCGAAATTATATCCTCTTTAAAATACACGGGTAGCAGCGGCGCATGGCTGGTGAAGATGAGGAGATTGAAGCTAGCCGGATAGCATCAAGTACTAATAATATTCATATTATCCAGTTTCGGCTAAAACCTTTGAATGGAAATGATTTTTTATTTTATATCAAAAGATAGAGCGAATTAAAAGACTTTTAAATGGAAATGATTTTTTATTTTATATCAAAAGATAGAGCGAATTAAAAGACTTTTAAATGGAAATGATGTTTTATTTTATATCAAAAGATAGAGCGAATTAAAAGACTTTTAAATGGAAATGATTTTTTGTTTTAAATCAAGAGATAGAGCGAATTAAAAGACTTTTAAATGGAAATGATTTTTTATTTTACATCAAGAGATAGAGCGAATTAAAGGACTTTCAAGCGGAAATGATTTTTTATTTTACATCAAGAGATAGAGCGAATTAAAAGACTTTCAAGCGGAAATGATTTTTTATTCTATATCAAGAGATAGAGTGAATTAAAGAAGCTTGAAAATTCTAAATTAGTATAATTTTGATAAAAACTAAAGGTCTACAGCACCTGGTATTCCCAGGCGGTCACCCATCCAAGTACTAACCGGGCTCGACGTTGCTTAGCTTCAGTGATCGGACGAGAACTGGCGTTTTCAACGTGATATGGCCGTAGACATTTAGTAAGCTTCAACAGACGCTAATGAGAAACGTGGCAATAATCAGCGAACGCCCATTGGACAATATAGTCACGGCTTGGTGAGCATTATTATAACTCTGCGTTAATAGCGTGTCTCGAAGAGCGCATCAGTGTCTACGGCCATATCACGTTGAAAACGCCAGTTCTCGTCCGATCACTGAAGCTAAGCAACGTCGAGCCCGGTTAGTACTTGGATGGGTGACCGCCTGGGAATACCGGGTGCTGTAGACTTTTTATTTATTTTTACATCTTGCTATCTTCATCGCGATCTTCGCGCTATCTTCATCTACATGTACATGTACATGTACATGTTCATGTACATGAACATGTACTACGTATGCGTTATATATATACATATACTATGTACTATGTACTATGTACTATGTACTACGTACGTGTAGTGTGTAACAGTATATATAACTTTGCTGCTGCATTTCCGCGTCAAAACCCTTCTGGCAAGCGTGATCAATTAAAGCGCGACACTTTTTGTAGTCGAAGGATGTACTCTACTCGTGTATAACGAAAACTGTTGCAGCGTCCGATCTCAACATAAAAATAACATATTCTCACTTTTAATCCGAAGAAATCTCTTTTAAAGGAAGTTTGTTACTTTTTCTCGACATAAAGTGACGCGCTATCGTAGATCTTATTAGTTTACCGGCTATCTAATGTCTACGCGTGTAAAGACAGGTGAGTAGTAAGCGCCGTTCTTTGGCTTGTTCTTCTCATCTACGAGTTCGAAAGAAAACAGCCCTACATAGAAAGCTTTTACTTACGCGAACAGGTGTGTTAAAAAGATGTTCACGTCGAACCAAATAAAGCGATGCTTTAGAAATGGTGTAATAGCCTCCAAACGAGTACGCTCGCGTTCGACCGCCGCGCGAGTAGCTTCAACTCCTAACGAAACAATCGTAGTACGTCTACTATATACACGTGTAAATTAGGATTCGTTTGCTCTCTTAACATCTGAAAGAGCGGTTAATCGCGCTGCAACGAAACATTCATGCGTACCATGTAAACTAGGATTCGTTCGCTCTCTCAATATTTGAAAGAGCGGTCAATCGCGCTGCCGGTTATTCGTCCAGCTCGCTCATTAGCTATGAAAAGCTATCGAGTTACTTCGAACGCATAGCTTAAAACTTTGCCATTGCGTAACGAATATTCCCGGCTCAAACGAATCGTTGATATTGTGCAAATTAGGAGTCGTGTGTACTCTCATACTTCGACGGCGTGGTTGTTCGCGCTCGATAATATTCGACTCGTTCACTCATTGGCTAAACGCATAGCGTTCAAGATCTCGCCGATTCGTACGAAGGTTGCAGGCTCGTTACCGCCGCTTCACGCGCTTTAGATTATTTCGTCAGCATTTTGAAAACTACGGTAAATATTTTCCTTTTAAATAATTATAATCGCGTGGAAATGACCTTACGCGAAAGTAGGCTTTTCGCTAGAGATAATTCCGCAAAGATAAAAACTGATGGAGCAACCTTAGCTACGCGCTGGCCCGCGCTCATCACCGAACTTAGTTGCCGTCGTAACGTAGATTCCACGTTCCGGTTTGTAATTCGTTTCGAAACTTTTTGACACAATTTACCTTTTAGACTTTTACGCATCCGCGAGTACGGTTTTGTTTCATCACGATCGAAGACGATCGCTCGAGTTTACATTACGAGAATGCGTATTTTGCGGCGAAAGGCCGAGTCGAGTTTCGTTTAGTTATTTATTTTAGCTTTTAGGTAAACTCGTAACGCCGACATACGAGTTGCGCAATTAAAAGGAAATCTTAACGCGAGTTTCTTGAGCTATTACGCCGCGCAAAATGAAAACGAATCGAAATTATATCCTCTTTAAAATACACGGGTAGCAGCGGCGCATGGCTGGTGAAGATGAGGAGATTGAAGCTAGCCGGATAGCATCAAGTACTAATAATATTCATATTATCCAGTTTCGGCTAAAACCTTTGAATGGAAATGATTTTTTATTTTATATCAAAAGATAGAGCGAATTAAAAGACTTTTAAATGGAAATGATTTTTTATTTTATATCAAAAGATAGAGCGAATTAAAAGACTTTTAAATGGAAATGATGTTTTATTTTATATCAAAAGATAGAGCGAATTAAAAGACTTTTAAATGGAAATGATTTTTTGTTTTAAATCAAGAGATAGAGCGAATTAAAAGACTTTTAAATGGAAATGATTTTTTATTTTACATCAAGAGATAGAGCGAATTAAAAGACTTTCAAGCGGAAATGATTTTTTATTTTACATCAAGAGATAGAGCGAATTAAAAGACTTTCAAGCGGAAATGATTTTTTATTCTATATCATGAGATAGAGTAAATTAAAGAAGCTTGAAAATTCTAAATTAGTATAATTTTGATAAAAACTAAAGGTCTACAGCACCTGGTATTCCCAGGCGGTCACCCATCCAAGTACTAACCGGGCTCGACGTTGCTTAGCTTCAGTGATCGGACGAGAACTGGCGTTTTCAACGTGATATGGCCGTAGACATTTAGTAAGCTTCAACAGACGCTAATGAGAAACGTGGCAATAATCAGCGAACGCCCATTGGACAATATAGTCACGGCTTGGTGAGCATTATTATAACTCTGTGTTAATAGCGTGTCTCGAAGAGCGCATCAGTGTCTACGGCCATATCACGTTGAAAACGCCAGTTCTCGTCCGATCACTGAAGCTAAGCAACGTCGAGCCCGGTTAGTACTTGGATGGGTGACCGCCTGGGAATACCGGGTGCTGTAGACTTTTTATTTATTTTTACATCTTGCTATCTTCATCGCGATCTTCGCGCTATCTTCATCTACATGTACATGTACATGTACATGTACATGTTCATGTACATGAACATGTACTACGTATGCGTTATATATATATACATATACTATGTACTATGTACTATGTACTATGTACTACGTACGTGTAGTGTGTAACAGTATATATAACTTTGCTGCTGCATTTCCGCGTCAAAACCCTTCTGGCAAGCGTGATCAATTAAAGCGCGACACTTTTTGTAGTCGAAGGATGTACTCTACTCGTGTATAACGAAAACTGTTGCAGCGTCCGATCTCAACATAAAAATAACATATTCTCACTTTTAATCCGAAGAAATCTCTTTTAAAGGAAGTTTGTTACTTTTTCTCGACATAAAGTGACGCGCTATCGTAGATCTTATTAGTTTACCGGCTATCTAATGTCTACGCGTGTAAAGACAGGTGAGTAGTAAGCGCCGTTCTTTGGCTTTTTCTTCTCTTCTACGAGTTCGAAAGAAAACAGCCCTACATAGAAAGCTTTTACTTACGCGAACAGGTGTGTTAAAAAGATGTTCACGTCGAACCAAATAAAGCGATGCTTTAGAAATGGTGTAATAGCCTCCAAACGAGTACGCTCGCGTTCGACCGCCGCGCGAGTAGCTTCAACTCCTAACGAAACAATCGTAGTACGTCTACTATATACACGTGTAAATTAGGATTCGTTTGCTCTCTTAACATCTGAAAGAGCGGTTAATCGCGCTGCAACGAAACATTCATGCGTACCATGTAAACTAGGATTCGTTCGCTCTCTCAATATTTGAAAGAGCGGTCAATCGCGCTGCCGGTTATTCGTCCAGCTCGCTCATTAGCTATGAAAAGCTATCGAGTTACTTCGAACGCATAGCTTAAAACTTTGCCATTGCGTAACGAATATTCCCGGCTCAAACGAATCGTTGATATTGTGCAAATTAGGAGTCGTGTGTACTCTCATACTTCGACGGCGTGGTTGTTCGCGCTCGATAATATTCGACTCGTTCACTCATTGGCTAAACGCATAGCGTTCACGATCTCGCCGATTCGTACGAAGGTTGCAGGCTCGTTACCGCCGCTTCACGCGCTTTAGATTATTTCGTCAGCATTTTGAAAACTACGGTAAATATTTTCCTTTTAAATAATTATAATCGCGTGGAAATGACCTTACGCGAAAGTAGGCTTTTCGCTAGAGATAATTCCGCAAAGATAAAAACTGATGGAGCAACCTTAGCTACGCGCTGGCCCGCGCTCATCACCGAACTTAGTTGCCGTTGTAACGTAGATTACACGTTCCGGTTTGTAATTCGTTTCAAAACTTTTTGACACAATTTACCTTTTAGACTTTTACGCATCCGCGAGTACGGTTTTGTTTCATCACGATCGAAGACGATCGCTCGAGTTTACATTACGAGAATGCGTATTTTGCGGCGAAAGGCCGAGTCGAGTTTCGTTTAGTTATTTATTTTAGCTTTTAGGTAAACTCGTAACGCCGACATACGAGTTGCGCAATTAAAAGGAAATCTTAACGCGAGTTTCTTGAGCTATTACGCCGCGCAAAATGAAAACGAATCGAAATTATATCCTCTTTAAAATACACGGGTAGCAGCGGCGCATGGCTGGTGAAGATGAGGAGATTGAAGCTAGCCGGATAGCATCAAGTACTAATAATATTCATATTATCCAGTTTCGGCTAAAACCTTTGAATGGAAATGATTTTTTATTTTATATCAAAAGATAGAGCGAATTAAAAGACTTTTAAATGGAAATGATTTTTTATTTTATATCAAAAGATAGAGCGAATTAAAAGACTTTTAAATGGAAATGATTTTTTATTTTATATCAAAAGATAGAGCGAATTAAAAGACTTTTAAATGGAAATGATTTTTTGTTTTAAATCAAGAGATAGAGCGAATTAAAAGACTTTTAAATGGAAATGATTTTTTATTTTACATCAAGAGATAGAGCGAATTAAAAGACTTTCAAGCGGAAATGATTTTTTATTTTACATCAAGAGATAGAGCGAATTAAAAGACTTTCAAGCGGAAATGATTTTTTATTCTATATCAAGAGATAGAGTGAATTAAAGAAGCTTGAAAATTCTAAATTAGTATAATTTTGATAAAAACTAAAGGTCTACAGCACCCGGTATTCCCAGGCGGTCACCCATCCAAGTACTAACCGGGCTCGACGTTGCTTAGCTTCAGTGATCGGACGAGAACTGGCGTTTTCAACGTGATATGGCCGTAGACATTTAGTAAGCTTCAACAGACGCTAATGAGAAACGTGGCAATAATCAGCGAACGCCCATTGGACAATATAGTCACGGCTTGGTGAGCATTATTATAACTCTGCGTTAATAGCGTGTCTCGAAGAGCGCATCAGTGTCTACGGCCATATCACGTTGAAAACGCCAGTTCTCGTCCGATCACTGAAGCTAAGCAACGTCGAGCCCGGTTAGTACTTGGATGGGTGACCGCCTGGGAATACCGGGTGCTGTAGACTTTTTATTTATTTTTACATCTTGCTATCTTCATCGCGATCTTCGCGCTATCTTCATCTACATGTACATGTACATGTACATGTACATGTACATGTACATGTACATGTTCATGTACATGAACATGTACTACGTATGCGTTATATATATATACATATACTATGTACTATGTACTATGTACTATGTACTATGTACTACGTACGTGTAGTGTGTAACAGTATATATAACTTTGCTGCTGCATTTCCGTGTCAAAACCCTTCTGGCAAGCGTGATCAATTAAAGCGCGACACTTTTTGTAGTCGAAGGATGTACTCTACTCGTGTATAACGAAAACTGTTGCAGCGTCCGATCTCAACATAAAAATAACATATTCTCACTTTTAATCCAAAGAAATCTCTTTTAAAGGAAGTTTGTTACTTTTTCTCGACATAAAGTGACGCGCTATCGTAGATCTTATTAGTTTACCGGCTATCTAATGTCTACGCGTGTAAAGACAGGTGAGTAGTAAGCGCCGTTCTTTGGCTTGTTCTTCTCATCTACGAGTTCGAAAGAAAACAGCCCTACATAGAAAGCTTTTACTTACGCGAACAGGTGTGTTAAAAAGATGTTCACGTCGAACCAAATAAAGCGATGCTTTAGAAATGGTGTAATAGCCTCCAAACGAGTACGCTCGCGTTCGACCGCCGCGCGAGTAGCTTCAACTCCTAACGAAACAATCGTAGTACGTCTACTATATACACGTGTAAATTAGGATTCGTTTGCTCTCTTAACATCTGAAAGAGCGGTTAATCGCGCTGCAACGAAACATTCATGCGTACCATGTAAACTAGGATTCGTTCGCTCTCTCAATATTTGAAAGAGCGGTCAATCGCGCTGCCGGTTATTCGTCCAGCTCGCTCATTAGCTATGAAAAGCTATCGAGTTACTTCGAACGCATAGCTTAAAACTTTGCCATTGCGTAACGAATATTCCCGGCTCAAACGAATCGTTGATATTGTGCAAATTAGGAGTCGTGTGTACTCTCATACTTCGACGGCGTGGTTGTTCGCGCTCGATAATATTCGACTCGTTCACTCATTGGCTAAACGCATAGCGTTCAAGATCTCGCCGATTCGTACGAAGGTTGCAGGCTCGTTACCGCCGCTTCACGCGCTTTAGATTATTTCGTCAGCATTTTGAAAACTACGGTAAATATTTTCCTTTTAAATAATTATAATCGCGTGGAAATGACTTTACGCGAAAGTAGGCTTTTCGCTAGAGATAATTCCGCAAAGATAAAAACTGATGGAGCAACCTTAGCTAGGCGCTGGCCCGCGCTCATCACCGAACTTAGTTGCCGTCGTAACGTAGATTCCACGTTCCGGTTTGTAATTCGTTTCAAAACCTTTTGACACAATTTACCTTTTAGACTTTTACGCATCCGCGAGTACGGTTTTGTTTCATCACGATCGAAGACGATCGCTCGAGTTTACATTACGAGAATGCGTATTTTGCGGCGAAAGGCCGAGTCGAGTTTCGTTTAGTTATTTATTTTAGCTTTTAGGTAAACTCGTAACGCCGACATACGAGTTGCGCAATTAAAAGGAAATCTTAACGCGAGTTTCTTGAGCTATTACGCCGCGCAAAATGAAAACGAATCGAAATTATATCCTCTTTAAAATACACGGGTAGCAGCGGCGCATGGCTGGTGAAGATGAGGAGATTGAAGCTAGCCGGATAGCATCAAGTACTAATAATATTCATATTATCCAGTTTCGGCTAAAACCTTTGAATGGAAATGATTTTTTATTTTATATCAAAAGATAGAGCGAATTAAAAGACTTTTAAATGGAAATGATTTTTTATTTTATATCAAAAGATAGAGCGAATTAAAAGACTTTTAAATGGAAATGATTTTTTATTTTATATCAAAAGATAGAGCGAATTAAAAGACTTTTAAATGGAAATGATTTTTTGTTTTAAATCAAGAGATAGAGCGAATTAAAAGACTTTTAAATGGAAATGATTTTTTATTTTACATCAAGAGATAGAGCGAATTAAAAGACTTTCAAGCGGAAATGATTTTTTATTTTACATCAAGAGATAGAGCGAATTAAAAGACTTTCAAGCGGAAATGATTTTTTATTCTATATCAAGAGATAGAGTGAATTAAAGAAGCTTGAAAATTCTAAATTAGTATAATTTTGATAAAAACTAAAGGTCTACAGCACCCGGTATTCCCAGGCGGTCACCCATCCAAGTACTAACCGGGCTCGACGTTGCTTAGCTTCAGTGATCGGACGAGAACTGGCGTTTTCAACGTGATATGGCCGTAGACATTTAGTAAGCTTCAACAGACGCTAATGAGAAACGTGGCAATAATCAGCGAACGCCCATTGGACAATATAGTCACGGCTTGGTGAGCATTATTATAACTCTGCGTTAATAGCGTGTCTCGAAGAGCGCATCAGTGTCTACGGCCATATCACGTTGAAAACGCCAGTTCTCGTCCGATCACTGAAGCTAAGCAACGTCGAGCCCGGTTAGTACTTGGATGGGTGACCGCCTGGGAATACCGGGTGCTGTAGACTTTTTATTTATTTTTACATCTTGCTATCTTCATCGCGATCTTCGCGCTATCTTCATCTACATGTACATGTACATGTACATGTACATGTTCATGTACATGAACATGTACTACGTATGCGTTATATATATATACATATACTATGTACTATGTACTATGTACTATGTACTACGTACGTGTAGTGTGTAACAGTATATATAACTTTGCTGCTGCATTTCCGCGTCAAAACCCTTCTGGCAAGCGTGATCAATTAAAGCGCGACACTTTTTGTAGTCGAAGGATGTACTCTACTCGTGTATAACGAAAACTGTTGCAGCGTCCGATCTCAACATAAAAATAACATATTCTCACTTTTAATCCGAAGAAATCTCTTTTAAAGGAAGTTTGTTACTTTTTCTCGACATAAAGTGACGCGCTATCGTAGATCTTATTAGTTTACCGGCTATCTAATGTCTACGCGTGTAAAGACAGGTGAGTAGTAAGCGCCGTTCTTTGGCTTGTTCTTCTCATCTACGAGTTCGAAAGAAAACAGCCCTACATAGAAAGCTTTTACTTACGCGAACAGGTGTGTTAAAAAGATGTTCACGTCGAACCAAATAAAGCGATGCTTTAGAAATGGTGTAATAGCCTCCAAACGAGTACGCTCGCGTTCGACCGCCGCGCGAGTAGCTTCAACTCCTAACGAAACAATCGTAGTACGTCTACTATATACACGTGTAAATTAGGATTCGTTTGCTCTCTTAACATCTGAAAGAGCGGTTAATCGCGCTGCAACGAAACATTCATGCGTACCATGTAAACTAGGATTCGTTCGCTCTCTCAATATTTGAAAGAGCGGTCAATCGCGCTGCCGGTTATTCGTCCAGCTCGCTCATTAGCTATGAAAAGCTATCGAGTTACTTCGAACGCATAGCTTAAAACTTTGCCATTGCGTAACGAATATTCCCGGCTCAAACGAATCGTTGATATTGTGCAAATTAGGAGTCGTGTGTACTCTCATACTTCGACGGCGTGGTTGTTCGCGCTCGATAATATTCGACTCGTTCACTCATTGGCTAAACGCATAGCGTTCACGATCTCGCCGATTCGTACGAAGGTTGCAGGCTCGTTACCGCCGCTTCACGCGCTTTAGATTATTTCGTCAGCATTTTGAAAACTACGGTAAATATTTTCCTTTTAAATAATTATAATCGCGTGGAAATGACCTTACGCGAAAGTAGGCTTTTCGCTAGAGATAATTCCGCAAAGATAAAAACTGATGGAGCAACCTTAGCTACGCGCTGGCCCGCGCTCATCACCGAACTTAGTTGCCGTTGTAACGTAGATTACACGTTCCGGTTTGTAATTCGTTTCAAAACTTTTTGACACAATTTACCTTTTAGACTTTTACGCATCCGCGAGTACGGTTTTGTTTCATCACGATCGAAGACGATCGCTCGAGTTTACATTACGAGAATGCGTATTTTGCGGCGAAAGGCCGAGTCGAGTTTCGTTTAGTTATTTATTTTAGCTTTTAGGTAAACTCGTAACGCCGACATACGAGTTGCGCAATTAAAAGGAAATCTTAACGCGAGTTTCTTGAGCTATTACGCCGCGCAAAATGAAAACGAATCGAAATTATATCCTCTTTAAAATACACGGGTAGCAGCGGCGCATGGCTGGTGAAGATGAGGAGATTGAAGCTAGCCGGATAGCATCAAGTACTAATAATATTCATATTATCCAGTTTCGGCTAAAACCTTTGAATGGAAATGATTTTTTATTTTATATCAAAAGATAGAGCGAATTAAAAGACTTTTAAATGGAAATGATTTTTTATTTTATATCAAAAGATAGAGCGAATTAAAAGACTTTTAAATGGAAATGATTTTTTATTTTATATCAAAAGATAGAGCGAATTAAAAGACTTTTAAATGGAAATGATTTTTTGTTTTAAATCAAGAGATAGAGCGAATTAAAAGACTTTTAAATGGAAATGATTTTTTATTTTACATCAAGAGATAGAGCGAATTAAAAGACTTTCAAGCGGAAATGATTTTTTATTTTACATCAAGAGATAGAGCGAATTAAAAGACTTTCAAGCGGAAATGATTTTTTATTCTATATCAAGAGATAGAGTGAATTAAAGAAGCTTGAAAATTCTAAATTAGTATAATTTTGATAAAAACTAAAGGTCTACAGCACCCGGTATTCCCAGGCGGTCACCCATCCAAGTACTAACCGGGCTCGACGTTGCTTAGCTTCAGTGATCGGACGAGAACTGGCGTTTTCAACGTGATATGGCCGTAGACATTTAGTAAGCTTCAACAGACGCTAATGAGAAACGTGGCAATAATCAGCGAACGCCCATTGGACAATATAGTCACGGCTTGGTGAGCATTATTATAACTCTGCGTTAATAGCGTGTCTCGAAGAGCGCATCAGTGTCTACGGCCATATCACGTTGAAAACGCCAGTTCTCGTCCGATCACTGAAGCTAAGCAACGTCGAGCCCGGTTAGTACTTGGATGGGTGACCGCCTGGGAATACCGGGTGCTGTAGACTTTTTATTTATTTTTACATCTTGCTATCTTCATCGCGATCTTCGCGCTATCTTCATCTACATGTACATGTACATGTACATGTACATGTACATGTACATGTACATGTTCATGTACATGAACATGTACTACGTATGCGTTATATATATATACATATACTATGTACTATGTACTATGTACTATGTACTATGTACTACGTACGTGTAGTGTGTAACAGTATATATAACTTTGCTGCTGCATTTCCGTGTCAAAACCCTTCTGGCAAGCGTGATCAATTAAAGCGCGACACTTTTTGTAGTCGAAGGATGTACTCTACTCGTGTATAACGAAAACTGTTGCAGCGTCCGATCTCAACATAAAAATAACATATTCTCACTTTTAATCCAAAGAAATCTCTTTTAAAGGAAGTTTGTTACTTTTTCTCGACATAAAGTGACGCGCTATCGTAGATCTTATTAGTTTACCGGCTATCTAATGTCTACGCGTGTAAAGACAGGTGAGTAGTAAGCGCCGTTCTTTGGCTTGTTCTTCTCATCTACGAGTTCGAAAGAAAACAGCCCTACATAGAAAGCTTTTACTTACGCGAACAGGTGTGTTAAAAAGATGTTCACGTCGAACCAAATAAAGCGATGCTTTAGAAATGGTGTAATAGCCTCCAAACGAGTACGCTCGCGTTCGACCGCCGCGCGAGTAGCTTCAACTCCTAACGAAACAATCGTAGTACGTCTACTATATACACGTGTAAATTAGGATTCGTTTGCTCTCTTAACATCTGAAAGAGCGGTTAATCGCGCTGCAACGAAACATTCATGCGTACCATGTAAACTAGGATTCGTTCGCTCTCTCAATATTTGAAAGAGCGGTCAATCGCGCTGCCGGTTATTCGTCCAGCTCGCTCATTAGCTATGAAAAGCTATCGAGTTACTTCGAACGCATAGCTTAAAACTTTGCCATTGCGTAACGAATATTCCCGGCTCAAACGAATCGTTGATATTGTGCAAATTAGGAGTCGTGTGTACTCTCATACTTCGACGGCGTGGTTGTTCGCGCTCGATAATATTCGACTCGTTCACTCATTGGCTAAACGCATAGCGTTCAAGATCTCGCCGATTCGTACGAAGGTTGCAGGCTCGTTACCGCCGCTTCACGCGCTTTAGATTATTTCGTCAGCATTTTGAAAACTACGGTAAATATTTTCCTTTTAAATAATTATAATCGCGTGGAAATGACCTTACGCGAAAGTAGGCTTTTCGCTAGAGATAATTCCGCAAAGATAAAAACTGATGGAGCAACCTTAGCTACGCGCTGGCCCGCGCTCATCACCGAACTTAGTTGCCGTCGTAACGTAGATTCCACGTTCCGGTTTGTAATTCGTTTCGAAACTTTTTGACACAATTTACCTTTTAGACTTTTACGCATCCGCGAGTACGGTTTTGTTTCATCACGATCGAAGACGATCGCTCGAGTTTACATTACGAGAATGCGTATTTTGCGGCGAAAGGCCGAGTCGAGTTTCGTTTAGTTATTTATTTTAGCTTTTAGGTAAACTCGTAACGCCGACATACGAGTTGCGCAATTAAAAGGAAATCTTAACGCGAGTTTCTTGAGCTATTACGCCGCGCAAAATGAAAACGAATCGAAATTATATCCTCTTTAAAATACACGGGTAGCAGCGGCGCATGGCTGGTGAAGATGAGGAGATTGAAGCTAGCCGGATAGCATCAAGTACTAATAATATTCATATTATCCAGTTTCGGCTAAAACCTTTGAATGGAAATGATTTTTTATTTTATATCAAAAGATAGAGCGAATTAAAAGACTTTTAAATGGAAATGATTTTTTGTTTTAAATCAAGAGATAGAGCGAATTAAAAGACTTTTAAATGGAAATGATTTTTTATTTTACATCAAGAGATAGAGCGAGTTAAAAGACTTTCAAGCGGAAATGATTTTTTATTTTACATCAAGAGATAGAGCGAATTAAAAGACTTTCAAGCGGAAATGATTTTTTATTCTATATCAAGAGATAGAGTGAATTAAAGAAGCTTGAAAATTCTAAATTAGTATAATTTTGATAAAAACTAAAGGTCTACAGCACCCGGTATTCCCAGGCGGTCACCCATCCAAGTACTAACCGGGCTCGACGTTGCTTAGCTTCAGTGATCGGACGAGAACTGGCGTTTTCAACGTGATATGGCCGTAGACATTTAGTAAGCTTCAACAGACGCTAATGAGAAACATGGCAATAATCAGCGAACGCCCATTGGACAATATAGTCACGGCTTGGTGAGCATTATTATAACTCTGCGTTAATAGCGTGTCTCGAAGAGCGCATCAGTGTCTACGGCCATATCACGTTGAAAACGCCAGTTCTCGTCCGATCACTGAAGCTAAGCAACGTCGAGCCCGGTTAGTACTTGGATGGGTGACCGCCTGGGAATACCGGGTGCTGTAGACTTTTTATTTATTTTTACATCTTGCTATCTTCATCGCGATCTTCGCGCTATCTTCATCTACATGTACATGTACATGTACATGTACATGTACATGTTCATGTACATGAACATGTACTACGTATGCGTTATATATATATACATATACTATGTACTATGTACTATGTACTATGTACGTGTAGTGTGTAACAGTATATATAACTTTGCTGCTGCATTTCCGCGTCAAAACCCTTCTGGCAAGCGTGATCAATTAAAGCGCGACACTTTTTGTAGTCGAAGGATGTACTCTACTCGTGTATAACGAAAACTGTTGCAGCGTCCGATCTCAACATAAAAATAACATATTCTCACTTTTAATCCGAAGAAATCTCTTTTAAAGGAAGTTTGTTACTTTTTCTCGACATAAAGTGACGCGCTATCGTAGATCTTATTAGTTTACCGGCTATCTAATGTCTACGCGTGTAAAGACAGGTGAGTAGTAAGCGCCGTTCTTTGGCTTGTTCTTCTCATCTACGAGTTCGAAAGAAAACAGCCCTACATAGAAAGCTTTTACTTACGCGAACAGGTGTGTTAAAAAGATGTTCACGTCGAACCAAATAAAGCGATGCTTTAGAAATGGTGTAATAGCCTCCAAACGAGTACGCTCGCGTTCGACCGCCGCGCGAGTAGCTTCAACTCCTAACGAAACAATCGTAGTACGTCTACTATATACACGTGTAAATTAGGATTCGTTTGCTCTCTTAACATCTGAAAGAGCGGTTAATCGCGCTGCAACGAAACATTCATGCGTACCATGTAAACTAGGATTCGTTCGCTCTCTCAATATTTGAAAGAGCGGTCAATCGCGCTGCCGGTTATTCGTCCAGCTCGCTCATTAGCTATGAAAAGCTATCGAGTTACTTCGAACGCATAGCTTAAAACTTTGCCATTGCGTAACGAATATTCCCGGCTCAAACGAATCGTTGATATTGTGCAAATTAGGAGTCGTGTGTACTCTCATACTTCGACGGCGTGGTTGTTCGCGCTCGATAATATTCGACTCGTTCACTCATTGGCTAAACGCATAGCGTTCAAGATCTCGCCGATTCGTACGAAGGTTGCAGGCTCGTTACCGCCGCTTCACGCGCTTTAGATTATTTCGTCAGCATTTTGAAAACTACGGTAAATATTTTCCTTTTAAATAATTATAATCGCGTGGAAATGACCTTACGCGAAAGTAGGCTTTTCGCTAGAGATAATTCCGCAAAGATAAAAACTGATGGAGCAACCTTAGCTACGCGCTGGCCCGCGCTCATCACCGAACTTAGTTGCCGTCGTAACGTAGATTCCACGTTCCGGTTTGTAATTCGTTTCGAAACTTTTTGACACAATTTACCTTTTAGACTTTTACGCATCCGCGAGTACGGTTTTGTTTCATCACGATCGAAGACGATCGCTCGAGTTTACATTACGAGAATGCGTATTTTGCGGCGAAAGGCCGAGTCGAGTTTCGTTTAGTTATTTATTTTAGCTTTTAGGTAAACTCGTAACGCCGACATACGAGTTGCGCAATTAAAAGGAAATCTTAACGCGAGTTTCTTGAGCTATTACGCCGCGCAAAATGAAAACGAATCGAAATTATATCCTCTTTAAAATACACGGGTAGCAGCGGCGCATGGCTGGTGAAGATGAGGAGATTGAAGCTAGCCGGATAGCATCAAGTACTAATAATATTCATATTATCCAGTTTCGGCTAAAACCTTTGAATGGAAATGATTTTTTATTTTATATCAAAAGATAGAGCGAATTAAAAGACTTTTAAATGGAAATGATTTTTTATTTTATATCAAAAGATAGAGCGAATTAAAAGACTTTTAAATGGAAATGATTTTTTATTTTATATCAAAAGATAGAGCGAATTAAAAGACTTTTAAATGGAAATGATTTTTTGTTTTAAATCAAGAGATAGAGCGAATTAAAAGACTTTTAAATGGAAATGATTTTTTATTTTACATCAAGAGATAGAGCGAGTTAAAAGACTTTCAAGCGGAAATGATTTTTTATTTTACATCAAGAGATAGAGCGAATTAAAAGACTTTCAAGCGGAAATGATTTTTTATTCTATATCAAGAGATAGAGTGAATTAAAGAAGCTTGAAAATTCTAAATTAGTATAATTTTGATAAAAACTAAAGGTCTACAGCACCCGGTATTCCCAGGCGGTCACCCATCCAAGTACTAACCGGGCTCGACGTTGCTTAGCTTCAGTGATCGGACGAGAACTGGCGTTTTCAACGTGATATGGCCGTAGACATTTAGTAAGCTTCAACAGACGCTAATGAGAAACGTGGCAATAATCAGCGAACACCCATTGGACAATATAGTCACGGCTTGGTGAGCATTATTATAACTCTGCGTTAATAGCGTGTCTCGAAGAGCGCATCAGTGTCTACGGCCATATCACGTTGAAAACGCCAGTTCTCGTCCGATCACTGAAGCTAAGCAACGTCGAGCCCGGTTAGTACTTGGATGGGTGACCGCCTGGGAATACCGGGTGCTGTAGACTTTTTATTTATTTTTACATCTTGCTATCTTCATCGCGATCTTCGCGCTATCTTCATCTACATGTACATGTACATGTACATGTTCATGTACATGAACATGTACTACGTATGCATTATATATATATACATATACTATGTACTATGTACTATGTACTATGTACTACGTACGTGTAGTGTGTAACAGTATATATAACTTTGCTGCTGCATTTCCGCGTCAAAACCCTTCTGGCAAGCGTGATCAATTAAAGCGCGACACTTTTTGTAGTCGAAGGATGTACTCTACTCGTGTATAACGAAAACTGTTGCAGCGTCCGATCTCAACATAAAAATAACATATTCTCACTTTTAATCCGAAGAAATCTCTTTTAAAGGAAGTTTGTTACTTTTTCTCGACATAAAGTGACGCGCTATCGTAGATCTTATTAGTTTACCGGCTATCTAATGTCTACGCGTGTAAAGACAGGTGAGTAGTAAGCGCCGTTCTTTGGCTTGTTCTTCTCATCTACGAGTTCGAAAGAAAACAGCCCTACATAGAAAGCTTTTACTTACGCGAACAGGTGTGTTAAAAAGATGTTCACGTCGAACCAAATAAAGCGATGCTTTAGAAATGGTGTAATAGCCTCCAAACGAGTACGCTCGCGTTCGACCGCCGCGCGAGTAGCTTCAACTCCTAACGAAACAATCGTAGTACGTCTACTATATACACGTGTAAATTAGGATTCGTTTGCTCTCTTAACATCTGAAAGAGCGGTTAATCGCGCTGCAACGAAACATTCATGCGTACCATGTAAACTAGGATTCGTTCGCTCTCTCAATATTTGAAAGAGCGGTCAATCGCGCTGCCGGTTATTCGTCCAGCTCGCTCATTAGCTATGAAAAGCTATCGAGTTACTTCGAACGCATAGCTTAAAACTTTGCCATTGCGTAACGAATATTCCCGGCTCAAACGAATCGTTGATATTGTGCAAATTAGGAGTCGTGTGTACTCTCATACTTCGACGGCGTGGTTGTTCGCGCTCGATAATATTCGACTCGTTCACTCATTGGCTAAACGCATAGCGTTCAAGATCTCGCCGATTCGTACGAAGGTTGCAGGCTCGTTACCGCCGCTTCACGCGCTTTAGATTATTTCGTCAGCATTTTGAAAACTACGGTAAATATTTTCCTTTTAAATAATTATAATCGCGTGGAAATGACCTTACGCGAAAGTAGGCTTTTCGCTAGAGATAATTCCGCAAAGATAAAAACTGATGGAGCAACCTTAGCTACGCGCTGGCCCGCGCTCATCACCGAACTTAGTTGCCGTCGTAACGTAGATTCCACGTTCCGGTTTGTAATTCGTTTCAAAACTTTTTGACACAATTTACCTTTTAGACTTTTACGCATCCGCGAGTACGGTTTTGTTTCATCACGATCGAAGATGATCGCTCGAGTTTACATTACGAGAATGCGTATTTTGCGGCGAAAGGCCGAGTCGAGTTTCGTTTAGTTATTTATTTTAGCTTTTAGGTAAACTCGTAACGCCGACATACGAGTTGCGCAATTAAAAGGAAATCTTAACGCGAGTTTCTTGAGCTATTACGCCGCGCAAAATGAAAACGAATCGAAATTATATCCTCTTTAAAATACACGGGTAGAAGCGGCGCATGGCTGGTGAAGATGAGGAGATTGAAGCTAGCCGGATAGCATCAAGTACTAATAATATTCATATTATCCAGTTTCGGCTAAAACCTTTGAATGGAAATGATTTTTTATTTTATATCAAAAGATAGAGCGAATTAAAAGACTTTTAAATGGAAATGATTTTTTATTTTATATCAAAAGATAGAGCGAATTAAAAGACTTTTAAATGGAAATGATTTTTTATTTTATATCAAAAGATAGAGCGAATTAAAAGACTTTTAAATGGAAATGATTTTTTGTTTTAAATCAAGAGATAGAGCGAATTAAAAGACTTTTAAATGGAAATGATTTTTTATTTTACATCAAGAGATAGAGCGAATTAAAAGACTTTCAAGCGGAAATGATTTTTTATTTTACATCAAGAGATAGAGCGAATTAAAAGACTTTCAAGCGGAAATGATTTTTTATTCTATATCAAGAGATAGAGTGAATTAAAGAAGCTTGAAAATTCTAAATTAGTATAATTTTGATAAAAACTAAAGGTCTACAGCACCCGGTATTCCCAGGCGGTCACCCATCCAAGTACTAACCGGGCTCGACGTTGCTTAGCTTCAGTGATCGGACGAGAACTGGCGTTTTCAACGTGATATGGCCGTAGACATTTAGTAAGCTTCAACAGACGCTAATGAGAAACGTGGCAATAATCAGCGAACGCCCATTGGACAATATAGTCACGGCTTGGTGAGCATTATTATAACTCTGCGTTAATAGCGTGTCTCGAAGAGCGCATCAGTGTCTACGGCCATATCACGTTGAAAACGCCAGTTCTCGTCCGATCACTGAAGCTAAGCAACGTCGAGCCCGGTTAGTACTTGGATGGGTGACCGCCTGGGAATACCGGGTGCTGTAGACTTTTTATTTATTTTTACATCTTGCTATCTTCATCGCGATCTTCGCGCTATCTTCATCTACATGTACATGAACATGTACTACGTATGCGTTATATATATATATATACATATACTATGTACTATGTACTATGTACTACGTACGTGTAGTGTGTAACAGTATATATAACTTTGCTGCTGCATTTCCGCGTCAAAACCCTTCTGGCAAGCGTGATCAATTAAAGCGCGACACTTTTTGTAGTCGAAGGATGTACTCTACTCGTGTATAACGAAAACTGTTGCAGCGTCCGATCTCAACATAAAAATAACATATTCTCACTTTTAATCCGAAGAAATCTCTTTTAAAGGAAGTTTGTTACTTTTTCTCGACATAAAGTGACGCGCTATCGTAGATCTTATTAGTTTACCGGCTATCTAATGTCTACGCGTGTAAAGACAGGTGAGTAGAAAGCGCCGTTCTTTGGCTTGTTCTTCTCATCTACGAGTTCGAAAGAAAACAGCCCTACATAGAAAGCTTTTACTTACGCGAACAGGTGTGTTAAAAAGATGTTCACGTCGAACCAAATAAAGCGATGCTTTAGAAATGGTGTAATAGCCTCCAAACGAGTACGCTCGCGTTCGACCGCCGCGCGAGTAGCTTCAACTCCTAACGAAACAATCGTAGTATGTCTACTATATACACGTGTAAATTAGGATTCGTTTGCTCTCTTAACATCTGAAAGAGCGGTTAATCGCGCTGCAACGAAACATTCATGCGTACCATGTAAACTAGGATTCGTTCGCTCTCTCAATATTTGAAAGAGCGGTCAATCGCGCTGCCGGTTATTCGTCCAGCTCGCTCATTAGCTATGAAAAGCTATCGAGTTACTTCGAACGCATAGCTTAAAACTTTGCCATTGCGTAACGAATATTCCCGGCTCAAACGAATCGTTGATATTGTGCAAATTAGGAGTCGTGTGTACTCTCATACTTCGACGGCGTGGTTGTTCGCGCTCGATAATATTCGGCTCGTTCACTCATTGGCTAAACGCATAGCGTTCAAGATCTCGCCGATTCGTACGAAGGTTGCAGGCTCGTTACCGCCGCTTCACGCGCTTTAGATTATTTCGTCAGCATTTTGAAAACTACGGTAAATATTTTCCTTTTAAATAATTATAATCGCGTGGAAATGACCTTACGCGAAAGTAGGCTTTTCGCTAGAGATAGTTCCGCAAAGATAAAAACTGATGGAGCAACCTTAGCTACGCGCTGGCCCGCGCTCATCACCGAACTTAGTTGCCGTCGTAACGTAGATTCCACGTTCCGGTTTGTAATTCGTTTCGAAACTTTTTGACACAATTTACCTTTTAGACTTTTACGCATCCGCGAGTACGGTTTTGTTTCATCACGATCGAAGATGATCGCTCGAGTTTACATTACGAGAATGCGTATTTTGCGGCGAAAGGCCGAGTCGAGTTTCGTTTAGTTATTTATTTTAGCTTTTAGGTAAACTCGTAACGCCGACATACGAGTTGCGCAATTAAAAGGAAATCTTAACGCGAGTTTCTTGAGCTATTACGCCGCGCAAAATGAAAACGAATCGAAATTATATCCTCTTTAAAATACACGGGTAGAAGCGGCGCATGGCTGGTGAAGATGAGGAGATTGAAGCTAGCCGGATAGCATCAAGTACTAATAATATTCATATTATCCAGTTTCGGCTAAAACCTTTGAATGGAAATGATTTTTTATTTTATATCAAAAGATAGAGCGAATTAAAAGACTTTTAAATGGAAATGATTTTTTATTTTATATCAAAAGATAGAGCGAATTAAAAGACTTTTAAATGGAAATGATTTTTTATTTTATATCAAAAGATAGAGCGAATTAAAAGACTTTTAAATGGAAATGATTTTTTGTTTTAAATCAAGAGATAGAGCGAATTAAAAGACTTTTAAATGGAAATGATTTTTTATTTTACATCAAGAGATAGAGCGAATTAAAAGACTTTCAAGCGGAAATGATTTTTTATTTTACATCAAGAGATAGAGCGAATTAAAAGACTTTCAAGCGGAAATGATTTTTTATTCTATATCAAGAGATAGAGTGAATTAAAGAAGCTTGAAAATTCTAAATTAGTATAATTTTGATAAAAACTAAAGGTCTACAGCACCCGGTATTCCCAGGCGGTCACCCATCCAAGTACTAACCGGGCTCGACGTTGCTTAGCTTCAGTGATCGGACGAGAACTAGCGTTTTCAACGTGATATGGCCGTAGACATTTAGTAAGCTTCAACAGACGCTAATGAGAAACGTGGCAATAATCAGCGAACGCCCATTGGACAATATAGTCACGGCTTGGTGAGCATTATTATAACTCTGCGTTAATAGCGTGTCTCGAAGAGCGCATCAGTGTCTACGGCCATATCACGTTGAAAACGCCAGTTCTCGTCCGATCACTGAAGCTAAGCAACGTCGAGCCCGGTTAGTACTTGGATGGGTGACCGCCTGGGAATACCGGGTGCTGTAGACTTTTTATTTATTTTTACATCTTGCTATCTTCATCGCGATCTTCGCGCTATCTTCATCTACATGTACATGAACATGTACTACGTATGCGTTATATATATATACATATACTATGTACTATGTACTATGTACTATGTACTACGTACGTGTAGTGTGTAACAGTATATATAACTTTGCTGCTGCATTTCCGCGTCAAAACCCTTCTGGCAAGCGTGATCAATTAAAGCGCGACACTTTTTGTAGTCGAAGGATGTACTCTACTCGTGTATAACGAAAACTGTTGCAGCGTCCGATCTCAACATAAAAATAACATATTCTCACTTTTAATCCGAAGAAATCTCTTTTAAAGGAAGTTTGTTACTTTTTCTCGACATAAAGTGACGCGCTATCGTAGATCTTATTAGTTTACCGGCTATCTAATGTCTACGCGTGTAAAGACAGGTGAGTAGAAAGCGCCGTTCTTTGGCTTGTTCTTCTCATCTACGAGTTCGAAAGAAAACAGCCCTACATAGAAAGCTTTTACTTACGCGAACAGGTGTGTTAAAAAGATGTTCACGTCGAACCAAATAAAGCGATGCTTTAGAAATGGTGTAATAGCCTCCAAACGAGTACGCTCGCGTTCGACCGCCGCGCGAGTAGCTTCAACTCCTAACGAAACAATCGTAGTATGTCTACTATATACACGTGTAAATTAGGATTCGTTTGCTCTCTTAACATCTGAAAGAGCGGTTAATCGCGCTGCAACGAAACATTCATGCGTACCATGTAAACTAGGATTCGTTCGCTCTCTCAATATTTGAAAGAGCGGTCAATCGCGCTGCCGGTTATTCGTCCAGCTCGCTCATTAGCTATGAAAAGCTATCGAGTTACTTCGAACGCATAGCTTAAAACTTTGCCATTGCGTAACGAATATTCCCGGCTCAAACGAATCGTTGATATTGTGCAAATTAGGAGTCGTGTGTACTCTCATACTTCGACGGCGTAGTTGTTCGCGCTCGATAATATTCGACTCGTTCACTCATTGGCTAAACGCATAGCGTTCAAGATCTCGCCGATTCGTACGAAGGTTGCAGGCTCGTTACCGCCGCTTCACGCGCTTTAGATTATTTCGTCAGCATTTTGAAAACTACGGTAAATATTTTCCTTTTAAATAATTATAATCGCGTGGAAATGACCTTACGCGAAAGTAGGCTTTTCGCTAGAGATAGTTCCGCAAAGATAAAAACTGATGGAGCAACCTTAGCTACGCGCTGGCCCGCGCTCATCACCGAACTTAGTTGCCGTCGTAACGTAGATTCCACGTTCCGGTTTGTAATTCGTTTCAAAACTTTTTGACACAATTTACCTTTTAGACTTTTACGCATCCGCGAGTACGGTTTTGTTTCATCACGATCGAAGACGATCGCTCGAGTTTACATTACGAGAATGCGTATTTTGCGGCGAAAGGCCGAGTCGAGTTTCGTTTAGTTATTTATTTTAGCTTTTAGGTAAACTCGTAACGCCGACATACGAGTTGCGCAATTAAAAGGAAATCTTAACGCGAGTTTCTTGAGCTATTACGCCGCGCAAAATGAAAACGAATCGAAATTATATCCTCTTTAAAATACACGGGTAGCAGCGGCGCATGGCTGGTGAAGATGAGGAGATTGAAGCTAGCCGGATAGCATCAAGTACTAATAATATTCATATTATCCAGTTTCGGCTAAAACCTTTGAATGGAAATGATTTTTTATTTTATATCAAAAGATAGAGCGAATTAAAAGACTTTTAAATGGAAATGATTTTTTATTTTATATCAAAAGATAGAGCGAATTAAAAGACTTTTAAATGGAAATGATGTTTTATTTTATATCAAAAGATAGAGCGAATTAAAAGACTTTTAAATGGAAATGATTTTTGTTTTAAATCAAGAGATAGAGCGAATTAAAAGACTTTTAAATGGAAATGATTTTTTATTTTACATCAAGAGATAGAGCGAATTAAAAGACTTTCAAGCGGAAATGATTTTTTATTTTACATCAAGAGATAGAGCGAATTAAAAGACTTTCAAGCGGAAATGATTTTTTATTCTATATCAAGAGATAGAGTGAATTAAAGAAGCTTGAAAATTCTAAATTAGTATAATTTTGATAAAAACTAAAGGTCTACAGCACCCGGTATTCCCAGGCGGTCACCCATCCAAGTACCAACCGGGCTCGACGTTGCTTAGCTTCAGTGATCGGACGAGAACTGGCGTTTTCAACGTGATATGGCCGTAGACATTTAGTAAGCTTCAACAGACGCTAATGAGAAACGTGGCAATAATCAGCGAACGCCCATTGGACAATATAGTCACGGCTTGGTGAGCATTATTATAACTCTGCGTTAATAGCGTGTCTCGAAGAGCGCATCAGTGTCTACGGCCATATCACGTTGAAAACGCCAGTTCTCGTCCGATCACTGAAGCTAAGCAACGTCGAGCCCGGTTAGTACTTGGATGGGTGACCGCCTGGGAATACCGGGTGCTGTAGACTTTTTATTTATTTTTACATCTTGCTATCTTCATCGCGATCTTCGCGCTATCTTCATCTACATGTACATGTACATGTACATGTTCATGTTCATGTACATGAACATGTACTACGTATGCGTTATATATATATACATATACTATGTACTATGTACTATGTACTATGTACGTGTAGTGTGTAACAGTATATATAACTTTGCTGCTGCATTTCCGCGTCAAAACCCTTCTGGCAAGCGTGATCAATTAAAGCGCGACACTTTTTGTAGTCGAAGGATGTACTCTACTCGTGTATAACGAAAACTGTTGCAGCGTCCGATCTCAACATAAAAATAACATATTCTCACTTTTAATCCGAAGAAATCTCTTTTAAAGGAAGTTTGTTACTTTTTCTCGACATAAAGTGACGCGCTATCGTAGATCTTATTAGTTTACCGGCTATCTAATGTCTACGCGTGTAAAGACAGGTGAGTAGTAAGCGCCGTTCTTTGGCTTGTTCTTCTCATCTACGAGTTCGAAAGAAAACAGCCCTACATAGAAAGCTTTTACTTACGCGAACAGGTGTGTTAAAAAGATGTTCACGTCGAACCAAATAAAGCGATGCTTTAGAAATGGTGTAATAGCCTCCAAACGAGTACGCTCGCGTTCGACCGCCGCGCGAGTAGCTTCAACTCCTAACGAAACAATCGTAGTACGTCTACTATATACACGTGTAAATTAGGATTCGTTTGCTCTCTTAACATCTGAAAGAGCGGTTAATCGCGCTGCAACGAAACATTCATGCGTACCATGTAAACTAGGATTCGTTCGCTCTCTCAATATTTGAAAGAGCGGTCAATCGCGCTGCCGGTTATTCGTCCAGCTCGCTCATTAGCTATGAAAAGCTATCGAGTTACTTCGAACGCATAGCTTAAAACTTTGCCATTGCGTAACGAATATTCCCGGCTCAAACGAATCGTTGATATTGTGCAAATTAGGAGTCGTGTGTACTCTCATACTTCGACGGCGTGGTTGTTCGCGCTCGATAATATTCGACTCGTTCACTCATTGGCTAAACGCATAGCGTTCAAGATCTCGCCGATTCGTACGAAGGTTGCAGGCTCGTTACCGCCGCTTCACGCGCTTTAGATTATTTCGTCAGCATTTTGAAAACTACGGTAAATATTTTCCTTTTAAATAATTATAATCGCGTGGAAATGACCTTACGCGAAAGTAGGCTTTTCGCTAGAGATAATTCCGCAAAGATAAAAACTGATGGAGCAACCTTAGCTACGCGCTGGCCCGCGCTCATCACCGAACTTAGTTGCCGTCGTAACGTAGATTCCACGTTCCGGTTTGTAATTCGTTTCGAAACTTTTTGACACAATTTACCTTTTAGACTTTTACGCATCCGCGAGTACGGTTTTGTTTCATCACGATCGAAGACGATCGCTCGAGTTTACATTACGAGAATGCGTATTTTGCGGCGAAAGGCCGAGTCGAGTTTCGTTTAGTTATTTATTTTAGCTTTTAGGTAAACTCGTAACGCCGACATACGAGTTGCGCAATTAAAAGGAAATCTTAACGCGAGTTTCTTGAGCTATTACGCCGCGCAAAATGAAAACGAATCGAAATTATATCCTCTTTAAAATACACGGGTAGCAGCGGCGCATGGCTGGTGAAGATGAGGAGATTGAAGCTAGCCGGATAGCATCAAGTACTAATAATATTCATATTATCCAGTTTCGGCTAAAACCTTTGAATGGAAATGATTTTTTATTTTATATCAAAAGATAGAGCGAATTAAAAGACTTTTAAATGGAAATGATTTTTTATTTTATATCAAAAGATAGAGCGAATTAAAAGACTTTTAAATGGAAATGATGTTTTATTTTATATCAAAAGATAGAGCGAATTAAAAGACTTTTAAATGGAAATGATTT
Organism: Watersipora subatra; assembly: GCF_963576615.1. Taxonomy (NCBI): domain Eukaryota; kingdom Metazoa; phylum Bryozoa; class Gymnolaemata; order Cheilostomatida; family Watersiporidae; genus Watersipora; species Watersipora subatra. The sequence goes on from NC_088718.1 coordinate 12,564,110, forward strand.
TTGTTTTAAATCAAGAGATAGAGCGAATTAAAAGACTTTTAAATGGAAATGATTTTTTATTTTACATCAAGAGATAGAGCGAATTAAAAGACTTTCAAGCGGAAATGATTTTTTATTTTACATCAAGAGATAGAGCGAATTAAAAGACTTTCAAGCGGAAATGATTTTTTATTCTATATCAAGAGATAGAGTGAATTAAAGAAGCTTGAAAATTCTAAATTAGTATAATTTTGATAAAAACTAAAGGTCTACAGCACCCGGTATTCCCAGGCGGTCACCCATCCAAGTACCAACCGGGCTCGACGTTGCTTAGCTTCAGTGATCGGACGAGAACTGGCGTTTTCAACGTGATATGGCCGTAGACATTTAGTAAGCTTCAACAGACGCTAATGAGAAACGTGGCAATAATCAGCGAACGCCCATTGGACAATATAGTCACGGCTTGGTGAGCATTATTATAACTCTGCGTTAATAGCGTGTCTCGAAGAGCGCATCAGTGTCTACGGCCATATCACGTTGAAAACGCCAGTTCTCGTCCGATCACTGAAGCTAAGCAACGTCGAGCCCGGTTAGTACTTGGATGGGTGACCGCCTGGGAATACCGGGTGCTGTAGACTTTTTATTTATTTTTACATCTTGCTATCTTCATCGCGATCTTCGCGCTATCTTCATCTACATGTACATGAACATGTACTACGTATGCGTTATATATATATACATATACTATGTACTATGTACTATGTACTACGTACGTGTAGTGTGTAACAGTATATATAACTTTGCTGCTGCATTTCCGCGTCAAAACCCTTCTGGCAAGCGTGATCAATTAAAGCGCGACACTTTTTGTAGTCGAAGGATGTACTCTACTCGTGTATAACGAAAACTGTTGCAGCGTCCGATCTCAACATAAAAATAACATATTCTCACTTTTAATCCGAAGAAATCTCTTTTAAAGGAAGTTTGTTACTTTTTCTCGACATAAAGTGACGCGCTATCGTAGATCTTATTAGTTTACCGGCTATCTAATGTCTACGCGTGTAAAGACAGGTGAGTAGAAAGCGCCGTTCTTTGGCTTGTTCTTCTCATCTACGAGTTCGAAAGAAAACAGCCCTACATAGAAAGCTTTTACTTACGCGAACAGGTGTGTTAAAAAGATGTTCACGTCGAACCAAATAAAGCGATGCTTTAGAAATGGTGTAATAGCCTCCAAACGAGTACGCTCGCGTTCGACCGCCGCGCGAGTAGCTTCAACTCCTAACGAAACAATCGTAGTATGTCTACTATATACACGTGTAAATTAGGATTCGTTTGCTCTCTTAACATCTGAAAGAGCGGTTAATCGCGCTGCAACGAAACATTCATGCGTACCATGTAAACTAGGATTCGTTCGCTCTCTCAATATTTGAAAGAGCGGTCAATCGCGCTGCCGGTTATTCGTCCAGCTCGCTCATTAGCTATGAAAAGCTATCGAGTTACTTCGAACGCATAGCTTAAAACTTTGCCATTGCGTAACGAATATTCCCGGCTCAAACGAATCGTTGATATTGTGCAAATTAGGAGTCGTGTGTACTCTCATACTTCGACGGCGTAGTTGTTCGCGCTCGATAATATTCGACTCGTTCACTCATTGGCTAAACGCATAGCGTTCAAGATCTCGCCGATTCGTACGAAGGTTGCAGGCTCGTTACCGCCGCTTCACGTGCTTTAGATTATTTCGTCAGCATTTTGAAAACTACGGTAAATATTTTCCTTTTAAATAATTATAATCGCGTGGAAATGACCTTACGCGAAAGTAGGCTTTTCGCTAGAGATAGTTCCGCAAAGATAAAAACTGATGGAGCAACCTTAGCTACGCGCTGGCCCGCGCTCATCACCGAACTTAGTTGCCGTCGTAACGTAGATTCCACGTTCCGGTTTGTAATTCGTTTCAAAACTTTTTGACACAATTTACCTTTTAGACTTTTACGCATCCGCGAGTACGGTTTTGTTTCATCACGATCGAAGACGATCGCTCGAGTTTACATTACGAGAATGCGTATTTTGCGGCGAAAGGCCGAGTCGAGTTTCGTTTAGTTATTTATTTTAGCTTTTAGGTAAACTCGTAACGCCGACATACGAGTTGCGCAATTAAAAGGAAATCTTAACGCGAGTTTCTTGAGCTATTACGCCGCGCAAAATGAAAACGAATCGAAATTATATCCTCTTTAAAATACACGGGTAGCAGCGGCGCATGGCTGGTGAAGATGAGGAGATTGAAGCTAGCCGGATAGCATCAAGTACTAATAATATTCATATTATCCAGTTTCGGCTAAAACCTTTGAATGGAAATGATTTTTTATTTTATATCAAAAGATAGAGCGAATTAAAAGACTTTTAAATGGAAATGATTTTTTATTTTATATCAAAAGATAGAGCGAATTAAAAGACTTTTAAATGGAAATGATGTTTTATTTTATATCAAAAGATAGAGCGAATTAAAAGACTTTTAAATGGAAATGATTTTTGTTTTAAATCAAGAGATAGAGCGAATTAAAAGACTTTTAAATGGAAATGATTTTTTATTTTACATCAAGAGATAGAGCGAATTAAAAGACTTTCAAGCGGAAATGATTTTTTATTCTATATCAAGAGATAGAGTGAATTAAAGAAGCTTGAAAATTCTAAATTAGTATAATTTTGATAAAAACTAAAGGTCTACAGCACCCGGTATTCCCAGGCGGTCACCCATCCAAGTACCAACCGGGCTCGACGTTGCTTAGCTTCAGTGATCGGACGAGAACTGGCGTTTTCAACGTGATATGGCCGTAGACATTTAGTAAGCTTCAACAGACGCTAATGAGAAACGTGGCAATAATCAGCGAACGCCCATTGGACAATATAGTCACGGCTTGGTGAGCATTATTATAACTCTGCGTTAATAGCGTGTCTCGAAGAGCGCATCAGTGTCTACGGCCATATCACGTTGAAAACGCCAGTTCTCGTCCGATCACTGAAGCTAAGCAACGTCGAGCCCGGTTAGTACTTGGATGGGTGACCGCCTGGGAATACCGGGTGCTGTAGACTTTTTATTTATTTTTACATCTTGCTATCTTCATCGCGATCTTCGCGCTATCTTCATCTACATGTACATGTACATGTACATGTACATGTTCATGTTCATGTACATGAACATGTACTACGTATGCGTTATATATATATACATATACTATGTACTATGTACTATGTACTATGTACGTGTAGTGTGTAACAGTATATATAACTTTGCTGCTGCATTTCCGCGTCAAAACCCTTCTGGCAAGCGTGATCAATTAAAGCGCGACACTTTTTGTAGTCGAAGGATGTACTCTACTCGTGTATAACGAAAACTGTTGCAGCGTCCGATCTCAACATAAAAATAACATATTCTCACTTTTAATCCGAAGAAATCTCTTTTAAAGGAAGTTTGTTACTTTTTCTCGACATAAAGTGACGCGCTATCGTAGATCTTATTAGTTTACCGGCTATCTAATGTCTACGCGTGTAAAGACAGGTGAGTAGTAAGCGCCGTTCTTTGGCTTGTTCTTCTCATCTACGAGTTCGAAAGAAAACAGCCCTACATAGAAAGCTTTTACTTACGCGAACAGGTGTGTTAAAAAGATGTTCACGTCGAACCAAATAAAGCGATGCTTTAGAAATGGTGTAATAGCCTCCAAACGAGTACGCTCGCGTTCGACCGCCGCGCGAGTAGCTTCAACTCCTAACGAAACAATCGTAGTACGTCTACTATATACACGTGTAAATTAGGATTCGTTTGCTCTCTTAACATCTGAAAGAGCGGTTAATCGCGCTGCAACGAAACATTCATGCGTACCATGTAAACTAGGATTCGTTCGCTCTCTCAATATTTGAAAGAGCGGTCAATCGCGCTGCCGGTTATTCGTCCAGCTCGCTCATTAGCTATGAAAAGCTATCGAGTTACTTCGAACGCATAGCTTAAAACTTTGCCATTGCGTAACGAATATTCCCGGCTCAAACGAATCGTTGATATTGTGCAAATTAGGAGTCGTGTGTACTCTCATACTTCGACGGCGTGGTTGTTCGCGCTCGATAATATTCGACTCGTTCACTCATTGGCTAAACGCATAGCGTTCAAGATCTCGCCGATTCGTACGAAGGTTGCAGGCTCGTTACCGCCGCTTCACGCGCTTTAGATTATTTCGTCAGCATTTTGAAAACTACGGTAAATATTTTCCTTTTAAATAATTATAATCGCGTGGAAATGACCTTACGCGAAAGTAGGCTTTTCGCTAGAGATAATTCCGCAAAGATAAAAACTGATGGAGCAACCTTAGCTACGCGCTGGCCCGCGCTCATCACCGAACTTAGTTGCCGTCGTAACGTAGATTCCACGTTCCGGTTTGTAATTCGTTTCGAAACTTTTTGACACAATTTACCTTTTAGACTTTTACGCATCCGCGAGTACGGTTTTGTTTCATCACGATCGAAGACGATCGCTCGAGTTTACATTACGAGAATGCGTATTTTGCGGCGAAAGGCCGAGTCGAGTTTCGTTTAGTTATTTATTTTAGCTTTTAGGTAAACTCGTAACGCCGACATACGAGTTGCGCAATTAAAAGGAAATCTTAACGCGAGTTTCTTGAGCTATTACGCCGCGCAAAATGAAAACGAATCGAAATTATATCCTCTTTAAAATACACGGGTAGCAGCGGCGCATGGCTGGTGAAGATGAGGAGATTGAAGCTAGCCGGATAGCATCAAGTACTAATAATATTCATATTATCCAGTTTCGGCTAAAACCTTTGAATGGAAATGATTTTTTATTTTATATCAAAAGATAGAGCGAATTAAAAGACTTTTAAATGGAAATGATTTTTTATTTTATATCAAAAGATAGAGCGAATTAAAAGACTTTTAAATGGAAATGATTTTTTGTTTTAAATCAAGAGATAGAGCGAATTAAAAGACTTTTAAATGGAAATGATTTTTTATTTTACATCAAGAGATAGAGCGAATTAAAAGACTTTCAAGCGGAAATGATTTTTTATTTTACATCAAGAGATAGAGCGAATTAAAAGACTTTTAAATGGAAATGATTTTTTATTTTACATCAAGAGATAGAGCGAGTTAAAAGACTTTCAAGCGGAAATGATTTTTTATTTTACATCAAGAGATAGAGCGAATTAAAAGACTTTCAAGCGGAAATGATTTTTTATTCTATATCAAGAGATAGAGTGAATTAAAGAAGCTTGAAAATTCTAAATTAGTATAATTTTGATAAAAACTAAAGGTCTACAGCACCCGGTATTCCCAGGCGGTCACCCATCCAAGTACTAACCGGGCTCGACGTTGCTTAGCTTCAGTGATCGGACGAGAACTGGCGTTTTCAACGTGATATGGCTGTAGACATTTAGTAAGCTTCAACAGACGCTAATGAGAAACGTGGCAATAATCAGCGAACGCCCATTGGACAATATAGTCACGGCTTGGTGAGCATTATTATAACTCTGCGTTAATAGCGTGTCTCGAAGAGCGCATCAGTGTCTACGGCCATATCACGTTGAAAACGCCAGTTCTCGTCCGATCACTGAAGCTAAGCAACGTCGAGCCCGGTTAGTACTTGGATGGGTGACCGCCTGGGAATACCGGGTGCTGTAGACTTTTTATTTATTTTTACATCTTGCTATCTTCATCGCGATCTTCGCGCTATCTTCATCTACATGTACATGTACATGTACATGTTCATGTACATGAACATGTACTACGTATGCGTTATATATATATACATATACTATGTACTATGTACTATGTACTACGTACGTGTAGTGTGTAACAGTATATATAACTTTGCTGCTGCATTTCCGCGTCAAAACCCTTCTGGCAAGCGTGATCAATTAAAGCGCGACACTTTTTGTAGTCGAAGGATGTACTCTACTCGTGTATAACGAAAACTGTTGCAGCGTCCGATCTCAACATAAAAATAACATATTCTCACTTTTAATCCGAAGAAATCTCTTTTAAAGGAAGTTTGTTACTTTTTCTCGACATAAAGTGACGCGCTATCGTAGATCTTATTAGTTTACCGGCTATCTAATGTCTACGCGTGTAAAGACAGGTGAGTAGTAAGCGCCGTTCTTTGGCTTGTTCTTCTCATCTACGAGTTCGAAAGAAAACAGCCCTACATAGAAAGCTTTTACTTACGCGAACAGGTGTGTTAAAAAGATGTTCACGTCGAACCAAATAAAGCGATGCTTTAGAAATGGTGTAATAGCCTCCAAACGAGTACGCTCGCGTTCGACCGCCGCGCGAGTAGCTTCAACTCCTAACGAAACAATCGTAGTACGTCTACTATATACACGTGTAAATTAGGATTCGTTTGCTCTCTCAACATCTGAAAGAGCGGTTAATCGCGCTGCAACGAAACATTCATGCGTACCATGTAAACTAGGATTCGTTCGCTCTCTCAATATTTGAAAGAGCGGTCAATCGCGCTGCCGGTTATTCGTCCAGCTCGCTCATTAGCTATGAAAAGCTATCGAGTTACTTCGAACGCATAGCTTAAAACTTTGCCATTGCGTAACGAATATTCCCGGCTCAAACGAATCGTTGATATTGTGCAAATTAGGAGTCGTGTGTACTCTCATACTTCGACGGCGTGGTTGTTCGCGCTCGATAATATTCGACTCGTTCACTCATTGGCTAAACGCATAGCGTTCAAGATCTCGCCGATTCGTACGAAGGTTGCAGGCTCGTTACCGCCGCTTCACGCGCTTTAGATTATTTCGTCAGCATTTTGAAAACTACGGTAAATATTTTCCTTTTAAATAATTATAATCGCGTGGAAATGACCTTACGCGAAAGTAGGCTTTTCGCTAGAGATAATTCCGCAAAGATAAAAACTGATGGAGCAACCTTAGCTACGCGCTGGCCCGCGCTCATCACCGAACTTAGTTGCCGTCGTAACGTAGATTCCACGTTCCGGTTTGTAATTCGTTTCGAAACTTTTTGACACAATTTACCTTTTAGACTTTTACGCATCCGCGAGTACGGTTTTGTTTCATCACGATCGAAGACGATCGCTCGAGTTTACATTACGAGAATGCGTATTTTGCGGCGAAAGGCCGAGTCGAGTTTCGTTTAGTTATTTATTTTAGCTTTTAGGTAAACTCGTAACGCCGACATACGAGTTGCGCAATTAAAAGGAAATCTTAACGCGAGTTTCTTGAGCTATTACGCCGCGCAAAATGAAAACGAATCGAAATTATATCCTCTTTAAAATACACGGGTAGCAGCGGCGCATGGCTGGTGAAGATGAGGAGATTGAAGCTAGCCGGATAGCATCAAGTACTAATAATATTCATATTATCCAGTTTCGGCTAAAACCTTTGAATGGAAATGATTTTTTATTTTATATCAAAAGATAGAGCGAATTAAAAGACTTTTAAATGGAAATGATTTTTTATTTTATATCAAAAGATAGAGCGAATTAAAAGACTTTTAAATGGAAATGATTTTTTGTTTTAAATCAAGAGATAGAGCGAATTAAAAGACTTTTAAATGGAAATGATTTTTTATTTTACATCAAGAGATAGAGCGAATTAAAAGACTTTCAAGCGGAAATGATTTTTTATTTTACATCAAGAGATAGAGCGAATTAAAAGACTTTCAAGCGGAAATGATTTTTTATTCTATATCAAGAGATAGAGTGAATTAAAGAAGCTTGAAAATTCTAAATTAGTATAATTTTGATAAAAACTAAAGGTCTACAGCACCCGGTATTCCCAGGCGGTCACCCATCCAAGTACTAACCGGGCTCGACGTTTCTTAGCTTCAGTGATCGGACGAGAACTGGTGTTTTCAACGTGATATGGCCGTAGACATTTAGTAAGCTTCAACAGACGCTAATGAGAAACGTGGCAATAATCAGCGAACGCCCATTGGACAATATAGTCACGGCTTGGTGAGCATTATTATAACTCTGCGTTAATAGCGTGTCTCGAAGAGCGCATCAGTGTCTACGGCCATATCACGTTGAAAACGCCAGTTCTCGTCCGATCACTGAAGCTAAGCAACGTCGAGCCCGGTTAGTACTTGGATGGGTGACCGCCTGGGAATACCGGGTGCTGTAGACTTTTTATTTATTTTTACATCTTGCTATCTTCATCGCGATCTTCGCGCTATCTACATGTACATGTACATGTACATGTTCATGTACATGAACATGTACTACGTATGCGTTATATATATATACATATACTATGTACTATGTACTATGTACTATGTACTACGTACGTGTAGTGTGTAACAGTATATATAACTTTGCTGCTGCATTTCCGCGTCAAAACCCTTCTGGCAAGCGTGATCAATTAAAGCGCGACACTTTTTGTAGTCGAAGGATGTACTCTACTCGTGTATAACGAAAACTGTTGCAGCGTCCGATCTCAACATAAAAATAACATATTCTCACTTTTAATCCGAAGAAATCTCTTTTAAAGGAAGTTTGTTACTTTTTCTCGACATAAAGTGACGCGCTATCGTAGATCTTATTAGTTTACCGGCTATCTAATGTCTACGCGTGTAAAGACAGGTGAGTAGTAAGCGCCGTTCTTTGGCTTGTTCTTCTCATCTACGAGTTCGAAAGAAAACAGCCCTACATAGAAAGCTTTTACTTACGCGAACAGGTGTGTTAAAAAGATGTTCACGTCGAACCAAATAAAGCGATGCTTTAGAAATGGTGTAATAGCCTCCAAACGAGTACGCTCGCGTTCGACCGCCGCGCGAGTAGCTTCAACTCCTAACGAAACAATCGTAGTACGTCTACTATATACATGTGTAAATTAGGATTCGTTTGCTCTCTCAACATCTGAAAGAGCGGTTAATCGCGCTGCAACGAAACATTCATGCGTACCATGTAAACTAGGATTCGTTCGCTCTCTCAATATTTGAAAGAGCGGTCAATCGCGCTGCCGGTTATTCGTCCAGCTCGCTCATTAGCTATGAAAAGCTATCGAGTTACTTCGAACGCATAGCTTAAAACTTTGCCATTGCGTAACGAATATTCCCGGCTCAAACGAATCGTTGATATTGTGCAAATTAGGAGTCGTGTGTACTCTCATACTTCGACGGCGTGGTTGTTCGCGCTCGATAATATTCGACTCGTTCACTCATTGGCTAAACGCATAGCGTTCAAGATCTCGCCGATTCGTACGAAGGTTGCAGGCTCGTTACCGCCGCTTCACGTGCTTTAGATTATTTCGTCAGCATTTTGAAAACTACGGTAAATATTTTCCTTTTAAATAATTATAATCGCGTGGAAATGACCTTACGCGAAAGTAGGCTTTTCGCTAGAGATAATTCCGCAAAGATAAAAACTGATGGAGCAACCTTAGCTACGCGCTGGCCCGCGCTCATCACCGAACTTAGTTGCCGTCGTAACGTAGATTCCACGTTCCGGTTTGTAATTCGTTTCGAAACTTTTTGACACAATTTACCTTTTAGACTTTTACGCATCCGCGAGTACGGTTTTGTTTCATCACGATCGAAGACGATCGCTCGAGTTTACATTACGAGAATGCGTATTTTGCGGCGAAAGGCCGAGTCGAGTTTCGTTTAGTTATTTATTTTAGCTTTTAGGTAAACTCGTAACGCCGACATACGAGTTGCGCAATTAAAAGGAAATCTTAACGCGAGTTTCTTGAGCTATTACGCCGCGCAAAATGAAAACGAATCGAAATTATATCCTCTTTAAAATACACGGGTAGCAGCGGCGCATGGCTGGTGAAGATGAGGAGATTGAAGCTAGCCGGATAGCATCAAGTACTAATAATATTCATATTATCCAGTTTCGGCTAAAACCTTTGAATGGAAATGATTTTTTATTTTATATCAAAAGATAGAGCGAATTAAAAGACTTTTAAATGGAAATGATTTTTTATTTTATATCAAAAGATAGAGCGAATTAAAAGACTTTCAAGCGGAAATGATTTTTTATTTTACATCAAGAGATAGAGCGAATTAAAAGACTTTTAAATGGAAATGATTTTTTATTTTACATCAAGAGATAGAGCGAGTTAAAAGACTTTCAAGCGGAAATGATTTTTTATTTTACATCAAGAGATAGAGCGAATTAAAAGACTTTCAAGCGGAAATGATTTTTTATTCTATATCAAGAGATAGAGTGAATTAAAGAAGCTTGAAAATTCTAAATTAGTATAATTTTGATAAAAACTAAAGGTCTACAGCACCCGGTATTCCCAGGCGGTCACCCATCCAAGTACTAACCGGGCTCGACGTTGCTTAGCTTCAGTGATCGGACGAGAACTGGCGTTTTCAACGTGATATGGCCGTAGACATTTAGTAAGCTTCAACAGACGCTAATGAGAAACGTGGCAATAATCAGCGAACGCCCATTGGACAATATAGTCACGGCTTGGTGAGCATTATTATAACTCTGCGTTAATAGCGTGTCTCGAAGAGCGCATCAGTGTCTACGGCCATATCACGTTGAAAACGCCAGTTCTCGTCCGATCACTGAAGCTAAGCAACGTCGAGCCCGGTTAGTACTTGGATAGGTGACCGCCTGGGAATACCGGGTGCTGTAGACTTTTTATTTATTTTTACATCTTGCTATCTTCATCGCGATCTTCGCGCTATCTTCATCTACATGTACATGTACATGTACATGTACATGTTCATGTACATGAACATGTACTACGTATGCGTTATATATATATACATATACTATGTACTATGTACTACGTACGTGTAGTGTGTAACAGTATATATAACTTTGCTGCTGCATTTCCGCGTCAAAACCCTTCTGGCAAGCGTGATCAATTAAAGCGCGACACTTTTTGTAGTCGAAGGATGTACTCTACTCGTGTATAACGAAAACTGTTGCAGCGTCCGATCTCAACATAAAAATAACATATTCTCACTTTTAATCCGAAGAAATCTCTTTTAAAGGAAGTTTGTTACTTTTTCTCGACATAAAGTGACGCGCTATCGTAGATCTTATCAGTTTACCGGCTATCTAATGTCTACGCGTGTAAAGACAGGTGAGTAGTAAGCGCCGTTCTTTGGCTTGTTCTTCTCATCTACGAGTTCGAAAGAAAACAGCCCTACATAGAAAGCTTTTACTTACGCGAACAGGTGTGTTAAAAAGATGTTCACGTCGAACCAAATAAAGCGATGCTTTAGAAATGGTGTAATAGCCTCCAAACGAGTACGCTCGCGTTCGACCGCCGCGCGAGTAGCTTCAACTCCTAACGAAACAATCGTAGTATGTCTACTATATACACGTGTAAATTAGGATTCGTTTGCTCTCTCAACATCTGAAAGAGCGGTTAATCGCGCTGCAACGAAACATTCATGCGTACCATGTAAACTAGGATTCGTTCGCTCTCTCAATATTTGAAAGAGCGGTCAATCGCGCTGCCGGTTATTCGTCCAGCTCGCTCATTAGCTATGAAAAGCTATCGAGTTACTTCGAACGCATAGCTTAAAACTTTGCCATTGCGTAACGAATATTCCCGGCTCAAACGAATCGTTGATATTGTGCAAATTAGGAGTCGTGTGTACTCTCATACTTCGACGGCGTAGTTGTTCGCGCTCGATAATATTCGACTCGTTCACTCATTGGCTAAACGCATAGCGTTCAAGATCTCGCCGATTCGTACGAAGGTTGCAGGCTCGTTACCGCCGCTTCACGCGCTTTAGATTATTTCGTCAGCATTTTGAAAACTACGGTAAATATTTTCCTTTTAAATAATTATAATCGCGTGGAAATGACCTTACGCGAAAGTAGGCTTTTCGCTAGAGATAATTCCGCAAAGATAAAAACTGATAGAGCAACCTTAGCTACGCGCTGGCCCGCGCTCATCACCGAACTTAGTTGCCGTCGTAACGTAGATTCCACGTTCCGGTTTGTAATTCGTTTCGAAACTTTTTGACACAATTTACCTTTTAGACTTTTACGCATCCGCGAGTACGGTTTTGTTTCATCACGACCGAAGACGATCGCTCGAGTTTACATTACGAGAATGCGTATTTTGCGGCGAAAGGCCGAGTCGAGTTTCGTTTAGTTATTTATTTTAGCTTTTAGGTAAACTCGTAACGCCGACATACGAGTTGCGCAATTAAAAGGAAATCTTAACGCGAGTTTCTTGAGCTATTACGCCGCGCAAAATGAAAACGAATCGAAATTATATCCTCTTTAAAATACACGGGTAGCAGCGGCGCATGGCTGGTGAAGATGAGGAGATTGAAGCTAGCCGGATAGCATCAAGTACTAATAATATTCATATTATCCAGTTTCGGCTAAAACCTTTGAATGGAAATGATTTTTTATTTTATATCAAAAGATAGAGCGAATTAAAAGACTTTTAAATGGAAATGATTTTTTATTTTATATCAAAAGATAGAGCGAATTAAAAGACTTTTAAATGGAAATGATTTTTTATTTTATATCAAAAGATAGAGCGAATTAAAAGACTTTTAAATGGAAATGATTTTTTGTTTTAAATCAAGAGATAGAGCGAATTAAAAGACTTTTAAATGGAAATGATTTTTTATTTTACATCAAGAGATAGAGCGAGTTAAAAGACTTTCAAGCGGAAATGATTTTTTATTTTACATCAAGAGATAGAGCGAATTAAAAGACTTTCAAGCGGAAATGATTTTTTATTCTATATCAAGAGATAGAGTGAATTAAAGAAGCTTGAAAATTCTAAATTAGTATAATTTTGATAAAAACTAAAGGTCTACAGCACCCGGTATTCCCAGGCGGTCACCCATCCAAGTACTAACCGGGCTCGACGTTGCTTAGTTCAGTGATCGGACGAGAACTGGCGTTTTCAACGTGATATGGCCGTAGACATTTAGTAAGCTTCAACAGACGCTAATGAGAAACGTGGCAATAATCAGCGAACGCCCATTGGACAATATAGTCACGGCTTGGTGAGCATTATTATAACTCTGCGTTAATAGCGTGTCTCGAAGAGCGCATCAGTGTCTACGGCCATATCACGTTGAAAACGCCAGTTCTCGTCCGATCACTGAAGCTAAGCAACGTCGAGCCCGGTTAGTACTTGGATGGGTGACCGCCTGGGAATACCGGGTGCTGTAGACTTTTTATTTATTTTTACATCTTGCTATCTTCATCGCGATCTTCGCGCTATCTTCATCTACATGTACATGTACATGTTCATGTACATGAACATGTACTACGTATGCGTTATATATATATACATATACTATGTACTATGTACTATGTACGTGTAGTGTGTAACAGTATATATAACTTTGCTGCTGCATTTCCGCGTCAAAACCCTTCTGGCAAGCGTGATCAATTAAAGCGCGACACTTTTTGTAGTCGAAGGATGTACTCTACTCGTGTATAACGAAAACTGTTGCAGCGTCCGATCTCAACATAAAAATAACATATTCTCACTTTTAATCCGAAGAAATCTCTTTTAAAGGAAGTTTGTTACTTTTTCTCGACATAAAGTGACGCGCTATCGTAGATCTTATTAGTTTACCGGCTATCTAATGTCTACGCGTGTAAAGACAGGTGAGTAGTAAGCGCCGTTCTTTGGCTTGTTCTTCTCATCTACGAGTTCGAAAGAAAACAGCCCTACATAGAAAGCTTTTACTTACGCGAACAGGTGTGTTAAAAAGATGTTCACGTCGAACCAAATAAAGCGATGCTTTAGAAATGGTGTAATAGCCTCCAAACGAGTACGCTCGCGTTCGACCGCCGCGCGAGTAGCTTCAACTCCTAACGAAACAATCGTAGTACGTCTACTATATACACGTGTAAATTAGGATTCGTTTGCTCTCTTAACATCTGAAAGAGCGGTTAATCGCGCTGCAACGAAACATTCATGCGTACCATGTAAACTAGGATTCGTTCGCTCTCTCAATATTTGAAAGAGCGGTCAATCGCGCTGCCGGTTATTCGTCCAGCTCGCTCATTAGCTATGAAAAGCTATCGAGTTACTTCGAACGCATAGCTTAAAACTTTGCCATTGCGTAACGAATATTCCCGGCTCAAACGAATCGTTGATATTGTGCAAATTAGGAGTCGTGTGTACTCTCATACTTCGACGGCGTGGTTGTTCGCGCTCGATAATATTCGACTCGTTCACTCATTGGCTAAACGCATAGCGTTCAAGATCTCGCCGATTCGTACGAAGGTTGCAGGCTCGTTACCGCCGCTTCACGCGCTTTAGATTATTTCGTCAGCATTTTGAAAACTACGGTAAATATTTTCCTTTTAAATAATTATAATCGCGTGGAAATGACCTTACGCGAAAGTAGGCTTTTCGCTAGAGATAATTCCGCAAAGATAAAAACTGATGGAGCAACCTTAGCTACGCGCTGGCCCGCGCTCATCACCGAACTTAGTTGCCGTCGTAACGTAGATTCCACGTTTCGGTTTGTAATTCGTTTCGAAACTTTTTGACACAATTTACCTTTTAGACTTTTACACATCCGCGAGTACGGTTTTGTTTCATCACGATCGAAGACGATCGCTCGAGTTTACATTACGAGAATGCGTATTTTGCGGCGAAAGGCCGAGTCGAGTTTCGTTTAGTTATTTATTTTAGCTTTTAGGTAAACTCGTAACGCCGACATACGAGTTGCGCAATTAAAAGGAAATCTTAACGCGAGTTTCTTGAGCTATTACGCCGCGCAAAATGAAAACGAATCGAAATTATATCCTCTTTAAAATACACGGGTAGCAGCGGCGCATGGCTGGTGAAGATGAGGAGATTGAAGCTAGCCGGATAGCATCAAGTACTAATAATATTCATATTATCCAGTTTCGGCTAAAACCTTTGAATGGAAATGATTTTTTATTTTATATCAAAAGATAGAGCGAATTAAAAGACTTTTAAATGGAAATGATTTTTTATTTTATATCAAAAGATAGAGCGAATTAAAAGACTTTTAAATGGAAATGATTTTTTATTTTATATCAAAAGATAGAGCGAATTAAAAGACTTTTAAATGGAAATGATTTTTTGTTTTAAATCAAGAGATAGAGCGAATTAAAAGACTTTTAAATGGAAATGATTTTTTATTTTACATCAAGAGATAGAGCGAGTTAAAAGACTTTCAAGCGGAAATGATTTTTTATTTTACATCAAGAGATAGAGCGAATTAAAAGACTTTCAAGCGGAAATGATTTTTTATTCTATATCAAGAGATAGAGTGAATTAAAGAAGCTTGAAAATTCTAAATTAGTATAATTTTGATAAAAACTAAAGGTCTACAGCACCCGGTATTCCCAGGCGGTCACCCATCCAAGTACTAACCGGGCTCGACGTTGCTTAGCTTCAGTGATCGGACGAGAACTGGCGTTTTCAACATGATATGGCCGTAGACATTTAGCAAGCTTCAACAGACGCTAATGAGAAACGTGGCAATAATCAGCGAACGCCCATTGGACAATATAGTCACGGCTTGGTGAGCATTATTATAACTCTGCGTTAATAGCGTGTCTCGAAGAGCGCATCAGTGTCTACGGCCATATCACGTTGAAAACGCCAGTTCTCGTCCGATCACTGAAGCTAAGCAACGTCGAGCCCGGTTAGTACTTGGATGGGTGACCGCCTGGGAATACCGGGTGCTGTAGACTTTTTATTTATTTTTACATCTTGCTATCTTCATCGCGATCTTCGCGCTATCTTCATCTACATGTACATGTACATGTACATGTACATGTTCATGTACATGAACATGTACATGTACATGTACATGTTCACGTACATGTTCATGTACATGAACATGTACTACGTATGCGTTATATATATATACATATACTATGTACTATGTACTATGTACTACGTACGTGTAGTGTGTAACAGTATATATAACTTTGCTGCTGCATTTCCGCGTCAAAACCCTTCTGGCAAGCGTGATCAATTAAAGCGCGACACTTTTTGTAGTCGAAGGATGTACTCTACTCGTGTATAACGAAAACTGTTGCAGCGTCCGATCTCAACATAAAAATAACATATTCTCACTTTTAATCCGAAGAAATCTCTTTTAAAGGAAGTTTGTTACCTTTTCTCGACATAAAGTGACGCGCTATCGTAGATCTTATTAGTTTACCGGCTATCTAATGTCTACGCGTGTAAAGACAGGTGAGTAGTAAGCGCCGTTCTTTGGCTTGTTCTTCTCATCTACGAGTTCGAAAGAAAACAGCCCTACATAGAAAGCTTTTACTTACGCGAACAGGTGTGTTAAAAAGATGTTCACGTCGAACCAAATAAAGCGATGCTTTAGAAATGGTGTAATAGCCTCCAAACGAGTACGCTCGCGTTCGACCGCCGCGCGAGTAGCTTCAACTCCTAACGAAACAATCGTAGTACGTCTACTATATACACGTGTAAATTAGGATTCGTTTGCTCTCTCAACATCTGAAAGAGCGGTTAATCGCGCTGCAACGAAACATTCATGCGTACCATGTAAACTAGGATTCGTTCGCTCTCTCAATATTTGAAAGAGCGGTCAATCGCGCTGCCGGTTATTCGTCCAGCTCGCTCATTAGCTATGAAAAGCTATCGAGTTACTTCGAACGCATAGCTTAAAACTTTGCCATTGCGTAACGAATATTCCCGGCTCAAACGAATCGTTGATATTGTGCAAATTAGGAGTCGTGTGTACTCTCATACTTCGACGGCGTGGTTGTTCGCGCTCGATAATATTCGACTCGTTCACTCATTGGCTAAACGCATAGCGTTCAAGATCTCGCCGATTCGTACGAAGGTTGCAGGCTCGTTACCGCCGCTTCACGCGCTTTAGATTATTTCGTCAGCATTTTGAAAACTACGGTAAATATTTTCCTTTTAAATAATTATAATCGCGTGGAAATGACCTTACGCGAAAGTAGGCTTTTCGCTAGAGATAATTCCGCAAAGATAAAAACTGATGGAGCAACCTTAGCTACGCGCTGGCCCGCGCTCATCACCGAACTTAGTTGCCGTCGTAACGTAGATTCCACGTTCCGGTTTGTAATTCGTTTCGAAACTTTTTGACACAATTTACCTTTTAGACTTTTACGCATCCGCGAGTACGGTTTTGTTTCATCACGATCGAAGACGATCGCTCGAGTTTACATTACGAGAATGCGTATTTTGCGGCGAAAGGCCGAGTCGAGTTTCGTTTAGTTATTTATTTTAGCTTTTAGGTAAACTCGTAACGCCGACATACGAGTTGCGCAATTAAAAGGAAATCTTAACGCGAGTTTCTTGAGCTATTACGCCGCGCAAAATGAAAACGAATCGAAATTATATCCTCTTTAAAATACACGGGTAGCAGCGGCGCATGGCTGGTGAAGATGAGGAGATTGAAGCTAGCCGGATAGCATCAAGTACTAATAATATTCATATTATCCAGTTTCGGCTAAAACCTTTGAATGGAAATGATTTTTTATTTTATATCAAAAGATAGAGCGAATTAAAAGACTTTTAAATGGAAATGATTTTTTATTTTATATCAAAAGATAGAGCGAATTAAAAGACTTTTAAATGGAAATGATTTTTTGTTTTAAATCAAGAGATAGAGCGAATTAAAAGACTTTTAAATGGAAATGATTTTTTATTTTACATCAAGAGATAGAGCGAATTAAAAGACTTTCAAGCGGAAATGATTTTTTATTTTACATCAAGAGATAGAGCGAGTTAAAAGACTTTCAAGCGGAAATGATTTTTTATTTTACATCAAGAGATAGAGCGAATTAAAAGACTTTCAAGCGGAAATGATTTTTTATTCTATATCAAGAGATAGAGTGAATTAAAGAAGCTTGAAAATTCTAAATTAGTATAATTTTGATAAAAACTAAAGGTCTACAGCACCCGGTATTCCCAGGCGGTCACCCATCCAAGTACTAACCGGGCTCGACGTTGCTTAGCTTCAGTGATCGGACGAGAACTGGCGTTTTCAACATGATATGGCCGTAGACATTTAGCAAGCTTCAACAGACGCTAATGAGAAACGTGGCAATAATCAGCGAACGCCCATTGGACAATATAGTCACGGCTTGGTGAGCATTATTATAACTCTGCGTTAATAGCGTGTCTCGAAGAGCGCATCAGTGTCTACGGCCATATCACGTTGAAAACGCCAGTTCTCGTCCGATCACTGAAGCTAAGCAACGTCGAGCCCGGTTAGTACTTGGATGGGTGACCGCCTGGGAATACCGGGTGCTGTAGACTTTTTATTTATTTTTACATCTTGCTATCTTCATCGCGATCTTCGCGCTATCTTCATCTACATGTACATGTACATGTACATGTACATGTTCATGTACATGAACATGTACATGTACATGTACATGTTCACGTACATGTTCATGTACATGAACATGTACTACGTATGCGTTATATATATATACATATACTATGTACTATGTACTATGTACTACGTACGTGTAGTGTGTAACAGTATATATAACTTTGCTGCTGCATTTCCGCGTCAAAACCCTTCTGGCAAGCGTGATCAATTAAAGCGCGACACTTTTTGTAGTCGAAGGATGTACTCTACTCGTGTATAACGAAAACTGTTGCAGCGTCCGATCTCAACATAAAAATAACATATTCTCACTTTTAATCCGAAGAAATCTCTTTTAAAGGAAGTTTGTTACCTTTTCTCGACATAAAGTGACGCGCTATCGTAGATCTTATTAGTTTACCGGCTATCTAATGTCTACGCGTGTAAAGACAGGTGAGTAGTAAGCGCCGTTCTTTGGCTTGTTCTTCTCATCTACGAGTTCGAAAGAAAACAGCCCTACATAGAAAGCTTTTACTTACGCGAACAGGTGTGTTAAAAAGATGTTCACGTCGAACCAAATAAAGCGATGCTTTAGAAATGGTGTAATAGCCTCCAAACGAGTACGCTCGCGTTCGACCGCCGCGCGAGTAGCTTCAACTCCTAACGAAACAATCGTAGTACGTCTACTATATACACGTGTAAATTAGGATTCGTTTGCTCTCTCAACATCTGAAAGAGCGGTTAATCGCGCTGCAACGAAACATTCATGCGTACCATGTAAACTAGGATTCGTTCGCTCTCTCAATATTTGAAAGAGCGGTCAATCGCGCTGCCGGTTATTCGTCCAGCTCGCTCATTAGCTATGAAAAGCTATCGAGTTACTTCGAACGCATAGCTTAAAACTTTGCCATTGCGTAACGAATATTCCCGGCTCAAACGAATCGTTGATATTGTGCAAATTAGGAGTCGTGTGTACTCTCATACTTCGACGGCGTGGTTGTTCGCGCTCGATAATATTCGACTCGTTCACTCATTGGCTAAACGCATAGCGTTCAAGATCTCGCCGATTCGTACGAAGGTTGCAGGCTCGTTACCGCCGCTTCACGCGCTTTAGATTATTTCGTCAGCATTTTGAAAACTACGGTAAATATTTTCCTTTTAAATAATTATAATCGCGTGGAAATGACCTTACGCGAAAGTAGGCTTTTCGCTAGAGATAATTCCGCAAAGATAAAAACTGATGGAGCAACCTTAGCTACGCGCTGGCCCGCGCTCATCACCGAACTTAGTTGCCGTCGTAACGTAGATTCCACGTTCCGGTTTGTAATTCGTTTCGAAACTTTTTGACACAATTTACCTTTTAGACTTTTACGCATCCGCGAGTACGGTTTTGTTTCATCACGATCGAAGACGATCGCTCGAGTTTACATTACGAGAATGCGTATTTTGCGGCGAAAGGCCGAGTCGAGTTTCGTTTAGTTATTTATTTTAGCTTTTAGGTAAACTCGTAACGCCGACATACGAGTTGCGCAATTAAAAGGAAATCTTAACGCGAGTTTCTTGAGCTATTACGCCGCGCAAAATGAAAACGAATCGAAATTATATCCTCTTTAAAATACACGGGTAGCAGCGGCGCATGGCTGGTGAAGATGAGGAGATTGAAGCTAGCCGGATAGCATCAAGTACTAATAATATTCATATTATCCAGTTTCGGCTAAAACCTTTGAATGGAAATGATTTTTTATTTTATATCAAAAGATAGAGCGAATTAAAAGACTTTTAAATGGAAATGATTTTTTATTTTATATCAAAAGATAGAGCGAATTAAAAGACTTTTAAATGGAAATGATTTTTTGTTTTAAATCAAGAGATAGAGCGAATTAAAAGACTTTTAAATGGAAATGATTTTTTATTTTACATCAAGAGATAGAGCGAATTAAAAGACTTTCAAGCGGAAATGATTTTTTATTTTACATCAAGAGATAGAGCGAATTAAAAGACTTTTAAATGGAAATGATTTTTTATTTTACATCAAGAGATAGAGCGAGTTAAAAGACTTTCAAGCGGAAATGATTTTTTATTTTACATCAAGAGATAGAGCGAATTAAAAGACTTTCAAGCGGAAATGATTTTTTATTCTATATCAAGAGATAGAGTGAATTAAAGAAGCTTGAAAATTCTAAATTAGTATAATTTTGATAAAAACTAAAGGTCTACAGCACCCGGTATTCCCAGGCGGTCACCCATCCAAGTACTAACCGGGCTCGACGTTGCTTAGCTTCAGTGATCGGACGAGAACTGGCGTTTTCAACGTGATATGGCCGTAGACATTTAGTAAGCTTCAACAGACGCTAATGAGAAACGTGGCAATAATCAGCGAACGCCCATTGGACAATATAGTCACGGCTTGGTGAGCATTATTATAACTCTGCGTTAATAGCGTGTCTCGAAGAGCGCATCAGTGTCTACGGCCATATCACGTTGAAAACGCCAGTTCTCGTCCGATCACTGAAGCTAAGCAACGTCGAGCCCGGTTAGTACTTGGATGGGTGACCGCCTGGGAATACCGGGTGCTGTAGACTTTTTATTTATTTTTACATCTTGCTATCTTCATCGCGATCTTCGCGCTATCTTCATCTACATGTACATGTACATGTACATGTACATGTTCATGTACATGAACATGTACTACGTATGCGTTATATATATATACATATACTATGTACTATGTACTATGTACTATGTACTACGTACGTGTAGTGTGTAACAGTATATATAACTTTGCTGCTGCATTTCCGCGTCAAAACCCTTCTGGCAAGCGTGATCAATTAAAGCGCGACACTTTTTGTAGTCGAAGGATGTACTCTACTCGTGTATAACGAAAACTGTTGCAGCGTCCGATCTCAACATAAAAATAACATATTCTCACTTTTAATCCGAAGAAATCTCTTTTAAAGGAAGTTTGTTACTTTTTCTCGACATAAAGTGACGCGCTATCGTAGATCTTATTAGTTTACCGGCTATCTAATGTCTACGCGTGTAAAGACAGGTGAGTAGTAAGCGCCGTTCTTTGGCTTGTTCTTCTCATCTACGAGTTTGAAAGAAAACAGCCCTACATAGAAAGCTTTTACTTACGCGAACAGGTGTGTTAAAAAGATGTTCACGTCGAACCAAATAAAGCGATGCTTTAGAAATGGTGTAATAGCCTCCAAACGAGTACGCTCGCGTTCGACCGCCGCGCGAGTAGCTTCAACTCCTAACGAAACAATCGTAGTATGTCTACTATATACACGTGTAAATTAGGATTCGTTTGCTCTCTCAACATCTGAAAGAGCGGTTAATCGCGCTGCAACGAAACATTCATGCGTACCATGTAAACTAGGATTCGTTCGCTCTCTCAATATTTGAAAGAGCGGTCAATCGCGCTGCCGGTTATTCGTCCAGCTTGCTCATTAGCTATGAAAAGCTATCGAGTTACTTCGAACGCATAGCTTAAAACTTTGCCATTGCGTAACGAATATTCCCGGCTCAAACGAATCGTTGATATTGTGCAAATTAGGAGTCGTGTGTACTCTCATACTTCGACGGCGTAGTTGTTCGCGCTCGATAATATTCGACTCGTTCACTCATTGGCTAAACGCATAGCGTTCAAGATCTCGCCGATTCGTACGAAGGTTGCAGGCTCGTTACCGCCGCTTCACGCGCTTTAGATTATTTCGTCAGCATTTTGAAAACTACGGTAAATATTTTCCTTTTAAATAATTATAATCGCGTGGAAATGACCTTACGCGAAAGTAGGCTTTTCGCTAGAGATAGTTCCGCAAAGATAAAAACTGATGGAGCAACCTTAGCTACGCGCTGGCCCGCGCTCATCACCGAACTTAGTTGCCGTCGTAACGTAGATTCCACGTTCCGGTTTGTAATTCGTTTCAAAACTTTTTGACACAATTTACCTTTTAGACTTTTACGCATCCGCGAGTACGGTTTTGTTTCATCACGATCGAAGACGATCGCTCGAGTTTACATTACGAGAATGCGTATTTTGCGGCGAAAGGCCGAGTCGAGTTTCGTTTAGTTATTTATTTTAGCTTTTAGGTAAACTCGTAACGCCGACATACGAGTTGCGCAATTAAAAGGAAATCTTAACGCGAGTTTCTTGAGCTATTACGCCGCGCAAAATGAAAACGAATCGAAATTATATCCTCTTTAAAATACACGGGTAGCAGCGGCGCATGGCTGGTGAAGATGAGGAGATTGAAGCTAGCCGGATAGCATCAAGTACTAATAATATTCATATTATCCAGTTTCGGCTAAAACCTTTGAATGGAAATGATTTTTTATTTTATATCAAAAGATAGAGCGAATTAAAAGACTTTTAAATGGAAATGATTTTTTATTTTATATCAAAAGATAGAGCGAATTAAAAGACTTTTAAATGGAAATGATGTTTTATTTTATATCAAAAGATAGAGCGAATTAAAAGACTTTTAAATGGAAATGATTTTTGTTTTAAATCAAGAGATAGAGCGAATTAAAAGACTTTTAAATGGAAATGATTTTTTATTTTACATCAAGAGATAGAGCGAATTAAAAGACTTTCAAGCGGAAATGATTTTTTATTTTACATCAAGAGATAGAGCGAATTAAAAGACTTTCAAGCGGAAATGATTTTTTATTCTATATCAAGAGATAGAGTGAATTAAAGAAGCTTGAAAATTCTAAATTAGTATAATTTTGATAAAAACTAAAGGTCTACAGCACCCGGTATTCCCAGGCGGTCACCCATCCAAGTACCAACCGGGCTCGACGTTGCTTAGCTTCAGTGATCGGACGAGAACTGGCGTTTTCAACGTGATATGGCCGTAGACATTTAGTAAGCTTCAACAGACGCTAATGAGAAACGTGGCAATAATCAGCGAACGCCCATTGGACAATATAGTCACGGCTTGGTGAGCATTATTATAACTCTGCGTTAATAGCGTGTCTCGAAGAGCGCATCAGTGTCTACGGCCATATCACGTTGAAAACGCCAGTTCTCGTCCGATCACTGAAGCTAAGCAACGTCGAGCCCGGTTAGTACTTGGATGGGTGACCGCCTGGGAATACCGGGTGCTGTAGACTTTTTATTTATTTTTACATCTTGCTATCTTCATCGCGATCTTCGCGCTATCTTCATCTACATGTACATGTACATGTACATGTACATGTTCATGTACATGAACATGTACATGTACATGTACATGTTCACGTACATGTTCATGTACATGAACATGTACTACGTATGCGTTATATATATATACATATACTATGTACTATGTACTATGTACTACGTATGTGTAGTGTGTAACAGTATATATAACTTTGCTGCTGCATTTCCGCGTCAAAACCCTTCTGGCAAGCGTGATCAATTAAAGCGCGACACTTTTTGTAGTCGAAGGATGTACTCTACTCGTGTATAACGAAAACTGTTGCAGCGTCCGATCTCAACATAAAAATAACATATTCTCACTTTTAATCCGAAGAAATCTCTTTTAAAGGAAGTTTGTTACCTTTTCTCGACATAAAGTGACGCGCTATCGTAGATCTTATTAGTTTACCGGCTATCTAATGTCTACGCGTGTAAAGACAGGTGAGTAGTAAGCGCCGTTCTTTGGCTTGTTCTTCTCATCTACGAGTTCGAAAGAAAACAGCCCTACATAGAAAGCTTTTACTTACGCGAACAGGTGTGTTAAAAAGATGTTCACGTCGAACCAAATAAAGCGATGCTTTAGAAATGGTGTAATAGCCTCCAAACGAGTACGCTCGCGTTCGACCGCCGCGCGAGTAGCTTCAACTCCTAACGAAACAATCGTAGTACGTCTACTATATACACGTGTAAATTAGGATTCGTTTGCTCTCTCAACATCTGAAAGAGCGGTTAATCGCGCTGCAACGAAACATTCATGCGTACCATGTAAACTAGGATTCGTTCGCTCTCTCAATATTTGAAAGAGCGGTCAATCGCGCTGCCGGTTATTCGTCCAGCTCGCTCATTAGCTATGAAAAGCTATCGAGTTACTTCGAACGCATAGCTTAAAACTTTGCCATTGCGTAACGAATATTCCCGGCTCAAACGAATCGTTGATATTGTGCAAATTAGGAGTCGTGTGTACTCTCATACTTCGACGGCGTGGTTGTTCGCGCTCGATAATATTCGACTCGTTCACTCATTGGCTAAACGCATAGCGTTCAAGATCTCGCCGATTCGTACGAAGGTTGCAGGCTCGTTACCGCCGCTTCACGCGCTTTAGATTATTTCGTCAGCATTTTGAAAACTACGGTAAATATTTTCCTTTTAAATAATTATAATCGCGTGGAAATGACCTTACGCGAAAGTAGGCTTTTCGCTAGAGATAATTCCGCAAAGATAAAAACTGATGGAGCAACCTTAGCTACGCGCTGGCCCGCGCTCATCACCGAACTTAGTTGCCGTCGTAACGTAGATTCCACGTTCCGGTTTGTAATTCGTTTCGAAACTTTTTGACACAATTTACCTTTTAGACTTTTACGCATCCGCGAGTACGGTTTTGTTTCATCACGATCGAAGACGATCGCTCGAGTTTACATTACGAGAATGCGTATTTTGCGGCGAAAGGCCGAGTCGAGTTTCGTTTAGTTATTTATTTTAGCTTTTAGGTAAACTCGTAACGCCGACATACGAGTTGCGCAATTAAAAGGAAATCTTAACGCGAGTTTCTTGAGCTATTACGCCGCGCAAAATGAAAACGAATCGAAATTATATCCTCTTTAAAATACACGGGTAGCAGCGGCGCATGGCTGGTGAAGATGAGGAGATTGAAGCTAGCCGGATAGCATCAAGTACTAATAATATTCATATTATCCAGTTTCGGCTAAAACCTTTGAATGGAAATGATTTTTTATTTTATATCAAAAGATAGAGCGAATTAAAAGACTTTTAAATGGAAATGATTTTTTATTTTATATCAAAAGATAGAGCGAATTAAAAGACTTTTAAATGGAAATGATTTTTTGTTTTAAATCAAGAGATAGAGCGAATTAAAAGACTTTTAAATGGAAATGATTTTTTATTTTACATCAAGAGATAGAGCGAATTAAAAGACTTTCAAGCGGAAATGATTTTTTATTTTACATCAAGAGATAGAGCGAGTTAAAAGACTTTCAAGCGGAAATGATTTTTTATTTTACATCAAGAGATAGAGCGAATTAAAAGACTTTCAAGCGGAAATGATTTTTTATTCTATATCAAGAGATAGAGTGAATTAAAGAAGCTTGAAAATTCTAAATTAGTATAATTTTGATAAAAACTAAAGGTCTACAGCACCCGGTATTCCCAGGCGGTCACCCATCCAAGTACTAACCGGGCTCGACGTTGCTTAGCTTCAGTGATCGGACGAGAACTGGCGTTTTCAACATGATATGGCCGTAGACATTTAGCAAGCTTCAACAGACGCTAATGAGAAACGTGGCAATAATCAGCGAACGCCCATTGGACAATATAGTCACGGCTTGGTGAGCATTATTATAACTCTGCGTTAATAGCGTGTCTCGAAGAGCGCATCAGTGTCTACGGCCATATCACGTTGAAAACGCCAGTTCTCGTCCGATCACTGAAGCTAAGCAACGTCGAGCCCGGTTAGTACTTGGATGGGTGACCGCCTGGGAATACCGGGTGCTGTAGACTTTTTATTTATTTTTACATCTTGCTATCTTCATCGCGATCTTCGCGCTATCTTCATCTACATGTACATGTACATGTACATGTACATGTTCATGTACATGAACATGTACATGTACATGTACATGTTCACGTACATGTTCATGTACATGAACATGTACTACGTATGCGTTATATATATATACATATACTATGTACTATGTACTATGTACTACGTACGTGTAGTGTGTAACAGTATATATAACTTTGCTGCTGCATTTCCGCGTCAAAACCCTTCTGGCAAGCGTGATCAATTAAAGCGCGACACTTTTTGTAGTCGAAGGATGTACTCTACTCGTGTATAACGAAAACTGTTGCAGCGTCCGATCTCAACATAAAAATAACATATTCTCACTTTTAATCCGAAGAAATCTCTTTTAAAGGAAGTTTGTTACCTTTTCTCGACATAAAGTGACGCGCTATCGTAGATCTTATTAGTTTACCGGCTATCTAATGTCTACGCGTGTAAAGACAGGTGAGTAGTAAGCGCCGTTCTTTGGCTTGTTCTTCTCATCTACGAGTTCGAAAGAAAACAGCCCTACATAGAAAGCTTTTACTTACGCGAACAGGTGTGTTAAAAAGATGTTCACGTCGAACCAAATAAAGCGATGCTTTAGAAATGGTGTAATAGCCTCCAAACGAGTACGCTCGCGTTCGACCGCCGCGCGAGTAGCTTCAACTCCTAACGAAACAATCGTAGTACGTCTACTATATACACGTGTAAATTAGGATTCGTTTGCTCTCTCAACATCTGAAAGAGCGGTTAATCGCGCTGCAACGAAACATTCATGCGTACCATGTAAACTAGGATTCGTTCGCTCTCTCAATATTTGAAAGAGCGGTCAATCGCGCTGCCGGTTATTCGTCCAGCTCGCTCATTAGCTATGAAAAGCTATCGAGTTACTTCGAACGCATAGCTTAAAACTTTGCCATTGCGTAACGAATATTCCCGGCTCAAACGAATCGTTGATATTGTGCAAATTAGGAGTCGTGTGTACTCTCATACTTCGACGGCGTGGTTGTTCGCGCTCGATAATATTCGACTCGTTCACTCATTGGCTAAACGCATAGCGTTCAAGATCTCGCCGATTCGTACGAAGGTTGCAGGCTCGTTACCGCCGCTTCACGCGCTTTAGATTATTTCGTCAGCATTTTGAAAACTACGGTAAATATTTTCCTTTTAAATAATTATAATCGCGTGGAAATGACCTTACGCGAAAGTAGGCTTTTCGCTAGAGATAATTCCGCAAAGATAAAAACTGATGGAGCAACCTTAGCTACGCGCTGGCCCGCGCTCATCACCGAACTTAGTTGCCGTCGTAACGTAGATTCCACGTTCCGGTTTGTAATTCGTTTCGAAACTTTTTGACACAATTTACCTTTTAGACTTTTACGCATCCGCGAGTACGGTTTTGTTTCATCACGATCGAAGACGATCGCTCGAGTTTACATTACGAGAATGCGTATTTTGCGGCGAAAGGCCGAGTCGAGTTTCGTTTAGTTATTTATTTTAGCTTTTAGGTAAACTCGTAACGCCGACATACGAGTTGCGCAATTAAAAGGAAATCTTAACGCGAGTTTCTTGAGCTATTACGCCGCGCAAAATGAAAACGAATCGAAATTATATCCTCTTTAAAATACACGGGTAGCAGCGGCGCATGGCTGGTGAAGATGAGGAGATTGAAGCTAGCCGGATAGCATCAAGTACTAATAATATTCATATTATCCAGTTTCGGCTAAAACCTTTGAATGGAAATGATTTTTTATTTTATATCAAAAGATAGAGCGAATTAAAAGACTTTTAAATGGAAATGATTTTTTATTTTATATCAAAAGATAGAGCGAATTAAAAGACTTTTAAATGGAAATGATTTTTTGTTTTAAATCAAGAGATAGAGCGAATTAAAAGACTTTTAAATGGAAATGATTTTTTATTTTACATCAAGAGATAGAGCGAATTAAAAGACTTTCAAGCGGAAATGATTTTTTATTTTACATCAAGAGATAGAGCGAATTAAAAGACTTTTAAATGGAAATGATTTTTTATTTTACATCAAGAGATAGAGCGAGTTAAAAGACTTTCAAGCGGAAATGATTTTTTATTTTACATCAAGAGATAGAGCGAATTAAAAGACTTTCAAGCGGAAATGATTTTTTATTCTATATCAAGAGATAGAGTGAATTAAAGAAGCTTGAAAATTCTAAATTAGTATAATTTTGATAAAAACTAAAGGTCTACAGCACCCGGTATTCCCAGGCGGTCACCCATCCAAGTACTAACCGGGCTCGACGTTGCTTAGCTTCAGTGATCGGACGAGAACTGGCGTTTTCAACGTGATATGGCCGTAGACATTTAGTAAGCTTCAACAGACGCTAATGAGAAACGTGGCAATAATCAGCGAACGCCCATTGGACAATATAGTCACGGCTTGGTGAGCATTATTATAACTCTGCGTTAATAGCGTGTCTCGAAGAGCGCATCAGTGTCTACGGCCATATCACGTTGAAAACGCCAGTTCTCGTCCGATCACTGAAGCTAAGCAACGTCGAGCCCGGTTAGTACTTGGATGGGTGACCGCCTGGGAATACCGGGTGCTGTAGACTTTTTATTTATTTTTACATCTTGCTATCTTCATCGCGATCTTCGCGCTATCTTCATCTACATGTACATGTACATGTACATGTACATGTTCATGTACATGAACATGTACTACGTATGCGTTATATATATATACATATACTATGTACTATGTACTATGTACTATGTACTACGTACGTGTAGTGTGTAACAGTATATATAACTTTGCTGCTGCATTTCCGCGTCAAAACCCTTCTGGCAAGCGTGATCAATTAAAGCGCGACACTTTTTGTAGTCGAAGGATGTACTCTACTCGTGTATAACGAAAACTGTTGCAGCGTCCGATCTCAACATAAAAATAACATATTCTCACTTTTAATCCGAAGAAATCTCTTTTAAAGGAAGTTTGTTACTTTTTCTCGACATAAAGTGACGCGCTATCGTAGATCTTATTAGTTTACCGGCTATCTAATGTCTACGCGTGTAAAGACAGGTGAGTAGTAAGCGCCGTTCTTTGGCTTGTTCTTCTCATCTACGAGTTTGAAAGAAAACAGCCCTACATAGAAAGCTTTTACTTACGCGAACAGGTGTGTTAAAAAGATGTTCACGTCGAACCAAATAAAGCGATGCTTTAGAAATGGTGTAATAGCCTCCAAACGAGTACGCTCGCGTTCGACCGCCGCGCGAGTAGCTTCAACTCCTAACGAAACAATCGTAGTATGTCTACTATATACACGTGTAAATTAGGATTCGTTTGCTCTCTCAACATCTGAAAGAGCGGTTAATCGCGCTGCAACGAAACATTCATGCGTACCATGTAAACTAGGATTCGTTCGCTCTCTCAATATTTGAAAGAGCGGTCAATCGCGCTGCCGGTTATTCGTCCAGCTTGCTCATTAGCTATGAAAAGCTATCGAGTTACTTCGAACGCATAGCTTAAAACTTTGCCATTGCGTAACGAATATTCCCGGCTCAAACGAATCGTTGATATTGTGCAAATTAGGAGTCGTGTGTACTCTCATACTTCGACGGCGTAGTTGTTCGCGCTCGATAATATTCGACTCGTTCACTCATTGGCTAAACGCATAGCGTTCAAGATCTCGCCGATTCGTACGAAGGTTGCAGGCTCGTTACCGCCGCTTCACGCGCTTTAGATTATTTCGTCAGCATTTTGAAAACTACGGTAAATATTTTCCTTTTAAATAATTATAATCGCGTGGAAATGACCTTACGCGAAAGTAGGCTTTTCGCTAGAGATAGTTCCGCAAAGATAAAAACTGATGGAGCAACCTTAGCTACGCGCTGGCCCGCGCTCATCACCGAACTTAGTTGCCGTCGTAACGTAGATTCCACGTTCCGGTTTGTAATTCGTTTCAAAACTTTTTGACACAATTTACCTTTTAGACTTTTACGCATCCGCGAGTACGGTTTTGTTTCATCACGATCGAAGACGATCGCTCGAGTTTACATTACGAGAATGCGTATTTTGCGGCGAAAGGCCGAGTCGAGTTTCGTTTAGTTATTTATTTTAGCTTTTAGGTAAACTCGTAACGCCGACATACGAGTTGCGCAATTAAAAGGAAATCTTAACGCGAGTTTCTTGAGCTATTACGCCGCGCAAAATGAAAACGAATCGAAATTATATCCTCTTTAAAATACACGGGTAGCAGCGGCGCATGGCTGGTGAAGATGAGGAGATTGAAGCTAGCCGGATAGCATCAAGTACTAATAATATTCATATTATCCAGTTTCGGCTAAAACCTTTGAATGGAAATGATTTTTTATTTTATATCAAAAGATAGAGCGAATTAAAAGACTTTTAAATGGAAATGATTTTTTATTTTATATCAAAAGATAGAGCGAATTAAAAGACTTTTAAATGGAAATGATGTTTTATTTTATATCAAAAGATAGAGCGAATTAAAAGACTTTTAAATGGAAATGATTTTTGTTTTAAATCAAGAGATAGAGCGAATTAAAAGACTTTTAAATGGAAATGATTTTTTATTTTACATCAAGAGATAGAGCGAATTAAAAGACTTTCAAGCGGAAATGATTTTTTATTTTACATCAAGAGATAGAGCGAATTAAAAGACTTTCAAGCGGAAATGATTTTTTATTCTATATCAAGAGATAGAGTGAATTAAAGAAGCTTGAAAATTCTAAATTAGTATAATTTTGATAAAAACTAAAGGTCTACAGCACCCGGTATTCCCAGGCGGTCACCCATCCAAGTACCAACCGGGCTCGACGTTGCTTAGCTTCAGTGATCGGACGAGAACTGGCGTTTTCAACGTGATATGGCCGTAGACATTTAGTAAGCTTCAACAGACGCTAATGAGAAACGTGGCAATAATCAGCGAACGCCCATTGGACAATATAGTCACGGCTTGGTGAGCATTATTATAACTCTGCGTTAATAGCGTGTCTCGAAGAGCGCATCAGTGTCTACGGCCATATCACGTTGAAAACGCCAGTTCTCGTCCGATCACTGAAGCTAAGCAACGTCGAGCCCGGTGAGTACTTGGATGGGTGACCGCCTGGGAATACCGGGTGCTGTAGACTTTTTATTTATTTTTACATCTTGCTATCTTCATCGCGATCTTCGCGCTATCTTCATCTACATGTACATGTACATGTACATGTACATGTTCATGTTCATGTACATGAACATGTACTACGTATGCGTTATATATATATACATATACTATGTACTATGTACTATGTACTATGTACGTGTAGTGTGTAACAGTATATATAACTTTGCTGCTGCATTTCCGCGTCAAAACCCTTCTGGCAAGCGTGATCAATTAAAGCGCGACACTTTTTGTAGTCGAAGGATGTACTCTACTCGTGTATAACGAAAACTGTTGCAGCGTCCGATCTCAACATAAAAATAACATATTCTCACTTTTAATCCGAAGAAATCTCTTTTAAAGGAAGTTTGTTACTTTTTCTCGACATAAAGTGACGCGCTATCGTAGATCTTATTAGTTTACCGGCTATCTAATGTCTACGCGTGTAAAGACAGGTGAGTAGTAAGCGCCGTTCTTTGGCTTGTTCTTCTCATCTACGAGTTCGAAAGAAAACAGCCCTACATAGAAAGCTTTTACTTACGCGAACAGGTGTGTTAAAAAGATGTTCACGTCGAACCAAATAAAGCGATGCTTTAGAAATGGTGTAATAGCCTCCAAACGAGTACGCTCGCGTTCGACCGCCGCGCGAGTAGCTTCAACTCCTAACGAAACAATCGTAGTACGTCTACTATATACACGTGTAAATTAGGATTCGTTTGCTCTCTTAACATCTGAAAGAGCGGTTAATCGCGCTGCAACGAAACATTCATGCGTACCATGTAAACTAGGATTCGTTCGCTCTCTCAATATTTGAAAGAGCGGTCAATCGCGCTGCCGGTTATTCGTCCAGCTCGCTCATTAGCTATGAAAAGCTATCGAGTTACTTCGAACGCATAGCTTAAAACTTTGCCATTGCGTAACGAATATTCCCGGCTCAAACGAATCGTTGATATTGTGCAAATTAGGAGTCGTGTGTACTCTCATACTTCGACGGCGTGGTTGTTCGCGCTCGATAATATTCGACTCGTTCACTCATTGGCTAAACGCATAGCGTTCAAGATCTCGCCGATTCGTACGAAGGTTGCAGGCTCGTTACCGCCGCTTCACGCGCTTTAGATTATTTCGTCAGCATTTTGAAAACTACGGTAAATATTTTCCTTTTAAATAATTATAATCGCGTGGAAATGACCTTACGCGAAAGTAGGCTTTTCGCTAGAGATAATTCCGCAAAGATAAAAACTGATGGAGCAACCTTAGCTACGCGCTGGCCCGCGCTCATCACCGAACTTAGTTGCCGTCGTAACGTAGATTCCACGTTCCGGTTTGTAATTCGTTTCGAAACTTTTTGACACAATTTACCTTTTAGACTTTTACGCATCCGCGAGTACGGTTTTGTTTCATCACGATCGAAGACGATCGCTCGAGTTTACATTACGAGAATGCGTATTTTGCGGCGAAAGGCCGAGTCGAGTTTCGTTTAGTTATTTATTTTAGCTTTTAGGTAAACTCGTAACGCCGACATACGAGTTGCGCAATTAAAAGGAAATCTTAACGCGAGTTTCTTGAGCTATTACGCCGCGCAAAATGAAAACGAATCGAAATTATATCCTCTTTAAAATACACGGGTAGCAGCGGCGCATGGCTGGTGAAGATGAGGAGATTGAAGCTAGCCGGATAGCATCAAGTACTAATAATATTCATATTATCCAGTTTCGGCTAAAACCTTTGAATGGAAATGATTTTTTATTTTATATCAAAAGATAGAGCGAATTAAAAGACTTTTAAATGGAAATGATTTTTTATTTTATATCAAAAGATAGAGCGAATTAAAAGACTTTTAAATGGAAATGATTTTTTGTTTTAAATCAAGAGATAGAGCGAATTAAAAGACTTTTAAATGGAAATGATTTTTTATTTTACATCAAGAGATAGAGCGAATTAAAAGACTTTCAAGCGGAAATGATTTTTTATTTTACATCAAGAGATAGAGCGAATTAAAAGACTTTTAAATGGAAATGATTTTTTATTTTACATCAAGAGATAGAGCGAGTTAAAAGACTTTCAAGCGGAAATGATTTTTTATTTTACATCAAGAGATAGAGCGAATTAAAAGACTTTCAAGCGGAAATGATTTTTTATTCTATATCAAGAGATAGAGTGAATTAAAGAAGCTTGAAAATTCTAAATTAGTATAATTTTGATAAAAACTAAAGGTCTACAGCACCCGGTATTCCCAGGCGGTCACCCATCCAAGTACTAACCGGGCTCGACGTTGCTTAGCTTCAGTGATCGGACGAGAACTGGCGTTTTCAACGTGATATGGCTGTAGACATTTAGTAAGCTTCAACAGACGCTAATGAGAAACGTGGCAATAATCAGCGAACGCCCATTGGACAATATAGTCACGGCTTGGTGAGCATTATTATAACTCTGCGTTAATAGCGTGTCTCGAAGAGCGCATCAGTGTCTACGGCCATATCACGTTGAAAACGCCAGTTCTCGTCCGATCACTGAAGCTAAGCAACGTCGAGCCCGGTTAGTACTTGGATGGGTGACCGCCTGGGAATACCGGGTGCTGTAGACTTTTTATTTATTTTTACATCTTGCTATCTTCATCGCGATCTTCGCGCTATCTTCATCTACATGTACATGTACATGTACATGTTCATGTACATGAACATGTACTACGTATGCGTTATATATATATACATATACTATGTACTATGTACTATGTACTACGTACGTGTAGTGTGTAACAGTATATATAACTTTGCTGCTGCATTTCCGCGTCAAAACCCTTCTGGCAAGCGTGATCAATTAAAGCGCGACACTTTTTGTAGTCGAAGGATGTACTCTACTCGTGTATAACGAAAACTGTTGCAGCGTCCGATCTCAACATAAAAATAACATATTCTCACTTTTAATCCGAAGAAATCTCTTTTAAAGGAAGTTTGTTACTTTTTCTCGACATAAAGTGACGCGCTATCGTAGATCTTATTAGTTTACCGGCTATCTAATGTCTACGCGTGTAAAGACAGGTGAGTAGTAAGCGCCGTTCTTTGGCTTGTTCTTCTCATCTACGAGTTCGAAAGAAAACAGCCCTACATAGAAAGCTTTTACTTACGCGAACAGGTGTGTTAAAAAGATGTTCACGTCGAACCAAATAAAGCGATGCTTTAGAAATGGTGTAATAGCCTCCAAACGAGTACGCTCGCGTTCGACCGCCGCGCGAGTAGCTTCAACTCCTAACGAAACAATCGTAGTACGTCTACTATATACACGTGTAAATTAGGATTCGTTTGCTCTCTCAACATCTGAAAGAGCGGTTAATCGCGCTGCAACGAAACATTCATGCGTACCATGTAAACTAGGATTCGTTCGCTCTCTCAATATTTGAAAGAGCGGTCAATCGCGCTGCCGGTTATTCGTCCAGCTCGCTCATTAGCTATGAAAAGCTATCGAGTTACTTCGAACGCATAGCTTAAAACTTTGCCATTGCGTAACGAATATTCCCGGCTCAAACGAATCGTTGATATTGTGCAAATTAGGAGTCGTGTGTACTCTCATACTTCGACGGCGTGGTTGTTCGCGCTCGATAATATTCGACTCGTTCACTCATTGGCTAAACGCATAGCGTTCAAGATCTCGCCGATTCGTACGAAGGTTGCAGGCTCGTTACCGCCGCTTCACGCGCTTTAGATTATTTCGTCAGCATTTTGAAAACTACGGTAAATATTTTCCTTTTAAATAATTATAATCGCGTGGAAATGACCTTACGCGAAAGTAGGCTTTTCGCTAGAGATAATTCCGCAAAGATAAAAACTGATGGAGCAACCTTAGCTACGCGCTGGCCCGCGCTCATCACCGAACTTAGTTGCCGTCGTAACGTAGATTCCACGTTCCGGTTTGTAATTCGTTTCGAAACTTTTTGACACAATTTACCTTTTAGACTTTTACGCATCCGCGAGTACGGTTTTGTTTCATCACGATCGAAGACGATCGCTCGAGTTTACATTACGAGAATGCGT
The DNA here is from genome assembly GCF_963576615.1 of Watersipora subatra. Lineage (NCBI taxonomy): Eukaryota > Metazoa > Bryozoa > Gymnolaemata > Cheilostomatida > Watersiporidae > Watersipora > Watersipora subatra. Next base: position 12,599,303 of record NC_088718.1, read on the forward strand.
ATTTTGCGGCGAAAGGCCGAGTCGAGTTTCGTTTAGTTATTTATTTTAGCTTTTAGGTAAACTCGTAACGCCGACATACGAGTTGCGCAATTAAAAGGAAATCTTAACGCGAGTTTCTTGAGCTATTACGCCGCGCAAAATGAAAACGAATCGAAATTATATCCTCTTTAAAATACACGGGTAGCAGCGGCGCATGGCTGGTGAAGATGAGGAGATTGAAGCTAGCCGGATAGCATCAAGTACTAATAATATTCATATTATCCAGTTTCGGCTAAAACCTTTGAATGGAAATGATTTTTTATTTTATATCAAAAGATAGAGCGAATTAAAAGACTTTTAAATGGAAATGATTTTTTATTTTATATCAAAAGATAGAGCGAATTAAAAGACTTTTAAATGGAAATGATTTTTTGTTTTAAATCAAGAGATAGAGCGAATTAAAAGACTTTTAAATGGAAATGATTTTTTATTTTACATCAAGAGATAGAGCGAATTAAAAGACTTTCAAGCGGAAATGATTTTTTATTTTACATCAAGAGATAGAGCGAATTAAAAGACTTTCAAGCGGAAATGATTTTTTATTCTATATCAAGAGATAGAGTGAATTAAAGAAGCTTGAAAATTCTAAATTAGTATAATTTTGATAAAAACTAAAGGTCTACAGCACCCGGTATTCCCAGGCGGTCACCCATCCAAGTACTAACCGGGCTCGACGTTTCTTAGCTTCAGTGATCGGACGAGAACTGGTGTTTTCAACGTGATATGGCCGTAGACATTTAGTAAGCTTCAACAGACGCTAATGAGAAACGTGGCAATAATCAGCGAACGCCCATTGGACAATATAGTCACGGCTTGGTGAGCATTATTATAACTCTGCGTTAATAGCGTGTCTCGAAGAGCGCATCAGTGTCTACGGCCATATCACGTTGAAAACGCCAGTTCTCGTCCGATCACTGAAGCTAAGCAACGTCGAGCCCGGTTAGTACTTGGATGGGTGACCGCCTGGGAATACCGGGTGCTGTAGACTTTTTATTTATTTTTACATCTTGCTATCTTCATCGCGATCTTCGCGCTATCTACATGTACATGTACATGTACATGTTCATGTACATGAACATGTACTACGTATGCGTTATATATATATACATATACTATGTACTATGTACTATGTACTATGTACTACGTACGTGTAGTGTGTAACAGTATATATAACTTTGCTGCTGCATTTCCGCGTCAAAACCCTTCTGGCAAGCGTGATCAATTAAAGCGCGACACTTTTTGTAGTCGAAGGATGTACTCTACTCGTGTATAACGAAAACTGTTGCAGCGTCCGATCTCAACATAAAAATAACATATTCTCACTTTTAATCCGAAGAAATCTCTTTTAAAGGAAGTTTGTTACTTTTTCTCGACATAAAGTGACGCGCTATCGTAGATCTTATTAGTTTACCGGCTATCTAATGTCTACGCGTGTAAAGACAGGTGAGTAGTAAGCGCCGTTCTTTGGCTTGTTCTTCTCATCTACGAGTTCGAAAGAAAACAGCCCTACATAGAAAGCTTTTACTTACGCGAACAGGTGTGTTAAAAAGATGTTCACGTCGAACCAAATAAAGCGATGCTTTAGAAATGGTGTAATAGCCTCCAAACGAGTACGCTCGCGTTCGACCGCCGCGCGAGTAGCTTCAACTCCTAACGAAACAATCGTAGTACGTCTACTATATACATGTGTAAATTAGGATTCGTTTGCTCTCTCAACATCTGAAAGAGCGGTTAATCGCGCTGCAACGAAACATTCATGCGTACCATGTAAACTAGGATTCGTTCGCTCTCTCAATATTTGAAAGAGCGGTCAATCGCGCTGCCGGTTATTCGTCCAGCTCGCTCATTAGCTATGAAAAGCTATCGAGTTACTTCGAACGCATAGCTTAAAACTTTGCCATTGCGTAACGAATATTCCCGGCTCAAACGAATCGTTGATATTGTGCAAATTAGGAGTCGTGTGTACTCTCATACTTCGACGGCGTGGTTGTTCGCGCTCGATAATATTCGACTCGTTCACTCATTGGCTAAACGCATAGCGTTCAAGATCTCGCCGATTCGTACGAAGGTTGCAGGCTCGTTACCGCCGCTTCACGTGCTTTAGATTATTTCGTCAGCATTTTGAAAACTACGGTAAATATTTTCCTTTTAAATAATTATAATCGCGTGGAAATGACCTTACGCGAAAGTAGGCTTTTCGCTAGAGATAATTCCGCAAAGATAAAAACTGATGGAGCAACCTTAGCTACGCGCTGGCCCGCGCTCATCACCGAACTTAGTTGCCGTCGTAACGTAGATTCCACGTTCCGGTTTGTAATTCGTTTCGAAACTTTTTGACACAATTTACCTTTTAGACTTTTACGCATCCGCGAGTACGGTTTTGTTTCATCACGATCGAAGACGATCGCTCGAGTTTACATTACGAGAATGCGTATTTTGCGGCGAAAGGCCGAGTCGAGTTTCGTTTAGTTATTTATTTTAGCTTTTAGGTAAACTCGTAACGCCGACATACGAGTTGCGCAATTAAAAGGAAATCTTAACGCGAGTTTCTTGAGCTATTACGCCGCGCAAAATGAAAACGAATCGAAATTATATCCTCTTTAAAATACACGGGTAGCAGCGGCGCATGGCTGGTGAAGATGAGGAGATTGAAGCTAGCCGGATAGCATCAAGTACTAATAATATTCATATTATCCAGTTTCGGCTAAAACCTTTGAATGGAAATGATTTTTTATTTTATATCAAAAGATAGAGCGAATTAAAAGACTTTTAAATGGAAATGATTTTTTATTTTATATCAAAAGATAGAGCGAATTAAAAGACTTTCAAGCGGAAATGATTTTTTATTTTACATCAAGAGATAGAGCGAATTAAAAGACTTTTAAATGGAAATGATTTTTTATTTTACATCAAGAGATAGAGCGAGTTAAAAGACTTTCAAGCGGAAATGATTTTTTATTTTACATCAAGAGATAGAGCGAATTAAAAGACTTTCAAGCGGAAATGATTTTTTATTCTATATCAAGAGATAGAGTGAATTAAAGAAGCTTGAAAATTCTAAATTAGTATAATTTTGATAAAAACTAAAGGTCTACAGCACCCGGTATTCCCAGGCGGTCACCCATCCAAGTACTAACCGGGCTCGACGTTGCTTAGCTTCAGTGATCGGACGAGAACTGGCGTTTTCAACGTGATATGGCCGTAGACATTTAGTAAGCTTCAACAGACGCTAATGAGAAACGTGGCAATAATCAGCGAACGCCCATTGGACAATATAGTCACGGCTTGGTGAGCATTATTATAACTCTGCGTTAATAGCGTGTCTCGAAGAGCGCATCAGTGTCTACGGCCATATCACGTTGAAAACGCCAGTTCTCGTCCGATCACTGAAGCTAAGCAACGTCGAGCCCGGTTAGTACTTGGATAGGTGACCGCCTGGGAATACCGGGTGCTGTAGACTTTTTATTTATTTTTACATCTTGCTATCTTCATCGCGATCTTCGCGCTATCTTCATCTACATGTACATGTACATGTACATGTACATGTTCATGTACATGAACATGTACTACGTATGCGTTATATATATATACATATACTATGTACTATGTACTACGTACGTGTAGTGTGTAACAGTATATATAACTTTGCTGCTGCATTTCCGCGTCAAAACCCTTCTGGCAAGCGTGATCAATTAAAGCGCGACACTTTTTGTAGTCGAAGGATGTACTCTACTCGTGTATAACGAAAACTGTTGCAGCGTCCGATCTCAACATAAAAATAACATATTCTCACTTTTAATCCGAAGAAATCTCTTTTAAAGGAAGTTTGTTACTTTTTCTCGACATAAAGTGACGCGCTATCGTAGATCTTATTAGTTTACCGGCTATCTAATGTCTACGCGTGTAAAGACAGGTGAGTAGTAAGCGCCGTTCTTTGGCTTGTTCTTCTCATCTACGAGTTCGAAAGAAAACAGCCCTACATAGAAAGCTTTTACTTACGCGAACAGGTGTGTTAAAAAGATGTTCACGTCGAACCAAATAAAGCGATGCTTTAGAAATGGTGTAATAGCCTCCAAACGAGTACGCTCGCGTTCGACCGCCGCGCGAGTAGCTTCAACTCCTAACGAAACAATCGTAGTACGTCTACTATATACACGTGTAAATTAGGATTCGTTTGCTCTCTTAACATCTGAAAGAGCGGTTAATCGCGCTGCAACGAAACATTCATGCGTACCATGTAAACTAGGATTCGTTCGCTCTCTCAATATTTGAAAGAGCGGTCAATCGCGCTGCCGGTTATTCGTCCAGCTCGCTCATTAGCTATGAAAAGCTATCGAGTTACTTCGAACGCATAGCTTAAAACTTTGCCATTGCGTAACGAATATTCCCGGCTCAAACGAATCGTTGATATTGTGCAAATTAGGAGTCGTGTGTACTCTCATACTTCGACGGCGTGGTTGTTCGCGCTCGATAATATTCGACTCGTTCACTCATTGGCTAAACGCATAGCGTTCAAGATCTCGCCGATTCGTACGAAGGTTGCAGGCTCGTTACCGCCGCTTCACGCGCTTTAGATTATTTCGTCAGCATTTTGAAAACTACGGTAAATATTTTCCTTTTAAATAATTATAATCGCGTGGAAATGACCTTACGCGAAAGTAGGCTTTTCGCTAGAGATAATTCCGCAAAGATAAAAACTGATGGAGCAACCTTAGCTACGCGCTGGCCCGCGCTCATCACCGAACTTAGTTGCCGTCGTAACGTAGATTCCACGTTTCGGTTTGTAATTCGTTTCGAAACTTTTTGACACAATTTACCTTTTAGACTTTTACACATCCGCGAGTACGGTTTTGTTTCATCACGATCGAAGACGATCGCTCGAGTTTACATTACGAGAATGCGTATTTTGCGGCGAAAGGCCGAGTCGAGTTTCGTTTAGTTATTTATTTTAGCTTTTAGGTAAACTCGTAACGCCGACATACGAGTTGCGCAATTAAAAGGAAATCTTAACGCGAGTTTCTTGAGCTATTACGCCGCGCAAAATGAAAACGAATCGAAATTATATCCTCTTTAAAATACACGGGTAGCAGCGGCGCATGGCTGGTGAAGATGAGGAGATTGAAGCTAGCCGGATAGCATCAAGTACTAATAATATTCATATTATCCAGTTTCGGCTAAAACCTTTGAATGGAAATGATTTTTTATTTTATATCAAAAGATAGAGCGAATTAAAAGACTTTTAAATGGAAATGATTTTTTATTTTATATCAAAAGATAGAGCGAATTAAAAGACTTTTAAATGGAAATGATTTTTTATTTTATATCAAAAGATAGAGCGAATTAAAAGACTTTTAAATGGAAATGATTTTTTGTTTTAAATCAAGAGATAGAGCGAATTAAAAGACTTTTAAATGGAAATGATTTTTTATTTTACATCAAGAGATAGAGCGAGTTAAAAGACTTTCAAGCGGAAATGATTTTTTATTTTACATCAAGAGATAGAGCGAATTAAAAGACTTTCAAGCGGAAATGATTTTTTATTCTATATCAAGAGATAGAGTGAATTAAAGAAGCTTGAAAATTCTAAATTAGTATAATTTTGATAAAAACTAAAGGTCTACAGCACCCGGTATTCCCAGGCGGTCACCCATCCAAGTACTAACCGGGCTCGACGTTGCTTAGCTTCAGTGATCGGACGAGAACTGGCGTTTTCAACATGATATGGCCGTAGACATTTAGCAAGCTTCAACAGACGCTAATGAGAAACGTGGCAATAATCAGCGAACGCCCATTGGACAATATAGTCACGGCTTGGTGAGCATTATTATAACTCTGCGTTAATAGCGTGTCTCGAAGAGCGCATCAGTGTCTACGGCCATATCACGTTGAAAACGCCAGTTCTCGTCCGATCACTGAAGCTAAGCAACGTCGAGCCCGGTTAGTACTTGGATGGGTGACCGCCTGGGAATACCGGGTGCTGTAGACTTTTTATTTATTTTTACATCTTGCTATCTTCATCGCGATCTTCGCGCTATCTTCATCTACATGTACATGTACATGTACATGTACATGTTCATGTACATGAACATGTACATGTACATGTACATGTTCACGTACATGTTCATGTACATGAACATGTACTACGTATGCGTTATATATATATACATATACTATGTACTATGTACTATGTACTACGTACGTGTAGTGTGTAACAGTATATATAACTTTGCTGCTGCATTTCCGCGTCAAAACCCTTCTGGCAAGCGTGATCAATTAAAGCGCGACACTTTTTGTAGTCGAAGGATGTACTCTACTCGTGTATAACGAAAACTGTTGCAGCGTCCGATCTCAACATAAAAATAACATATTCTCACTTTTAATCCGAAGAAATCTCTTTTAAAGGAAGTTTGTTACCTTTTCTCGACATAAAGTGACGCGCTATCGTAGATCTTATTAGTTTACCGGCTATCTAATGTCTACGCGTGTAAAGACAGGTGAGTAGTAAGCGCCGTTCTTTGGCTTGTTCTTCTCATCTACGAGTTCGAAAGAAAACAGCCCTACATAGAAAGCTTTTACTTACGCGAACAGGTGTGTTAAAAAGATGTTCACGTCGAACCAAATAAAGCGATGCTTTAGAAATGGTGTAATAGCCTCCAAACGAGTACGCTCGCGTTCGACCGCCGCGCGAGTAGCTTCAACTCCTAACGAAACAATCGTAGTACGTCTACTATATACACGTGTAAATTAGGATTCGTTTGCTCTCTCAACATCTGAAAGAGCGGTTAATCGCGCTGCAACGAAACATTCATGCGTACCATGTAAACTAGGATTCGTTCGCTCTCTCAATATTTGAAAGAGCGGTCAATCGCGCTGCCGGTTATTCGTCCAGCTCGCTCATTAGCTATGAAAAGCTATCGAGTTACTTCGAACGCATAGCTTAAAACTTTGCCATTGCGTAACGAATATTCCCGGCTCAAACGAATCGTTGATATTGTGCAAATTAGGAGTCGTGTGTACTCTCATACTTCGACGGCGTGGTTGTTCGCGCTCGATAATATTCGACTCGTTCACTCATTGGCTAAACGCATAGCGTTCAAGATCTCGCCGATTCGTACGAAGGTTGCAGGCTCGTTACCGCCGCTTCACGCGCTTTAGATTATTTCGTCAGCATTTTGAAAACTACGGTAAATATTTTCCTTTTAAATAATTATAATCGCGTGGAAATGACCTTACGCGAAAGTAGGCTTTTCGCTAGAGATAATTCCGCAAAGATAAAAACTGATGGAGCAACCTTAGCTACGCGCTGGCCCGCGCTCATCACCGAACTTAGTTGCCGTCGTAACGTAGATTCCACGTTCCGGTTTGTAATTCGTTTCGAAACTTTTTGACACAATTTACCTTTTAGACTTTTACGCATCCGCGAGTACGGTTTTGTTTCATCACGATCGAAGACGATCGCTCGAGTTTACATTACGAGAATGCGTATTTTGCGGCGAAAGGCCGAGTCGAGTTTCGTTTAGTTATTTATTTTAGCTTTTAGGTAAACTCGTAACGCCGACATACGAGTTGCGCAATTAAAAGGAAATCTTAACGCGAGTTTCTTGAGCTATTACGCCGCGCAAAATGAAAACGAATCGAAATTATATCCTCTTTAAAATACACGGGTAGCAGCGGCGCATGGCTGGTGAAGATGAGGAGATTGAAGCTAGCCGGATAGCATCAAGTACTAATAATATTCATATTATCCAGTTTCGGCTAAAACCTTTGAATGGAAATGATTTTTTATTTTATATCAAAAGATAGAGCGAATTAAAAGACTTTTAAATGGAAATGATTTTTTATTTTATATCAAAAGATAGAGCGAATTAAAAGACTTTTAAATGGAAATGATTTTTTGTTTTAAATCAAGAGATAGAGCGAATTAAAAGACTTTTAAATGGAAATGATTTTTTATTTTACATCAAGAGATAGAGCGAATTAAAAGACTTTCAAGCGGAAATGATTTTTTATTTTACATCAAGAGATAGAGCGAATTAAAAGACTTTTAAATGGAAATGATTTTTTATTTTACATCAAGAGATAGAGCGAGTTAAAAGACTTTCAAGCGGAAATGATTTTTTATTTTACATCAAGAGATAGAGCGAATTAAAAGACTTTCAAGCGGAAATGATTTTTTATTCTATATCAAGAGATAGAGTGAATTAAAGAAGCTTGAAAATTCTAAATTAGTATAATTTTGATAAAAACTAAAGGTCTACAGCACCCGGTATTCCCAGGCGGTCACCCATCCAAGTACTAACCGGGCTCGACGTTGCTTAGCTTCAGTGATCGGACGAGAACTGGCGTTTTCAACGTGATATGGCCGTAGACATTTAGTAAGCTTCAACAGACGCTAATGAGAAACGTGGCAATAATCAGCGAACGCCCATTGGACAATATAGTCACGGCTTGGTGAGCATTATTATAACTCTGCGTTAATAGCGTGTCTCGAAGAGCGCATCAGTGTCTACGGCCATATCACGTTGAAAACGCCAGTTCTCGTCCGATCACTGAAGCTAAGCAACGTCGAGCCCGGTTAGTACTTGGATGGGTGACCGCCTGGGAATACCGGGTGCTGTAGACTTTTTATTTATTTTTACATCTTGCTATCTTCATCGCGATCTTCGCGCTATCTTCATCTACATGTACATGTACATGTACATGTACATGTTCATGTACATGAACATGTACTACGTATGCGTTATATATATATACATATACTATGTACTATGTACTATGTACTATGTACTACGTACGTGTAGTGTGTAACAGTATATATAACTTTGCTGCTGCATTTCCGCGTCAAAACCCTTCTGGCAAGCGTGATCAATTAAAGCGCGACACTTTTTGTAGTCGAAGGATGTACTCTACTCGTGTATAACGAAAACTGTTGCAGCGTCCGATCTCAACATAAAAATAACATATTCTCACTTTTAATCCGAAGAAATCTCTTTTAAAGGAAGTTTGTTACTTTTTCTCGACATAAAGTGACGCGCTATCGTAGATCTTATTAGTTTACCGGCTATCTAATGTCTACGCGTGTAAAGACAGGTGAGTAGTAAGCGCCGTTCTTTGGCTTGTTCTTCTCATCTACGAGTTTGAAAGAAAACAGCCCTACATAGAAAGCTTTTACTTACGCGAACAGGTGTGTTAAAAAGATGTTCACGTCGAACCAAATAAAGCGATGCTTTAGAAATGGTGTAATAGCCTCCAAACGAGTACGCTCGCGTTCGACCGCCGCGCGAGTAGCTTCAACTCCTAACGAAACAATCGTAGTATGTCTACTATATACACGTGTAAATTAGGATTCGTTTGCTCTCTCAACATCTGAAAGAGCGGTTAATCGCGCTGCAACGAAACATTCATGCGTACCATGTAAACTAGGATTCGTTCGCTCTCTCAATATTTGAAAGAGCGGTCAATCGCGCTGCCGGTTATTCGTCCAGCTTGCTCATTAGCTATGAAAAGCTATCGAGTTACTTCGAACGCATAGCTTAAAACTTTGCCATTGCGTAACGAATATTCCCGGCTCAAACGAATCGTTGATATTGTGCAAATTAGGAGTCGTGTGTACTCTCATACTTCGACGGCGTAGTTGTTCGCGCTCGATAATATTCGACTCGTTCACTCATTGGCTAAACGCATAGCGTTCAAGATCTCGCCGATTCGTACGAAGGTTGCAGGCTCGTTACCGCCGCTTCACGCGCTTTAGATTATTTCGTCAGCATTTTGAAAACTACGGTAAATATTTTCCTTTTAAATAATTATAATCGCGTGGAAATGACCTTACGCGAAAGTAGGCTTTTCGCTAGAGATAATTCCGCAAAGATAAAAACTGATGGAGCAACCTTAGCTACGCGCTGGCCCGCGCTCATCACCGAACTTAGTTGCCGTCGTAACGTAGATTCCACGTTCCGGTTTGTAATTCGTTTCGAAACTTTTTGACACAATTTACCTTTTAGACTTTTACGCATCCGCGAGTACGGTTTTGTTTCATCACGACCGAAGACGATCGCTCGAGTTTACATTACGAGAATGCGTATTTTGCGGCGAAAGGCCGAGTCGAGTTTCGTTTAGTTATTTATTTTAGCTTTTAGGTAAACTCGTAACGCCGACATACGAGTTGCGCAATTAAAAGGAAATCTTAACGCGAGTTTCTTGAGCTATTACGCCGCGCAAAATGAAAACGAATCGAAATTATATCCTCTTTAAAATACACGGGTAGCAGCGGCGCATGGCTGGTGAAGATGAGGAGATTGAAGCTAGCCGGATAGCATCAAGTACTAATAATATTCATATTATCCAGTTTCGGCTAAAACCTTTGAATGGAAATGATTTTTTATTTTATATCAAAAGATAGAGCGAATTAAAAGACTTTTAAATGGAAATGATTTTTTATTTTATATCAAAAGATAGAGCGAATTAAAAGACTTTTAAATGGAAATGATTTTTTATTTTATATCAAAAGATAGAGCGAATTAAAAGACTTTTAAATGGAAATGATTTTTTGTTTTAAATCAAGAGATAGAGCGAATTAAAAGACTTTTAAATGGAAATGATTTTTTATTTTACATCAAGAGATAGAGCGAGTTAAAAGACTTTCAAGCGGAAATGATTTTTTATTTTACATCAAGAGATAGAGCGAATTAAAAGACTTTCAAGCGGAAATGATTTTTTATTCTATATCAAGAGATAGAGTGAATTAAAGAAGCTTGAAAATTCTAAATTAGTATAATTTTGATAAAAACTAAAGGTCTACAGCACCCGGTATTCCCAGGCGGTCACCCATCCAAGTACTAACCGGGCTCGACGTTGCTTAGCTTCAGTGATCGGACGAGAACTGGCGTTTTCAACGTGATATGGCCGTAGACATTTAGCAAGCTTCAACAGACGCTAATGAGAAACGTGGCAATAATCAGCGAACGCCCATTGGACAATATAGTCACGGCTTGGTGAGCATTATTATAACTCTGCGTTAATAGCGTGTCTCGAAAAGCGCATCAGTGTCTACGGCCATATCACGTTGAAAACGCCAGTTCTCGTCCGATCACTGAAGCTAAGCAACGTCGAGCCCGGTTAGTACTTGGATGGGTGACCGCCTGGGAATACCGGGTGCTGTAGACTTTTTATTTATTTTTACATCTTGCTATCTTCATCGCGATCTTCGCGCTATCTTCATCTACATGTACATGTACATGTTCATGTACATGAACATGTACTACGTATGCGTTATATATATATACATATACTATGTACTATGTACTATGTACTATGTACTACGTACGTGTAGTGTGTAACAGTATATATAACTTTGCTGCTGCATTTCCGCGTCAAAACCCTTCTGGCAAGCGTGATCAATTAAAGCGCGACACTTTTTGTAGTCGAAGGATGTACTCTACTCGTGTATAACGAAAACTGTTGCAGCGTCCGATCTCAACATAAAAATAACATATTCTCACTTTTAATCCGAAGAAATCTCTTTTAAAGGAAGTTTGTTACTTTTTCTCGACATAAAGTGACGCGCTATCGTAGATCTTATTAGTTTACCGGCTATCTAATGTCTACGCGTGTTAAGACAGGTGAGTAGTAAGCGCCGTTCTTTGGCTTGTTCTTCTCATCTACGAGTTCGAAAGAAAACAGCCCTACATAGAAAGCTTTTACTTACGCGAACAGGTGTGTTAAAAAGATGTTCACGTCGAACCAAATAAAGCGATGCTTTAGAAATGGTGTAATAGCCTCCAAACGAGTACGCTCGCGTTCGACCGCCGCGCGAGTAGCTTCAACTCCTAACGAAACAATCGTAGTACGTCTACTATATACACGTGTAAATTAGGATTCGTTTGCTCTCTTAACATCTGAAAGAGCGGTTAATCGCGCTGCAACGAAACATTCATGCGTACCATGTAAACTAGGATTCGTTCGCTCTCTCAATATTTGAAAGAGCGGTCAATCGCGCTGCCGGTTATTCGTCCAGCTCGCTCATTAGCTATGAAAAGCTATCGAGTTACTTCGAACGCATAGCTTAAAACTTTGCCATTGCGTAACGAATATTCCCGGCTCAAACGAATCGTTGATATTGTGCAAATTAGGAGTCGTGTGTACTCTCATACTTCGACGGCGTAGTTGTTCGCGCTCGATAATATTCGACTCGTTCACTCATTGGCTAAACGCATAGCGTTCAAGATCTCGCCGATTCGTACGAAGGTTGCAGGCTCGTTACCGCCGCTTCACGCGCTTTAGATTATTTCGTCAGCATTTTGAAAACTACGGTAAATATTTTCCTTTTAAATAATTATAATCGCGTGGAAATGACCTTACGCGAAAGTAGGCTTTTCGCTAGAGATAATTCCGCAAAGATAAAAACTGATGGAGCAACCTTAGCTACGCGCTGGCCCGCGCTCATCACCGAACTTAGTTGCCGTCGTAACGTAGATTCCACGTTCCGGTTTGTAAATCGTTTCGAAACTTTTTGACACAATTTACCTTTTAGACTTTTACGCATCCGCGAGTACGGTTTTGTTTCATCACGATCGAAGACGATCGCTCGAGTTTACATTACGAGAATGCGTATTTTGCGGCGAAAGGCCGAGTCGAGTTTCGTTTAGTTATTTATTTTAGCTTTTAGGTAAACTCGTAACGCCGACATACGAGTTGCGCAATTAAAAGGAAATCTTAACGCGAGTTTCTTGAGCTATTACGCCGCGCAAAATGAAAACGAATCGAAATTATATCCTCTTTAAAATACACGGGTAGCAGCGGCGCATGGCTGGTGAAGATGAGGAGATTGAAGCTAGCCGGATAGCATCAAGTACTAATAATATTCATATTATCCAGTTTCGGCTAAAACCTTTGAATGGAAATGATTTTTTATTTTATATCAAAAGATAGAGCGAATTAAAAGACTTTTAAATGGAAATGATTTTTTATTTTATATCAAAAGATAGAGCGAATTAAAAGACTTTTAAATGGAAATGATTTTTTATTTTATATCAAAAGATAGAGCGAATTAAAAGACTTTTAAATGGAAATGATTTTTTATTTTACATCAAGAGATAGAGCGAGTTAAAAGACTTTCAAGCGGAAATGATTTTTTATTTTACATCAAGAGATAGAGCGAATTAAAAGACTTTCAAGCGGAAATGATTTTTTATTCTATATCAAGAGATAGAGTGAATTAAAGAAGCTTGAAAATTCTAAATTAGTATAATTTTGATAAAAACTAAAGGTCTACAGCACCCGGTATTCCCAGGCGGTCACCCATCCAAGTACTAACCGGGCTCGACGTTGCTTAGCTTCAGTGATCGGACGAGAACTGGCGTTTTCAACGTGATATGGCCGTAGACATTTAGCAAGCTTCAACAGACGCTAATGAGAAACGTGGCAATAATCAGCGAACGCCCATTGGACAATATAGTCACGGCTTGGTGAGCATTATTATAACTCTGCGTTAATAGCGTGTCTCGAAAAGCGCATCAGTGTCTACGGCCATATCACGTTGAAAACGCCAGTTCTCGTCCGATCACTGAAGCTAAGCAACGTCGAGCCCGGTTAGTACTTGGATGGGTGACCGCCTGGGAATACCGGGTGCTGTAGACTTTTTATTTATTTTTACATCTTGCTATCTTCATCGCGATCTTCGCGCTATCTTCATCTACATGTACATGTACATGTTCATGTACATGAACATGTACTACGTATGCGTTATATATATATACATATACTATGTACTATGTACTATGTACTATGTACTACGTACGTGTAGTGTGTAACAGTATATATAACTTTGCTGCTGCATTTCCGCGTCAAAACCCTTCTGGCAAGCGTGATCAATTAAAGCGCGACACTTTTTGTAGTCGAAGGATGTACTCTACTCGTGTATAACGAAAACTGTTGCAGCGTCCGATCTCAACATAAAAATAACATATTCTCACTTTTAATCCGAAGAAATCTCTTTTAAAGGAAGTTTGTTACTTTTTCTCGACATAAAGTGACGCGCTATCGTAGATCTTATTAGTTTACCGGCTATCTAATGTCTACGCGTGTAAAGACAGGTGAGTAGTAAGCGCCGTTCTTTGGCTTGTTCTTCTCATCTACGAGTTCGAAAGAAAACAGCCCTACATAGAAAGCTTTTACTTACGCGAACAGGTGTGTTAAAAAGATGTTCACGTCGAACCAAATAAAGCGATGCTTTAGAAATGGTGTAATAGCCTCCAAACGAGTACGCTCGCGTTCGACCGCCGCGCGAGTAGCTTCAACTCCTAACGAAACAATCGTAGTACGTCTACTATATACACGTGTAAATTAGGATTCGTTTGCTCTCTTAACATCTGAAAGAGCGGTTAATCGCGCTGCAATGAAACATTCATGCGTACCATGTAAACTAGGATTCGTTCGCTCTCTCAATATTTGAAAGAGCGGTCAATCGCGCTGCCGGTTATTCGTCCAGCTCGCTCATTAGCTATGAAAAGCTATCGAGTTACTTCGAACGCATAGCTTAAAACTTTGCCATTGCGTAACGAATATTCCCGGCTCAAACGAATCGTTGATATTGTGCAAATTAGGAGTCGTGTGTACTCTCATACTTCGACGGCGTGGTTGTTCGCGCTCGATAATATTCGACTCGTTCACTCATTGGCTAAACGCATAGCGTTCAAGATCTCGCCGATTCGTACGAAGGTTGCAGGCTCGTTACCGCCGCCTCACGCGCTTTAGATTATTTCGTCAGCATTTTGAAAACTACGGTAAATATTTTCCTTTTAAATAATTATAATCGCGTGGAAATGACCTTACGCGAAAGTAGGCTTTTCGCTAGAGATAATTCCGCAAAGATAAAAACTGATGGAGCAACCTTAGCTACGCGCTGGCCCGCGCTCATCACCGAACTTAGTTGCCGTCGTAACGTAGATTCCACGTTCCGGTTTGTAATTCGTTTCGAAACTTTTTGACACAATTTACCTTTTAGACTTTTACGCATCCGCGAGTACGGTTTTGTTTCATCACGATCGAAGACGATCGCTCGAGTTTACATTACGAGAATGCGTATTTTGCGGCGAAAGGCCGAGTCGAGTTTCGTTTAGTTATTTATTTTAGCTTTTAGGTAAACTCGTAACGCCGACATACGAGTTGCGCAATTAAAAGGAAATCTTAACACGAGTTTCTTGAGCTATTACGCCGCGCAAAATGAAAACGAATCGAAATTATATCCTCTTTAAAATACACGGGTAGCAGCGGCGCATGGCTGGTGAAGATGAGGAGATTGAAGCTAGCCGGATAGCATCAAGTACTAATAATATTCATATTATCCAGTTTCGGCTAAAACCTTTGAATGGAAATGATTTTTTATTTTATATCAAAAGATAGAGCGAATTAAAAGACTTTTAAATGGAAATGATTTTTTATTTTATATCAAAAGATAGAGCGAATTAAAAGACTTTTAAATGGAAATGATTTTTTATTTTATATCAAAAGATAGAGCGAATTAAAAGACTTTTAAATGGAAATGATTTTTTGTTTTAAATCAAGAGATAGAGCGAATTGAAAGACTTTTAAATGGAAATGATTTTTTATTTTACATCAAGAGATAGAGCGAGTTAAAAGACTTTCAAGCGGAAATGATTTTTTATTTTACATCAAGAGATAGAGCGAATTAAAAGACTTTCAAGCGGAAATGATTTTTTATTCTATATCAAGAGATAGAGTGAATTAAAGAAGCTTGAAAATTCTAAATTAGTATAATTTTGATAAAAACTAAAGGTCTACAGCACCCGATATTCCCAGGCGGTCACCCATCCAAGTACTAACCGGGCTCGACGTTGCTTAGCTTCAGTGATCGGACGAGAACTGGCGTTTTCAACGTGATATGGCCGTAGACATTTAGTAAGCTTCAACAGACGCTAATGAGAAACATGGCAATAATCAGCGAACGCCCATTGGACAATATAGTCACGGCTTGGTGAGCATTATTATAACTCTGCGTTAATAGCGTGTCTCGAAGAGCGCATCAGTGTCTACGGCCATATCACGTTGAAAACGCCAGTTCTCGTCCGATCACTGAAGCTAAGCAACGTCGAGCCCGGTTAGTACTTGGATGGGTGACCGCCTGGGAATACCGGGTGCTGTAGACTTTTTATTTATTTTTACATCTTGCTATCTTCATCGCGATCTTCGCGCTATCTTCATCTACATGTACATGTACATGTACATGTACATGTTCATGTACATGAACATGTACTACGTATGCGTTATATATATATACATATACTATGTACTATGTACTATGTACTACGTACGTGTAGTGTGTAACAGTATATATAACTTTGCTGCTGCATTTCCGCGTCAAAACCCTTCTGGCAAGCGTGATCAATTAAAGCGCGACACTTTTTGTAGTCGAAGGATGTACTCTACTCGTGTATAACGAAAACTGTTGCAGCGTCCGATCTCAACATAAAAATAACATATTCTCACTTTTAATCCGAAGAAATCTCTTTTAAAGGAAGTTTGTTACCTTTTCTCGACGTAAAGTGACGCGCTATCGTAGATCTTATTAGTTTACCGGCTATCTAATGTCTACGCGTGTAAAGACAGGTGAGTAGTAAGCGCCGTTCTTTGGCTTGTTCTTCTCATCTACGAGTTCGAAAGAAAACAGCCCTACATAGAAAGCTTTTACTTACGCGAACAGGTGTGTTAAAAAGATGTTCACGTCGAACCAAATAAAGCGATGCTTTAGAAATGGTGTAATAGCCTCCAAACGAGTACGCTCGCGTTCGACCGCCGCGCGAGTAGCTTCAACTCCTAACGAAACAATCGTAGTACGTCTACTATATACACGTGTAAATTAGGATTCGTTTGCTCTCTCAACATCTGAAAGAGCGGTTAATCGCGCTGCAACGAAACATTCATGCGTACCATGTAAACTAGGATTCGTTCGCTCTCTCAATATTTGAAAGAGCGGTCAATCGCGCTGCCGGTTATTCGTCCAGCTCGCTCATTAGCTATGAAAAGCTATCGAGTTACTTCGAACGCATAGCTTAAAACTTTGCCATTGCGTAACGAATATTCCCGGCTCAAACGAATCGTTGATATTGTGCAAATTAGGAGTCGTGTGTACTCTCATACTTCGACGGCGTGGTTGTTCGCGCTCGATAATATTCGACTCGTTCACTCATTGGCTAAACGCATAGCGTTCAAGATCTCGCCGATTCGTACGAAGGTTGCAGGCTCGTTACCGCCGCTTCACGCGCTTTAGATTATTTCGTCAGCATTTTGAAAACTACGGTAAATATTTTCCTTTTAAATAATTATAATCGCGTGGAAATGACCTTACGCGAAAGTAGGCTTTTCGCTAGAGATAATTCCGCAAAGATAAAAACTGATGGAGCAACCTTAGCTACGCGCTGGCCCGCGCTCATCACCGAACTTAGTTGCCGTCGTAACGTAGATTCCACGTTCCGGTTTGTAATTCGTTTCGAAACTTTTTGACACAATTTACCTTTTAGACTTTTACGCATCCGCGAGTACGGTTTTGTTTCATCACGATCGAAGACGATCGCTCGAGTTTACATTACGAGAATGCGTATTTTGCGGCGAAAGGCCGAGTCGAGTTTCGTTTAGTTATTTATTTTAGCTTTTAGGTAAACTCGTAACGCCGACATACGAGTTGCGCAATTAAAAGGAAATCTTAACGCGAGTTTCTTGAGCTATTACGCCGCGCAAAATGAAAACGAATCGAAATTATATCCTCTTTAAAATACACGGGTAGCAGCGGCGCATGGCTGGTGAAGATGAGGAGATTGAAGCTAGCCGGATAGCATCAAGTACTAATAATATTCATATTATCCAGTTTCGGCTAAAACCTTTGAATGGAAATGATTTTTTATTTTATATCAAAAGATAGAGCGAATTAAAAGACTTTTAAATGGAAATGATTTTTTATTTTATATCAAAAGATAGAGCGAATTAAAAGACTTTTAAATGGAAATGATTTTTTGTTTTAAATCAAGAGATAGAGCGACTTAAAAGACTTTTAAATGGAAATGATTTTTTATTTTACATCAAGAGATAGAGCGAATTAAAAGACTTTCAAGCGGAAATGATTTTTTATTTTACATCAAGAGATAGAGCGAATTAAAAGACTTTTAAATGGAAATGATTTTTTATTTTACATCAAGAGATAGAGCGAGTTAAAAGACTTTCAAGCGGAAATGATTTTTTATTTTACATCAAGAGATAGAGCGAATTAAAAGACTTTCAAGCGGAAATGATTTTTTATTCTATATCAAGAGATAGAGTGAATTAAAGAAGCTTGAAAATTCTAAATTAGTATAATTTTGATAAAAACTAAAGGTCTACAGCACCCGGTATTCCCAGGCGGTCACCCATCCAAGTACTAACCGGGCTCGACGTTGCTTAGCTTCAGTGATCGGACGAGAACTGGCGTTTTCAACGTGATATGGCCGTAGACATTTAGTAAGCTTCAACAGACGCTAATGAGAAACATGGCAATAATCAGCGAACGCCCATTGGACAATATAGTCACGGCTTGGTGAGCATTATTATAACTCTGCGTTAATAGCGTGTCTCGAAGAGCGCATCAGTGTCTACGGCCATATCACGTTGAAAACGCCAGTTCTCGTCCGATCACTGAAGCTAAGCAACGTCGAGCCCGGTTAGTACTTGGATGGGTGACCGCCTGGGAATACCGGGTGCTGTAGACTTTTTATTTATTTTTACATCTTGCTATCTTCATCGCGATCTTCGCGCTATCTTCATCTACATGTACATGTACATGTACATGTACATGTTCATGTACATGAACATGTACTACGTATGCGTTATATATATATACATATACTATGTACTATGTACTATGTACTATGTACTACGTACGTGTAGTGTGTAACAGTATATATAACTTTGCTGCTGCATTTCCGCGTCAAAACCCTTCTGGCAAGCGTGATCAATTAAAGCGCGACACTTTTTGTAGTCGAAGGATGTACTCTACTCGTGTATAACGAAAACTGTTGCAGCGTCCGATCTCAACATAAAAATAACATATTCTCACTTTTAATCCGAAGAAATCTCTTTTAAAGGAAGTTTGTTACTTTTTCTCGACATAAAGTGACGCGCTATCGTAGATCTTATTAGTTTACCGGCTATCTAATGTCTACGCGTGTAAAGACAGGTGAGTAGTAAGCGCCGTTCTTTGGCTTGTTCTTCTCATCTACGAGTTCGAAAGAAAACAGCCCTACATAGAAAGCTTTTACTTACGCGAACAGGTGTGTTAAAAAGATGTTCACGTCGAACCAAATAAAGCGATGCTTTAGAAATGGTGTAATAGCCTCCAAACGAGTACGCTCGCGTTCGACCGCCGCGCGAGTAGCTTCAACTCCTAACGAAACAATCGTAGTACGTCTACTATATACACGTGTAAATTAGGATTCGTTTGCTCTCTTAACATCTGAAAGAGCGGTTAATCGCGCTGCAACGAAACATTCATGCGTACCATGTAAACTAGGATTCGTTCGCTCTCTCAATATTTGAAAGAGCGGTCAATCGCGCTGCCGGTTATTCGTCCAGCTCGCTCATTAGCTATGAAAAGCTATCGAGTTACTTCGAACGCATAGCTTAAAACTTTGCCATTGCGTAACGAATATTCCCGGCTTAAACGAATCGTTGATATTGTGCAAATTAGGAGTCGTGTGTACTCTCATACTTCGACGGCGTGGTTGTTCGCGCTCGATAATATTCGACTCGTTCACTCATTGGCTAAACGCATAGCGTTCAAGATCTCGCCGATTCGTACGAAGGTTGCAGGCTCGTTACCGCCGCTTCACGCGCTTTAGATTATTTCGTCAGCATTTTGAAAACTACGGTAAATATTTTCCTTTTAAATAATTATAATCGCGTGGAAATGACCTTACGCGAAAGTAGGCTTTTCGCTAGAGATAATTCCGCAAAGATAAAAACTGATGGAGCAACCTTAGCTACGCGCTGGCCCGCGCTCATCACCGAACTTAGTTGCCGTCGTAACGTAGATTCCACGTTCCGGTTTGTAATTCGTTTCGAAACTTTTTGACACAATTTACCTTTTAGACTTTTACGCATCCGCGAGTACGGTTTTGTTTCATCACGATCGAAGACGATCGCTCGAGTTTACATTACGAGAATGCGTATTTTGCGGCGAAAGGCCGAGTCGAGTTTCGTTTAGTTATTTATTTTAGCTTTTAGGTAAACTCGTAACGCCGACATACGAGTTGCGCAATTAAAAGGAAATCTTAACGCGAGTTTCTTGAGCTATTACGCCGCGCAAAATGAAAACGAATCGAAATTATATCCTCTTTAAAATACACGGGTAGCAGCGGCGCATGGCTGGTGAAGATGAGGAGATTGAAGCTAGCCGGATAGCATCAAGTACTAATAATATTCATATTATCCAGTTTCGGCTAAAACCTTTGAATGGAAATGATTTTTTATTTTATATCAAAAGATAGAGCGAATTAAAAGACTTTTAAATGGAAATGATTTTTTATTTTTTAAATCAAAAGATAGAGCGAATTAAAAGACTTTTAAATGGAAATGATTTTTTATTTTCTATCAAAAGATAGAGCGAATTAAAAGACTTTTAAATGGAAATGATTTTTTGTTTTAAATCAAGAGATAGAGCGAATTAAAAGACTTTTAAATGGAAATGATTTTTTATTTTACATCAAGAGATAGAGCGAGTTAAAAGACTTTCAAGCGGAAATTATTTTTTATTTTACATCAAGAGATAGAGCGAATTAAAAGACTTTCAAGCGGAAATGATTTTTTATTCTATATCAAGAGATAGAGTGAATTAAAGAAGCTTGAAAATTCTAAATTAGTATAATTTTGATAAAAACTAAAGGTCTACAGCACCCGGTATTCCCAGGCGGTCACCCATCCAAGTACTAACCGGGCTCGACATTGCTTAGCTTCAGTGATCGGACGAGAACTGGCGTTTTCAACGTGATATGGCCGTAGACATTTAGTAAGCTTCAACAGACGCTAATGAGAAACGTGGCAATAATCAGCGAACGCCCATTGGACAATATAGTCACGGCTTGGTGAGCATTATTATAACTCTGCGTTAATAGCGTGTCTCGAAGAGCGCAACAGTGTCTACGGCCATATCACGTTGAAAACGCCAGTTCTCGTCCGATCACTGAAGCTAAGCAACGTCGAGCCCGGTTAGTACTTGGATGGGTGACCGCCTGGGAATACCGGGTGCTGTAGACTTTTTATTTATTTTTACATCTTGCTATCTTCATCGCGATCTTCGCGCTATCTTCATCTACATGTACATGTACATGTACATGTTCATGTACATGAACATGTACATGTACATGTACATGTTCATGTACATGTTCATGTACATGAACATGTACTACGTATGCGTTATATATATATACATATACTATGTACTATGTACTATGTACTACGTACGTGTAGTGTGTAACAGTATATATAACTTTGCTGCTGCATTTCCGCGTCAAAACCCTTCTGGCAAGCGTGATCAATTAAAGCGCGACACTTTTTGTAGTCGAAGGATGTACTCTACTCGTGTATAACGAAAACTGTTGCAGCGTCCGATCTCAACATAAAAATAACATATTCTCACTTTTAATCCGAAGAAATCTCTTTTAAAGGAAGTTTGTTACCTTTTCTCGACATAAAGTGACGCGCTATCGTAGATCTTATTAGTTTACCGGCTATCTAATGTCTACGCGTGTAAAGACAGGTGAGTAGTAAGCGCCGTTCTTTGGCTTGTTCTTCTCATCTACGAGTTCGAAAGAAAACAGCCCTACATAGAAAGCTTTTACTTACGCGAACAGGTGTGTTAAAAAGATGTTCACGTCGAACCAAATAAAGCGATGCTTTAGAAATGGTGTAATAGCCTCCAAACGAGTACGCTCGCGTTCGACCGCCGCGCGAGTAGCTTCAACTCCTAACGAAACAATCGTAGTACGTCTACTATATACACGTGTAAATTAGGATTCGTTTGCTCTCTCAACATCTGAAAGAGCGGTTAATCGCGCTGCAACGAAACATTCATGCGTACCATGTAAACTAGGATTCGTTCGCTCTCTCAATATTTGAAAGAGCGGTCAATCGCGCTGCCGGTTATTCGTCCAGCTCGCTCATTAGCTATGAAAAGCTATCGAGTTACTTCGAACGCATAGCTTAAAACTTTGCCATTGCGTAACGAATATTCCCGGCTCAAACGAATCGTTGATATTGTGCAAATTAGGAGTCGTGTGTACTCTCATACTTCGACGGCGTGGTTGTTCGCGCTCGATAATATTCGACTCGTTCACTCATTGGCTAAACGCATAGCGTTCAAGATCTCGCCGATTCGTACGAAGGTTGCAGGCTCGTTACCGCCGCTTCACGCGCTTTAGATTATTTCGTCAGCATTTTGAAAACTACGGTAAATATTTTCCTTTTAAATAATTATAATCGCGTGGAAATGACCTTACGCGAAAGTAGGCTTTTCGCTAGAGATAATTCCGCAAAGATAAAAACTGATGGAGCAACCTTAGCTACGCGCTGGCCCGCGCTCATCACCGAACTTAGTTGCCGTCGTAACGTAGATTCCACGTTCCGGTTTGTAATTCGTTTCGAAACTTTTTGACACAATTTACCTTTTAGACTTTTACGCATCCGCGAGTACGGTTTTGTTTCATCACGATCGAAGACGATCGCTCGAGTTTACATTACGAGAATGCGTATTTTGCGGCGAAAGGCCGAGTCGAGTTTCGTTTAGTTATTTATTTTAGCTTTTAGGTAAACTCGTAACGCCGACATACGAGTTGCGCAATTAAAAGGAAATCTTAACGCGAGTTTCTTGAGCTATTACGCCGCGCAAAATGAAAACGAATCGAAATTATATCCTCTTTAAAATACACGGGTAGCAGCGGCGCATGGCTGGTGAAGATGAGGAGATTGAAGCTAGCCGGATAGCATCAAGTACTAATAATATTCATATTATCCAGTTTCGGCTAAAACCTTTGAATGGAAATGATTTTTTATTTTATATCAAAAGATAGAGCGAATTAAAAGACTTTTAAATGGAAATGATTTTTTATTTTATATCAAAAGATAGAGCGAATTAAAAGACTTTTAAATGGAAATGATTTTTTGTTTTAAATCAAGAGATAGAGCGAATTAAAAGACTTTTAAATGGAAATGATTTTTTATTTTACATCAAGAGATAGAGCGAATTAAAAGACTTTCAAGCGGAAATGATTTTTTATTTTACATCAAGAGATAGAGCGAATTAAAAGACTTTTAAATGGAAATGATTTTTTATTTTACATCAAGAGATAGAGCGAGTTAAAAGACTTTCAAGCGGAAATGATTTTTTATTTTACATCAAGAGATAGAGCGAATTAAAAGACTTTCAAGCGGAAATGATTTTTTATTCTGTATCAAGAGATAGAGTGAATTAAAGAAGCTTGAAAATTCTAAATTAGTATAATTTTGATAAAAACTAAAGGTCTACAGCACCCGGTATTCCCAGGCGGTCACCCATCCAAGTACTAACCGGGCTCGACGTTGCTTAGCTTCAGTGATCGGACGAGAACTGGCGTTTTCAACGTGATATGGCCGTAGACATTTAGTAAGCTTCAACAGACGCTAATGAGAAACGTGGCAATAATCAGCGAACGCCCATTGGACAATATAGTCACGGCTTGGTGAGCATTATTATAACTCTGCGTTAATAGCGTGTCTCGAAGAGCGCATCAGTGTCTACGGCCATATCACGTTGAAAACGCCAGTTCTCGTCCGATCACTGAAGCTAAGCAACGTCGAGCCCGGTTAGTACTTGGATGGGTGACCGCCTGGGAATACCGGGTGCTGTAGACTTTTTATTTATTTTTACATCTTGCTATCTTCATCGCGATCTTCGCGCTATCTTCATCTACATGTACATGTACATGTACATGTACATGTTCATGTACATGAACATGTACTACGTATGCGTTATATATATATACATATACTATGTACTATGTACTATGTACTATGTACTACGTACGTGTAGTGTGTAACAGTATATATAACTTTGCTGCTGCATTTCCGCGTCAAAACCCTTCTGGCAAGCGTGATCAATTAAAGCGCGACACTTTTTGTAGTCGAAGGATGTACTCTACTCGTGTATAACGAAAACTGTTGCAGCGTCCGATCTCAACATAAAAATAACATATTCTCACTTTTAATCCGAAGAAATCTCTTTTAAAGGAAGTTTGTTACTTTTTCTCGACATAAAGTGACGCGCTATCGTAGATCTTATTAGTTTACCGGCTATCTAATGTCTACGCGTGTAAAGACAGGTGAGTAGTAAGCGCCGTTCTTTGGCTTGTTCTTCTCATCTACGAGTTTGAAAGAAAACAGCCCTACATAGAAAGCTTTTACTTACGCGAACAGGTGTGTTAAAAAGATGTTCACGTCGAACCAAATAAAGCGATGCTTTAGAAATGGTGTAATAGCCTCCAAACGAGTACGCTCGCGTTCGACCGCCGCGCGAGTAGCTTCAACTCCTAACGAAACAATCGTAGTATGTCTACTATATACACGTGTAAATTAGGATTCGTTTGCTCTCTCAACATCTGAAAGAGCGGTTAATCGCGCTGCAACGAAACATTCATGCGTACCATGTAAACTAGGATTCGTTCGCTCTCTCAATATTTGAAAGAGCGGTCAATCGCGCTGCCGGTTATTCGTCCAGCTTGCTCATTAGCTATGAAAAGCTATCGAGTTACTTCGAACGCATAGCTTAAAACTTTGCCATTGCGTAACGAATATTCCCGGCTCAAACGAATCGTTGATATTGTGCAAATTAGGAGTCGTGTGTACTCTCATACTTCGACGGCGTAGTTGTTCGCGCTCGATAATATTCGACTCGTTCACTCATTGGCTAAACGCATAGCGTTCAAGATCTCGCCGATTCGTACGAAGGTTGCAGGCTCGTTACCGCCGCTTCACGCGCTTTAGATTATTTCGTCAGCATTTTGAAAACTACGGTAAATATTTTCCTTTTAAATAATTATAATCGCGTGGAAATGACCTTACGCGAAAGTAGGCTTTTCGCTAGAGATAATTCCGCAAAGATAAAAACTGATGGAGCAACCTTAGCTACGCGCTGGCCCGCGCTCATCACCGAACTTAGTTGCCGTCGTAACGTAGATTCCACGTTCCGGTTTGTAATTCGTTTCGAAACTTTTTGACACAATTTACCTTTTAGACTTTTACGCATCCGCGAGTACGGTTTTGTTTCATCACGACCGAAGACGATCGCTCGAGTTTACATTACGAGAATGCGTATTTTGCGGCGAAAGGCCGAGTCGAGTTTCGTTTAGTTATTTATTTTAGCTTTTAGGTAAACTCGTAACGCCGACATACGAGTTGCGCAATTAAAAGGAAATCTTAACGCGAGTTTCTTGAGCTATTACGCCGCGCAAAATGAAAACGAATCGAAATTATATCCTCTTTAAAATACACGGGTAGCAGCGGCGCATGGCTGGTGAAGATGAGGAGATTGAAGCTAGCCGGATAGCATCAAGTACTAATAATATTCATATTATCCAGTTTCGGCTAAAACCTTTGAATGGAAATGATTTTTTATTTTATATCAAAAGATAGAGCGAATTAAAAGACTTTTAAATGGAAATGATTTTTTATTTTATATCAAAAGATAGAGCGAATTAAAAGACTTTTAAATGGAAATGATTTTTTATTTTATATCAAAAGATAGAGCGAATTAAAAGACTTTTAAATGGAAATGATTTTTTGTTTTAAATCAAGAGATAGAGCGAATTAAAAGACTTTTAAATGGAAATGATTTTTTATTTTACATCAAGAGATAGAGCGAGTTAAAAGACTTTCAAGCGGAAATGATTTTTTATTTTACATCAAGAGATAGAGTGAATTAAAGAAGCTTGAAAATTCTAAATTAGTATAATTTTGATAAAAACTATACTAATTTTGATAAAAACCGGGGTCTACAGCACCCGGTATTCCCAGGCGGTCACCCATCCAAGTACTAACCGGGCTCGACGTTGCTTAGCTTCAGTGATCGGACGAGAACTGGCGTTTTCAACGTGATATGGCCGTAGACATTTAGCAAGCTTCAACAGACGCTAATGAGAAACGTGGCAATAATCAGCGAACGCCCATTGGACAATATAGTCACGGCTTGGTGAGCATTATTATAACTCTGCGTTAATAGCGTGTCTCGAAAAGCGCATCAGTGTCTACGGCCATATCACGTTGAAAACGCCAGTTCTCGTCCGATCACTGAAGCTAAGCAACGTCGAGCCCGGTTAGTACTTGGATGGGTGACCGCCTGGGAATACCGGGTGCTGTAGACTTTTTATTTATTTTTACATCTTGCTATCTTCATCGCGATCTTCGCGCTATCTTCATCTACATGTACATGTACATGTTCATGTACATGAACATGTACTACGTATGCGTTATATATATATACATATACTATGTACTATGTACTATGTACTATGTACTACGTACGTGTAGTGTGTAACAGTATATATAACTTTGCTGCTGCATTTCCGCGTCAAAACCCTTCTGGCAAGCGTGATCAATTAAAGCGCGACACTTTTTGTAGTCGAAGGATGTACTCTACTCGTGTATAACGAAAACTGTTGCAGCGTCCGATCTCAACATAAAAATAACATATTCTCACTTTTAATCCGAAGAAATCTCTTTTAAAGGA
This sequence comes from Watersipora subatra, assembly GCF_963576615.1. Taxonomy (NCBI): domain Eukaryota; kingdom Metazoa; phylum Bryozoa; class Gymnolaemata; order Cheilostomatida; family Watersiporidae; genus Watersipora; species Watersipora subatra. Next base: position 12,626,136 of record NC_088718.1, read on the forward strand.
AGTTTGTTACTTTTTCTCGACATAAAGTGACGCGCTATCGTAGATCTTATTAGTTTACCGGCTATCTAATGTCTACGCGTGTAAAGACAGGTGAGTAGTAAGCGCCGTTCTTTGGCTTGTTCTTCTCATCTACGAGTTCGAAAGAAAACAGCCCTACATAGAAAGCTTTTACTTACGCGAACAGGTGTGTTAAAAAGATGTTCACGTCGAACCAAATAAAGCGATGCTTTAGAAATGGTGTAATAGCCTCCAAACGAGTACGCTCGCGTTCGACCGCCGCGCGAGTAGCTTCAACTCCTAACGAAACAATCGTAGTACGTCTACTATATACACGTGTAAATTAGGATTCGTTTGCTCTCTTAACATCTGAAAGAGCGGTTAATCGCGCTGCAACGAAACATTCATGCGTACCATGTAAACTGGGATTCGTTCGCTCTCTCAATATTTGAAAGAGCGGTCAATCGCGCTGCCGGTTATTCGTCCAGCTCGCTCATTAGCTATGAAAAGCTATCGAGTTACTTCGAACGCATAGCTTAAAACTTTGCCATTGCGTAACGAATATTCCCGGCTCAAACGAATCGTTGATATTGTGCAAATTAGGAGTCGTGTGTACTCTCATACTTCGACGGCGTGGTTGTTCGCGCTCGATAATATTCGACTCGTTCACTCATTGGCTAAACGCATAGCGTTCAAGATCTCGCCGATTCGTACGAAGGTTGCAGGCTCGTTACCGCCGCCTCACGCGCTTTAGATTATTTCGTCAGCATTTTGAAAACTACGGTAAATATTTTCCTTTTAAATAATTATAATCGCGTGGAAATGACCTTACGCGAAAGTAGGCTTTTCGCTAGAGATAATTCCGCAAAGATAAAAACTGATGGAGCAACCTTAGCTACGCGCTGGCCCGCGCTCATCACCGAACTTAGTTGCCGTCGTAACGTAGATTCCACGTTCCGGTTTGTAATTCGTTTCGAAACTTTTTGACACAATTTACCTTTTAGACTTTTACGCATCCGCGAGTACGGTTTTGTTTCATCACGATCGAAGACGATCGCTCGAGTTTACATTACGAGAATGCGTATTTTGCGGCGAAAGGCCGAGTCGAGTTTCGTTTAGTTATTTATTTTAGCTTTTAGGTAAACTCGTAACGCCGACATACGAGTTGCGCAATTAAAAGGAAATCTTAACACGAGTTTCTTGAGCTATTACGCCGCGCAAAATGAAAACGAATCGAAATTATATCCTCTTTAAAATACACGGGTAGCAGCGGCGCATGGCTGGTGAAGATGAGGAGATTGAAGCTAGCCGGATAGCATCAAGTACTAATAATATTCATATTATCCAGTTTCGGCTAAAACCTTTGAATGGAAATGATTTTTTATTTTATATCAAAAGATAGAGCGAATTAAAAGACTTTTAAATGGAAATGATTTTTTATTTTATATCAAAAGATAGAGCGAATTAAAAGACTTTTAAATGGAAATGATTTTTTATTTTATATCAAAAGATAGAGCGAATTAAAAGACTTTTAAATGGAAATGATTTTTTGTTTTAAATCAAGAGATAGAGCGAATTGAAAGACTTTTAAATGGAAATGATTTTTTATTTTACATCAAGAGATAGAGCGAGTTAAAAGACTTTCAAGCGGAAATGATTTTTTATTTTACATCAAGAGATAGAGCGAATTAAAAGACTTTCAAGCGGAAATGATTTTTTATTCTATATCAAGAGATAGAGTGAATTAAAGAAGCTTGAAAATTCTAAATTAGTATAATTTTGATAAAAACTAAAGGTCTACAGCACCCGATATTCCCAGGCGGTCACCCATCCAAGTACTAACCGGGCTCGACGTTGCTTAGCTTCAGTGATCGGACGAGAACTGGCGTTTTCAACGTGATATGGCCGTAGACATTTAGTAAGCTTCAACAGACGCTAATGAGAAACATGGCAATAATCAGCGAACGCCCATTGGACAATATAGTCACGGCTTGGTGAGCATTATTATAACTCTGCGTTAATAGCGTGTCTCGAAGAGCGCATCAGTGTCTACGGCCATATCACGTTGAAAACGCCAGTTCTCGTCCGATCACTGAAGCTAAGCAACGTCGAGCCCGGTTAGTACTTGGATGGGTGACCGCCTGGGAATACCGGGTGCTGTAGACTTTTTATTTATTTTTACATCTTGCTATCTTCATCGCGATCTTCGCGCTATCTTCATCTACATGTACATGTACATGTACATGTACATGTACATGTTCATGTACATGAACATGTACTACGTATGCGTTATATATATATACATATACTATGTACTATGTACTATGTACTACGTACGTGTAGTGTGTAACAGTATATATAACTTTGCTGCTGCATTTCCGCGTCAAAACCCTTCTGGCAAGCGTGATCAATTAAAGCGCGACACTTTTTGTAGTCGAAGGATGTACTCTACTCGTGTATAACGAAAACTGTTGCAGCGTCCGATCTCAACATAAAAATAACATATTCTCACTTTTAATCCGAAGAAATCTCTTTTAAAGGAAGTTTGTTACCTTTTCTCGACATAAAGTGACGCGCTATCGTAGATCTTATTAGTTTACCGGCTATCTAATGTCTACGCGTGTAAAGACAGGTGAGTAGTAAGCGCCGTTCTTTGGCTTGTTCTTCTCATCTACGAGTTCGAAAGAAAACAGCCCTACATAGAAAGCTTTTACTTACGCGAACAGGTGTGTTAAAAAGATGTTCACGTCGAACCAAATAAAGCGATGCTTTAGAAATGGTGTAATAGCCTCCAAACGAGTACGCTCGCGTTCGACCGCCGCGCGAGTAGCTTCAACTCCTAACGAAACAATCGTAGTACGTCTACTATATACACGTGTAAATTAGGATTCGTTTGCTCTCTCAACATCTGAAAGAGCGGTTAATCGCGCTGCAACGAAACATTCATGCGTACCATGTAAACTAGGATTCGTTCGCTCTCTCAATATTTGAAAGAGCGGTCAATCGCGCTGCCGGTTATTCGTCCAGCTCGCTCATTAGCTATGAAAAGCTATCGAGTTACTTCGAACGCATAGCTTAAAACTTTGCCATTGCGTAACGAATATTCCCGGCTCAAACGAATCGTTGATATTGTGCAAATTAGGAGTCGTGTGTACTCTCATACTTCGACGGCGTGGTTGTTCGCGCTCGATAATATTCGACTCGTTCACTCATTGGCTAAACGCATAGCGTTCAAGATCTCGCCGATTCGTACGAAGGTTGCAGGCTCGTTACCGCCGCTTCACGCGCTTTAGATTATTTCGTCAGCATTTTGAAAACTACGGTAAATATTTTCCTTTTAAATAATTATAATCGCGTGGAAATGACCTTACGCGAAAGTAGGCTTTTCGCTAGAGATAATTCCGCAAAGATAAAAACTGATGGAGCAACCTTAGCTACGCGCTGGCCCGCGCTCATCACCGAACTTAGTTGCCGTCGTAACGTAGATTCCACGTTCCGGTTTGTAATTCGTTTCGAAACTTTTTGACACAATTTACCTTTTAGACTTTTACGCATCCGCGAGTACGGTTTTGTTTCATCACGATCGAAGACGATCGCTCGAGTTTACATTACGAGAATGCGTATTTTGCGGCGAAAGGCCGAGTCGAGTTTCGTTTAGTTATTTATTTTAGCTTTTAGGTAAACTCGTAACGCCGACATACGAGTTGCGCAATTAAAAGGAAATCTTAACGCGAGTTTCTTGAGCTATTACGCCGCGCAAAATGAAAACGAATCGAAATTATATCCTCTTTAAAATACACGGGTAGCAGCGGCGCATGGCTGGTGAAGATGAGGAGATTGAAGCTAGCCGGATAGCATCAAGTACTAATAATATTCATATTATCCAGTTTCGGCTAAAACCTTTGAATGGAAATGATTTTTTATTTTATATCAAAAGATAGAGCGAATTAAAAGACTTTTAAATGGAAATGATTTTTTATTTTATATCAAAAGATAGAGCGAATTAAAAGACTTTTAAATGGAAATGATTTTTTGTTTTAAATCAAGAGATAGAGCGACTTAAAAGACTTTTAAATGGAAATGATTTTTTATTTTACATCAAGAGATAGAGCGAATTAAAAGACTTTCAAGCGGAAATGATTTTTTATTTTACATCAAGAGATAGAGCGAATTAAAAGACTTTTAAATGGAAATGATTTTTTATTTTACATCAAGAGATAGAGCGAGTTAAAAGACTTTCAAGCGGAAATGATTTTTTATTTTACATCAAGAGATAGAGCGAATTAAAAGACTTTCAAGCGGAAATGATTTTTTATTCTATATCAAGAGATAGAGTGAATTAAAGAAGCTTGAAAATTCTAAATTAGTATAATTTTGATAAAAACTAAAGGTCTACAGCACCCGGTATTCCCAGGCGGTCACCCATCCAAGTACTAACCGGGCTCGACGTTGCTTAGCTTCAGTGATCGGACGAGAACTGGCGTTTTCAACGTGATATGGCCGTAGACATTTAGTAAGCTTCAACAGACGCTAATGAGAAACGTGGCAATAATCAGCGAACGCCCATTGGACAATATAGTCACGGCTTGGTGAGCATTATTATAACTCTGCGTTAATAGCGTGTCTCGAAGAGCGCATCAGTGTCTACGGCCATATCACGTTGAAAACGCCAGTTCTCGTCCGATCACTGAAGCTAAGCAACGTCGAGCCCGGTTAGTACTTGGATGGGTGACCGCCTGGGAATACCGGGTGCTGTAGACTTTTTATTTATTTTTACATCTTGCTATCTTCATCGCGATCTTCGCGCTATCTTCATCTACATGTACATGTACATGTACATGTTCATGTACATGAACATGTACTACGTATGCGTTATATATATATACATATACTATGTACTATGTACTATGTACTATGTACTACGTACGTGTAGTGTGTAACAGTATATATAACTTTGCTGCTGCATTTCCGCGTCAAAACCCTTCTGGCAAGCGTGATCAATTAAAGCGCGACACTTTTTGTAGTCGAAGGATGTACTCTACTCGTGTATAACGAAAACTGTTGCAGCGTCCGATCTCAACATAAAAATAACATATTCTCACTTTTAATCCGAAGAAATCTCTTTTAAAGGAAGTTTGTTACTTTTTCTCGACATAAAGTGACGCGCTATCGTAGATCTTATTAGTTTACCGGCTATCTAATGTCTACGCGTGTAAAGACAGGTGAGTAGTAAGCGCCGTTCTTTGGCTTGTTCTTCTCATCTACGAGTTTGAAAGAAAACAGCCCTACATAGAAAGCTTTTACTTACGCGAACAGGTGTGTTAAAAAGATGTTCACGTCGAACCAAATAAAGCGATGCTTTAGAAATGGTGTAATAGCCTCCAAACGAGTACGCTCGCGTTCGACCGCCGCGCGAGTAGCTTCAACTCCTAACGAAACAATCGTAGTATGTCTACTATATACACGTGTAAATTAGGATTCGTTTGCTCTCTCAACATCTGAAAGAGCGGTTAATCGCGCTGCAACGAAACATTCATGCGTACCATGTAAACTAGGATTCGTTCGCTCTCTCAATATTTGAAAGAGCGGTCAATCGCGCTGCCGGTTATTCGTCCAGCTTGCTCATTAGCTATGAAAAGCTATCGAGTTACTTCGAACGCATAGCTTAAAACTTTGCCATTGCGTAACGAATATTCCCGGCTCAAACGAATCGTTGATATTGTGCAAATTAGGAGTCGTGTGTACTCTCATACTTCGACGGCGTAGTTGTTCGCGCTCGATAATATTCGACTCGTTCACTCATTGGCTAAACGCATAGCGTTCAAGATCTCGCCGATTCGTACGAAGGTTGCAGGCTCGTTACCGCCGCTTCACGCGCTTTAGATTATTTCGTCAGCATTTTGAAAACTACGGTAAATATTTTCCTTTTAAATAATTATAATCGCGTGGAAATGACCTTACGCGAAAGTAGGCTTTTCGCTAGAGATAATTCCGCAAAGATAAAAACTGATGGAGCAACCTTAGCTACGCGCTGGCCCGCGCTCATCACCGAACTTAGTTGCCGTCGTAACGTAGATTCCACGTTCCGGTTTGTAATTCGTTTCGAAACTTTTTGACACAATTTACCTTTTAGACTTTTACGCATCCGCGAGTACGGTTTTGTTTCATCACGACCGAAGACGATCGCTCGAGTTTACATTACGAGAATGCGTATTTTGCGGCGAAAGGCCGAGTCGAGTTTCGTTTAGTTATTTATTTTAGCTTTTAGGTAAACTCGTAACGCCGACATACGAGTTGCGCAATTAAAAGGAAATCTTAACGCGAGTTTCTTGAGCTATTACGCCGCGCAAAATGAAAACGAATCGAAATTATATCCTCTTTAAAATACACGGGTAGCAGCGGCGCATGGCTGGTGAAGATGAGGAGATTGAAGCTAGCCGGATAGCATCAAGTACTAATAATATTCATATTATCCAGTTTCGGCTAAAACCTTTGAATGGAAATGATTTTTTATTTTATATCAAAAGATAGAGCGAATTAAAAGACTTTTAAATGGAAATGATTTTTTATTTTATATCAAAAGATAGAGCGAATTAAAAGACTTTTAAATGGAAATGATTTTTTATTTTATATCAAAAGATAGAGCGAATTAAAAGACTTTTAAATGGAAATGATTTTTTGTTTTAAATCAAGAGATAGAGCGAATTAAAAGACTTTTAAATGGAAATGATTTTTTATTTTACATCAAGAGATAGAGCGAGTTAAAAGACTTTCAAGCGGAAATGATTTTTTATTTTACATCAAGAGATAGAGCGAATTAAAAGACTTTCAAGCGGAAATGATTTTTTATTCTATATCAAGAGATAGAGTGAATTAAAGAAGCTTGAAAATTCTAAATTAGTATAATTTTGATAAAAACTAAAGGTCTACAGCACCCGGTATTCCCAGGCGGTCACCCATCCAAGTACTAACCGGGCTCGACGTTGCTTAGTTCAGTGATCGGACGAGAACTGGCGTTTTCAACGTGATATGGCCGTAGACATTTAGTAAGCTTCAACAGACGCTAATGAGAAACGTGGCAATAATCAGCGAACGCCCATTGGACAATATAGTCACGGCTTGGTGAGCATTATTATAACTCTGCGTTAATAGCGTGTCTCGAAGAGCGCATCAGTGTCTACGGCCATATCACGTTGAAAACGCCAGTTCTCGTCCGATCACTGAAGCTAAGCAACGTCGAGCCCGGTTAGTACTTGGATGGGTGACCGCCTGGGAATACCGGGTGCTGTAGACTTTTTATTTATTTTTACATCTTGCTATCTTCATCGCGATCTTCGCGCTATCTTCATCTACATGTACATGTACATGTACATGTACATGTTCATGTACATGAACATGTACTACGTATGCGTTATATATATATACATATACTATGTACTATGTACTATGTACTATGTACTACGTACGTGTAGTGTGTAACAGTATATATAACTTTGCTGCTGCATTTCCGCGTCAAAACCCTTCTGGCAAGCGTGATCAATTAAAGCGCGACACTTTTTGTAGTCGAAGGATGTACTCTACTCGTGTATAACGAAAACTGTTGCAGCGTCCGATCTCAACATAAAAATAACATATTCTCACTTTTAATCCGAAGAAATCTCTTTTAAAGGAAGTTTGTTACTTTTTCTCGACATAAAGTGACGCGCTATCGTAGATCTTATTAGTTTACCGGCTATCTAATGTCTACGCGTGTAAAGACAGGTGAGTAGTAAGCGCCGTTCTTTGGCTTGTTCTTCTCATCTACGAGTTCGAAAGAAAACAGCCCTACATAGAAAGCTTTTACTTACGCGAACAGGTGTGTTAAAAAGATGTTCACGTCGAACCAAATAAAGCGATGCTTTAGAAATGGTGTAATAGCCTCCAAACGAGTACGCTCGCGTTCGACCGCCGCGCGAGTAGCTTCAACTCCTAACGAAACAATCGTAGTACGTCTACTATATACACGTGTAAATTAGGATTCGTTTGCTCTCTTAACATCTGAAAGAGCGGTTAATCGCGCTGCAACGAAACATTCATGCGTACCATGTAAACTAGGATTCGTTCGCTCTCTCAATATTTGAAAGAGCGGTCAATCGCGCTGCCGGTTATTCGTCCAGCTCGCTCATTAGCTATGAAAAGCTATCGAGTTACTTCGAACGCATAGCTTAAAACTTTGCCATTGCGTAACGAATATTCCCGGCTTAAACGAATCGTTGATATTGTGCAAATTAGGAGTCGTGTGTACTCTCATACTTCGACGGCGTGGTTGTTCGCGCTCGATAATATTCGACTCGTTCACTCATTGGCTAAACGCATAGCGTTCAAGATCTCGCCGATTCGTACGAAGGTTGCAGGCTCGTTACCGCCGCTTCACGCGCTTTAGATTATTTCGTCAGCATTTTGAAAACTACGGTAAATATTTTCCTTTTAAATAATTATAATCGCGTGGAAATGACCTTACGCGAAAGTAGGCTTTTCGCTAGAGATAATTCCGCAAAGATAAAAACTGATGGAGCAACCTTAGCTACGCGCTGGCCCGCGCTCATCACCGAACTTAGTTGCCGTCGTAACGTAGATTCCACGTTCCGGTTTGTAATTCGTTTCGAAACTTTTTGACACAATTTACCTTTTAGACTTTTACGCATCCGCGAGTACGGTTTTGTTTCATCACGATCGAAGACGATCGCTCGAGTTTACATTACGAGAATGCGTATTTTGCGGCGAAAGGCCGAGTCGAGTTTCGTTTAGTTATTTATTTTAGCTTTTAGGTAAACTCGTAACGCCGACATACGAGTTGCGCAATTAAAAGGAAATCTTAACGCGAGTTTCTTGAGCTATTACGCCGCGCAAAATGAAAACGAATCGAAATTATATCCTCTTTAAAATACACGGGTAGCAGCGGCGCATGGCTGGTGAAGATGAGGAGATTGAAGCTAGCCGGATAGCATCAAGTACTAATAATATTCATATTATCCAGTTTCGGCTAAAACCTTTGAATGGAAATGATTTTTTATTTTATATCAAAAGATAGAGCGAATTAAAAGACTTTTAAATGGAAATGATTTTTTATTTTATATCAAAAGATAGAGCGAATTAAAAGACTTTTAAATGGAAATGATTTTTTATTTTCTATCAAAAGATAGAGCGAATTAAAAGACTTTTAAATGGAAATGATTTTTTGTTTTAAATCAAGAGATAGAGCGAATTAAAAGACTTTTAAATGGAAATGATTTTTTATTTTACATCAAGAGATAGAGCGAGTTAAAAGACTTTCAAGCGGAAATTATTTTTTATTTTACATCAAGAGATAGAGCGAATTAAAAGACTTTCAAGCGGAAATGATTTTTTATTCTATATCAAGAGATAGAGTGAATTAAAGAAGCTTGAAAATTCTAAATTAGTATAATTTTGATAAAAACTAAAGGTCTACAGCACCCGGTATTCCCAGGCGGTCACCCATCCAAGTACTAACCGGGCTCGACATTGCTTAGCTTCAGTGATCGGACGAGAACTGGCGTTTTCAACGTGATATGGCCGTAGACATTTAGTAAGCTTCAACAGACGCTAATGAGAAACGTGGCAATAATCAGCGAACGCCCATTGGACAATATAGTCACGGCTTGGTGAGCATTATTATAACTCTGCGTTAATAGCGTGTCTCGAAGAGCGCAACAGTGTCTACGGCCATATCACGTTGAAAACGCCAGTTCTCGTCCGATCACTGAAGCTAAGCAACGTCGAGCCCGGTTAGTACTTGGATGGGTGACCGCCTGGGAATACCGGGTGCTGTAGACTTTTTATTTATTTTTACATCTTGCTATCTTCATCGCGATCTTCGCGCTATCTTCATCTACATGTACATGTACATGTACATGTTCATGTACATGAACATGTACTACGTATGCGTTATATATATATACATATACTATGTACTATGTACTATGTACTACGTACGTGTAGTGTGTAACAGTATATATAACTTTGCTGCTGCATTTCCGCGTCAAAACCCTTCTGGCAAGCGTGATCAATTAAAGCGCGACACTTTTTGTAGTCGAAGGATGTACTCTACTCGTGTATAACGAAAACTGTTGCAGCGTCCGATCTCAACATAAAAATAACATATTCTCACTTTTAATCCGAAGAAATCTCTTTTAAAGGAAGTTTGTTACTTTTTCTCGACATAAAGTGACGCGCTATCGTAGATCTTATTAGTTTACCGGCTATCTAATGTCTACGCGTGTAAAGACAGGTGAGTAGTAAGCGCCGTTCTTTGGCTTGTTCTTCTCATCTACGAGTTCGAAAGAAAACAGCCCTACATAGAAAGCTTTTACTTACGCGAACAGGTGTGTTAAAAAGATGTTCACGTCGAACCAAATAAAGCGATGCTTTAGAAATGGTGTAATAGCCTCCAAACGAGTACGCTCGCGTTCGACCGCCGCGCGAGTAGCTTCAACTCCTAACGAAACAATCGTAGTACGTCTACTATATACACGTGTAAATTAGGATTCGTTTGCTCTCTTAACATCTGAAAGAGCGGTTAATCGCGCTGCAACGAAACATTCATGCGTACCATGTAAACTAGGATTCGTTCGCTCTCTCAATATTTGAAAGAGCGGTCAATCGCGCTGCCGGTTATTCGTCCAGCTCGCTCATTAGCTATGAAAAGCTATCGAGTTACTTCGAACGCATAGCTTAAAACTTTGCCATTGCGTAACGAATATTCCCGGCTTAAACGAATCGTTGATATTGTGCAAATTAGGAGTCGTGTGTACTCTCATACTTCGACGGCGTGGTTGTTCGCGCTCGATAATATTCGACTCGTTCACTCATTGGCTAAACGCATAGCGTTCAAGATCTCGCCGATTCGTACGAAGGTTGCAGGCTCGTTACCGCCGCTTCACGCGCTTTAGATTATTTCGTCAGCATTTTGAAAACTACGGTAAATATTTTCCTTTTAAATAATTATAATCGCGTGGAAATGACCTTACGCGAAAGTAGGCTTTTCGCTAGAGATAATTCCGCAAAGATAAAAACTGATGGAGCAACCTTAGCTACGCGCTGGCCCGCGCTCATCACCGAACTTAGTTGCCGTCGTAACGTAGATTCCACGTTCCGGTTTGTAATTCGTTTCGAAACTTTTTGACACAATTTACCTTTTAGACTTTTACGCATCCGCGAGTACGGTTTTGTTTCATCACGATCGAAGACGATCGCTCGAGTTTACATTACGAGAATGCGTATTTTGCGGCGAAAGGCCGAGTCGAGTTTCGTTTAGTTATTTATTTTAGCTTTTAGGTAAACTCGTAACGCCGACATACGAGTTGCGCAATTAAAAGGAAATCTTAACGCGAGTTTCTTGAGCTATTACGCCGCGCAAAATGAAAACGAATCGAAATTATATCCTCTTTAAAATACACGGGTAGCAGCGGCGCATGGCTGGTGAAGATGAGGAGATTGAAGCTAGCCGGATAGCATCAAGTACTAATAATATTCATATTATCCAGTTTCGGCTAAAACCTTTGAATGGAAATGATTTTTTATTTTATATCAAAAGATAGAGCGAATTAAAAGACTTTTAAATGGAAATGATTTTTTATTTTATATCAAAAGATAGAGCGAATTAAAAGACTTTTAAATGGAAATGATTTTTTATTTTATATCAAAAGATAGAGCGAATTAAAAGACTTTTAAATGGAAATGATTTTTTGTTTTAAATCAAGAGATAGAGCGAATTAAAAGACTTTTAAATGGAAATGATTTTTTATTTTACATCAAGAGATAGAGCGAATTAAAAGACTTTCAAGCGGAAATGATTTTTTATTTTACATCAAGAGATAGAGCGAATTAAAAGACTTTCAAGCGGAAATGATTTTTTATTCTATATCAAGAGATAGAGTGAATTAAAGAAGCTTGAAAATTCTAAATTAGTATAATTTTGATAAAAACTAAAGGTCTACAGCACCCGGTATTCCCAGGCGGTCACCCATCCAAGTACTAACCGGGCTCGACGTTGCTTAGCTTCAGTGATCGGACGAGAACTGGCGTTTTCAACGTGATATGGCCGTAGACATTTAGTAAGCTTCAACAGACGCTAATGAGAAACGTGGCAATAATCAGCGAACGCCCATTGGACAATATAGTCACGGCTTGGTGAGCATTATTATAACTCTGCGTTAATAGCGTGTCTCGAAGAGCGCAACAGTGTCTATGGCCATATCACGTTGAAAACGCCAGTTCTCGTCCGATCACTGAAGCTAAGCAACGTCGAGCCCGGTTAGTACTTGGATGGGTGACCGCCTGGGAATACCGGGTGCTGTAGACTTTTTATTTATTTTTACATCTTGCTATCTTCATCGCGATCTTCGCGCTATCTTCATCTACATGTACATGTACATGTACATGTTCATGTACATGAACATGTACTACGTATGCGTTATATATATATACATATACTATGTACTATGTACTATGTACTACGTACGTGTAGTGTGTAACAGTATATATAACTTTGCTGCTGCATTTCCGCGTCAAAACCCTTCTGGCAAGCGTGATCAATTAAAGCGCGACACTTTTTGTAGTCGAAGGATGTACTCTACTCGTGTATAACGAAAACTGTTGCAGCGTCCGATCTCAACATAAAAATAACATATTCTCACTTTTAATCCGAAGAAATCTCTTTTAAAGGAAGTTTGTTACTTTTTCTCGACATAAAGTGACGCGCTATCGTAGATCTTATTAGTTTACCGGCTATCTAATGTCTACGCGTGTAAAGACAGGTGAGTAGTAAGCGCCGTTCTTTGGCTTGTTCTTCTCATCTACGAGTTCGAAAGAAAACAGCCCTACATAGAAAGCTTTTACTTACGCGAACAGGTGTGTTAAAAAGATGTTCACGTCGAACCAAATAAAGCGATGCTTTAGAAATGGTGTAATAGCCTCCAAACGAGTACGCTCGCGTTCGACCGCCGCGCGAGTAGCTTCAACTCCTAACGAAACAATCGTAGTACGTCTACTATATACACGTGTAAATTAGGATTCGTTTGCTCTCTTAACATCTGAAAGAGCGGTTAATCGCGCTGCAACGAAACATTCATGCGTACCATGTAAACTAGGATTCGTTCGCTCTCTCAATATTTGAAAGAGCGGTCAATCGCGCTGCCGGTTATTCGTCCAGCTCGCTCATTAGCTATGAAAAGCTATCGAGTTACTTCGAACGCATAGCTTAAAACTTTGCCATTGCGTAACGAATATTCCCGGCTTAAACGAATCGTTGATATTGTGCAAATTAGGAGTCGTGTGTACTCTCATACTTCGACGGCGTGGTTGTTCGCGCTCGATAATATTCGACTCGTTCACTCATTGGCTAAACGCATAGCGTTCAAGATCTCGCCGATTCGTACGAAGGTTGCAGGCTCGTTACCGCCGCTTCACGCGCTTTAGATTATTTCGTCAGCATTTTGAAAACTACGGTAAATATTTTCCTTTTAAATAATTATAATCGCGTGGAAATGACCTTACGCGAAAGTAGGCTTTTCGCTAGAGATAATTCCGCAAAGATAAAAACTGATGGAGCAACCTTAGCTACGCGCTGGCCCGCGCTCATCACCGAACTTAGTTGCCGTCGTAACGTAGATTCCACGTTCCGGTTTGTAATTCGTTTCGAAACTTTTTGACACAATTTACCTTTTAGACTTTTACGCATCCGCGAGTACGGTTTTGTTTCATCACGATCGAAGACGATCGCTCGAGTTTACATTACGAGAATGCGTATTTTGCGGCGAAAGGCCGAGTCGAGTTTCGTTTAGTTATTTATTTTAGCTTTTAGGTAAACTCGTAACGCCGACATACGAGTTGCGCAATTAAAAGGAAATCTTAACGCGAGTTTCTTGAGCTATTACGCCGCGCAAAATGAAAACGAATCGAAATTATATCCTCTTTAAAATACACGGGTAGCAGCGGCGCATGGCTGGTGAAGATGAGGAGATTGAAGCTAGCCGGATAGCATCAAGTACTAATAATATTCATATTATCCAGTTTCGGCTAAAACCTTTGAATGGAAATGATTTTTTATTTTATATCAAAAGATAGAGCGAATTAAAAGACTTTTAAATGGAAATGATTTTTTATTTTATATCAAAAGATAGAGCGAATTAAAAGACTTTTAAATGGAAATGATTTTTTATTTTATATCAAAAGATAGAGCGAATTAAAAGACTTTTAAATGGAAATGATTTTTTGTTTTAAATCAAGAGATAGAGCGAATTAAAAGACTTTTAAATGGAAATGATTTTTTATTTTACATCAAGAGATAGAGCGAGTTAAAAGACTTTCAAGCGGAAATGATTTTTTATTTTACATCAAGAGATAGAGCGAATTAAAAGACTTTCAAGCGGAAATGATTTTTTATTCTATATCAAGAGATAGAGTGAATTAAAGAAGCTTGAAAATTCTAAATTAGTATAATTTTGATAAAAACTAAAGGTCTACAGCACCCGGTATTCCCAGGCGGTCACCCATCCAAGTACTAACCGGGCTCGACGTTGCTTAGCTTCAGTGATCGGACGAGAACTGGCGTTTTCAACGTGATATGGCCGTAGACATTTAGTAAGCTTCAACAGACGCTAATGAGAAACGTGGCAATAATCAGCGAACGCCCATTGGACAATATAGTCACGGCTTGGTGAGCATTATTATAACTCTGCGTTAATAGCGTGTCTCGAAGAGCGCAACAGTGTCTATGGCCATATCACGTTGAAAACGCCAGTTCTCGTCCGATCACTGAAGCTAAGCAACGTCGAGCCCGGTTAGTACTTGGATGGGTGACCGCCTGGGAATACCGGGTGCTGTAGACTTTTTATTTATTTTTACATCTTGCTATCTTCATCGCGATCTTCGCGCTATCTTCATCTACATGTACATGTACATGTACATGTTCATGTACATGAACATGTACTACGTATGCGTTATATATATATACATATACTATGTACTATGTACTATGTACTACGTACGTGTAGTGTGTAACAGTATATATAACTTTGCTGCTGCATTTCCGCGTCAAAACCCTTCTGGCAAGCGTGATCAATTAAAGCGCGACACTTTTTGTAGTCGAAGGATGTACTCTACTCGTGTATAACGAAAACTGTTGCAGCGTCCGATCTCAACATAAAAATAACATATTCTCACTTTTAATCCGAAGAAATCTCTTTTAAAGGAAGTTTGTTACTTTTTCTCGACATAAAGTGACGCGCTATCGTAGATCTTATTAGTTTACCGGCTATCTAATGTCTACGCGTGTAAAGACAGGTGAGTAGTAAGCGCCGTTCTTTGGCTTGTTCTTCTCATCTACGAGTTCGAAAGAAAACAGCCCTACATA
Organism: Watersipora subatra; assembly: GCF_963576615.1. Lineage (NCBI taxonomy): Eukaryota > Metazoa > Bryozoa > Gymnolaemata > Cheilostomatida > Watersiporidae > Watersipora > Watersipora subatra. The sequence continues at coordinate 12,641,545 of NC_088718.1, forward strand.
GAAAGCTTTTACTTACGCGAACAGGTGTGTTAAAAAGATGTTCACGTCGAACCAAATAAAGCGATGCTTTAGAAATGGTGTAATAGCCTCCAAACGAGTACGCTCGCGTTCGACCGCCGCGCGAGTAGCTTCAACTCCTAACGAAACAATCGTAGTACGTCTACTATATACACGTGTAAATTAGGATTCGTTTGCTCTCTTAACATCTGAAAGAGCGGTTAATCGCGCTGCAACGAAACATTCATGCGTACCATGTAAACTAGGATTCGTTCGCTCTCTCAATATTTGAAAGAGCGGTCAATCGCGCTGCCGGTTATTCGTCCAGCTCGCTCATTAGCTATGAAAAGCTATCGAGTTACTTCGAACGCATAGCTTAAAACTTTGCCATTGCGTAACGAATATTCCCGGCTTAAACGAATCGTTGATATTGTGCAAATTAGGAGTCGTGTGTACTCTCATACTTCGACGGCGTGGTTGTTCGCGCTCGATAATATTCGACTCGTTCACTCATTGGCTAAACGCATAGCGTTCAAGATCTCGCCGATTCGTACGAAGGTTGCAGGCTCGTTACCGCCGCTTCACGCGCTTTAGATTATTTCGTCAGCATTTTGAAAACTACGGTAAATATTTTCCTTTTAAATAATTATAATCGCGTGGAAATGACCTTACGCGAAAGTAGGCTTTTCGCTAGAGATAATTCCGCAAAGATAAAAACTGATGGAGCAACCTTAGCTACGCGCTGGCCCGCGCTCATCACCGAACTTAGTTGCCGTCGTAACGTAGATTCCACGTTCCGGTTTGTAATTCGTTTCGAAACTTTTTGACACAATTTACCTTTTAGACTTTTACGCATCCGCGAGTACGGTTTTGTTTCATCACGATCGAAGACGATCGCTCGAGTTTACATTACGAGAATGCGTATTTTGCGGCGAAAGGCCGAGTCGAGTTTCGTTTAGTTATTTATTTTAGCTTTTAGGTAAACTCGTAACGCCGACATACGAGTTGCGCAATTAAAAGGAAATCTTAACGCGAGTTTCTTGAGCTATTACGCCGCGCAAAATGAAAACGAATCGAAATTATATCCTCTTTAAAATACACGGGTAGCAGCGGCGCATGGCTGGTGAAGATGAGGAGATTGAAGCTAGCCGGATAGCATCAAGTACTAATAATATTCATATTATCCAGTTTCGGCTAAAACCTTTGAATGGAAATGATTTTTTATTTTATATCAAAAGATAGAGCGAATTAAAAGACTTTTAAATGGAAATGATTTTTTATTTTATATCAAAAGATAGAGCGAATTAAAAGACTTTTAAATGGAAATGATTTTTTATTTTATATCAAAAGATAGAGCGAATTAAAAGACTTTTAAATGGAAATGATTTTTTGTTTTAAATCAAGAGATAGAGCGAATTAAAAGACTTTTAAATGGAAATGATTTTTTATTTTACATCAAGAGATAGAGCGAGTTAAAAGACTTTCAAGCGGAAATGATTTTTTATTTTACATCAAGAGATAGAGCGAATTAAAAGACTTTCAAGCGGAAATGATTTTTTATTCTATATCAAGAGATAGAGTGAATTAAAGAAGCTTGAAAATTCTAAATTAGTATAATTTTGATAAAAACTAAAGGTCTACAGCACCCGGTATTCCCAGGCGGTCACCCATCCAAGTACTAACCGGGCTCGACGTTGCTTAGCTTCAGTGATCGGACGAGAACTGGCGTTTTCAACGTGATATGGCCGTAGACATTTAGTAAGCTTCAACAGACGCTAATGAGAAACGTGGCAATAATCAGCGAACGCCCATTGGACAATATAGTCACGGCTTGGTGAGCATTATTATAACTCTGCGTTAATAGCGTGTCTCGAAGAGCGCAACAGTGTCTATGGCCATATCACGTTGAAAACGCCAGTTCTCGTCCGATCACTGAAGCTAAGCAACGTCGAGCCCGGTTAGTACTTGGATGGGTGACCGCCTGGGAATACCGGGTGCTGTAGACTTTTTATTTATTTTTACATCTTGCTATCTTCATCGCGATCTTCGCGCTATCTTCATCTACATGTACATGTACATGTACATGTTCATGTACATGAACATGTACTACGTATGCGTTATATATATATACATATACTATGTACTATGTACTACGTACGTGTAGTGTGTAACAGTATATATAACTTTGCTGCTGCATTTCCGCGTCAAAACCCTTCTGGCAAGCGTGATCAATTAAAGCGCGACACTTTTTGTAGTCGAAGGATGTACTCTACTCGTGTATAACGAAAACTGTTGCAGCGTCCGATCTCAACATAAAAATAACATATTCTCACTTTTAATCCGAAGAAATCTCTTTTAAAGGAAGTTTGTTACTTTTTCTCGACATAAAGTGACGCGCTATCGTAGATCTTATTAGTTTACCGGCTATCTAATGTCTACGCGTGTAAAGACAGGTGAGTAGTAAGCGCCGTTCTTTGGCTTGTTCTTCTCATCTACGAGTTCGAAAGAAAACAGCCCTACATAGAAAGCTTTTACTTACGCGAACAGGTGTGTTAAAAAGATGTTCACGTCGAACCAAATAAAGCGATGCTTTAGAAATGGTGTAATAGCCTCCAAACGAGTACGCTCGCGTTCGACCGCCGCGCGAGTAGCTTCAACTCCTAACGAAACAATCGTAGTACGTCTACTATATACACGTGTAAATTAGGATTCGTTTGCTCTCTTAACATCTGAAAGAGCGGTTAATCGCGCTGCAACGAAACATTCATGCGTACCATGTAAACTAGGATTCGTTCGCTCTCTCAATATTTGAAAGAGCGGTCAATCGCGCTGCCGGTTATTCGTCCAGCTCGCTCATTAGCTATGAAAAGCTATCGAGTTACTTCGAACGCATAGCTTAAAACTTTGCCATTGCGTAACGAATATTCCCGGCTTAAACGAATCGTTGATATTGTGCAAATTAGGAGTCGTGTGTACTCTCATACTTCGACGGCGTGGTTGTTCGCGCTCGATAATATTCGACTCGTTCACTCATTGGCTAAACGCATAGCGTTCAAGATCTCGCCGATTCGTACGAAGGTTGCAGGCTCGTTACCGCCGCTTCACGCGCTTTAGATTATTTCGTCAGCATTTTGAAAACTACGGTAAATATTTTCCTTTTAAATAATTATAATCGCGTGGAAATGACCTTACGCGAAAGTAGGCTTTTCGCTAGAGATAATTCCGCAAAGATAAAAACTGATGGAGCAACCTTAGCTACGCGCTGGCCCGCGCTCATCACCGAACTTAGTTGCCGTCGTAACGTAGATTCCACGTTCCGGTTTGTAATTCGTTTCGAAACTTTTTGACACAATTTACCTTTTAGACTTTTACGCATCCGCGAGTACGGTTTTGTTTCATCACGATCGAAGACGATCGCTCGAGTTTACATTACGAGAATGCGTATTTTGCGGCGAAAGGCCGAGTCGAGTTTCGTTTAGTTATTTATTTTAGCTTTTAGGTAAACTCGTAACGCCGACATACGAGTTGCGCAATTAAAAGGAAATCTTAACGCGAGTTTCTTGAGCTATTACGCCGCGCAAAATGAAAACGAATCGAAATTATATCCTCTTTAAAATACACGGGTAGCAGCGGCGCATGGCTGGTGAAGATGAGGAGATTGAAGCTAGCCGGATAGCATCAAGTACTAATAATATTCATATTATCCAGTTTCGGCTAAAACCTTTGAATGGAAATGATTTTTTATTTTATATCAAAAGATAGAGCGAATTAAAAGACTTTTAAATGGAAATGATTTTTTATTTTATATCAAAAGATAGAGCGAATTAAAAGACTTTTAAATGGAAATGATTTTTTATTTTATATCAAAAGATAGAGCGAATTAAAAGACTTTTAAATGGAAATGATTTTTTGTTTTAAATCAAGAGATAGAGCGAATTAAAAGACTTTTAAATGGAAATGATTTTTTATTTTACATCAAGAGATAGAGCGAGTTAAAAGACTTTCAAGCGGAAATTATTTTTTATTTTACATCAAGAGATAGAGCGAATTAAAAGACTTTCAAGCGGAAATGATTTTTTATTCTATATCAAGAGATAGAGTGAATTAAAGAAGCTTGAAAATTCTAAATTAGTATAATTTTGATAAAAACTAAAGGTCTACAGCACCCGGTATTCCCAGGCGGTCACCCATCCAAGTACTAACCGGGCTCGACGTTGCTTAGCTTCAGTGATCGGACGAGAACTGGCGTTTTCAACGTGATATGGCCGTAGACATTTAGTAAGCTTCAACAGACGCTAATGAGAAACGTGGCAATAATCAGCGAACGCCCATTGGACAATATAGTCACGGCTTGGTGAGCATTATTATAACTCTGCGTTAATAGCGTGTCTCGAAGAGCGCAACAGTGTCTATGGCCATATCACGTTGAAAACGCCAGTTCTCGTCCGATCACTGAAGCTAAGCAACGTCGAGCCCGGTTAGTACTTGGATGGGTGACCGCCTGGGAATACCGGGTGCTGTAGACTTTTTATTTATTTTTACATCTTGCTATCTTCATCGCGATCTTCGCGCTATCTTCATCTACATGTACATGTACATGTACATGTTCATGTACATGAACATGTACTACGTATGCGTTATATATATATACATATACTATGTACTATGTACTATGTACTACGTACGTGTAGTGTGTAACAGTATATATAACTTTGCTGCTGCATTTCCGCGTCAAAACCCTTCTGGCAAGCGTGATCAATTAAAGCGCGACACTTTTTGTAGTCGAAGGATGTACTCTACTCGTGTATAACGAAAACTGTTGCAGCGTCCGATCTCAACATAAAAATAACATATTCTCACTTTTAATCCGAAGAAATCTCTTTTAAAGGAAGTTTGTTACTTTTTCTCGACATAAAGTGACGCGCTATCGTAGATCTTATTAGTTTACCGGCTATCTAATGTCTACGCGTGTAAAGACAGGTGAGTAGTAAGCGCCGTTCTTTGGCTTGTTCTTCTCATCTACGAGTTCGAAAGAAAACAGCCCTACATAGAAAGCTTTTACTTACGCGAACAGGTGTGTTAAAAAGATGTTCACGTCGAACCAAATAAAGCGATGCTTTAGAAATGGTGTAATAGCCTCCAAACGAGTACGCTCGCGTTCGACCGCCGCGCGAGTAGCTTCAACTCCTAACGAAACAATCGTAGTACGTCTACTATATACACGTGTAAATTAGGATTCGTTTGCTCTCTTAACATCTGAAAGAGCGGTTAATCGCGCTGCAACGAAACATTCATGCGTACCATGTAAACTAGGATTCGTTCGCTCTCTCAATATTTGAAAGAGCGGTCAATCGCGCTGCCGGTTATTCGTCCAGCTCGCTCATTAGCTATGAAAAGCTATCGAGTTACTTCGAACGCATAGCTTAAAACTTTGCCATTGCGTAACGAATATTCCCGGCTTAAACGAATCGTTGATATTGTGCAAATTAGGAGTCGTGTGTACTCTCATACTTCGACGGCGTGGTTGTTCGCGCTCGATAATATTCGACTCGTTCACTCATTGGCTAAACGCATAGCGTTCAAGATCTCGCCGATTCGTACGAAGGTTGCAGGCTCGTTACCGCCGCTTCACGCGCTTTAGATTATTTCGTCAGCATTTTGAAAACTACGGTAAATATTTTCCTTTTAAATAATTATAATCGCGTGGAAATGACCTTACGCGAAAGTAGGCTTTTCGCTAGAGATAATTCCGCAAAGATAAAAACTGATGGAGCAACCTTAGCTACGCGCTGGCCCGCGCTCATCACCGAACTTAGTTGCCGTCGTAACGTAGATTCCACGTTCCGGTTTGTAATTCGTTTCGAAACTTTTTGACACAATTTACCTTTTAGACTTTTACGCATCCGCGAGTACGGTTTTGTTTCATCACGATCGAAGACGATCGCTCGAGTTTACATTACGAGAATGCGTATTTTGCGGCGAAAGGCCGAGTCGAGTTTCGTTTAGTTATTTATTTTAGCTTTTAGGTAAACTCGTAACGCCGACATACGAGTTGCGCAATTAAAAGGAAATCTTAACGCGAGTTTCTTGAGCTATTACGCCGCGCAAAATGAAAACGAATCGAAATTATATCCTCTTTAAAATACACGGGTAGCAGCGGCGCATGGCTGGTGAAGATGAGGAGATTGAAGCTAGCCGGATAGCATCAAGTACTAATAATATTCATATTATCCAGTTTCGGCTAAAACCTTTGAATGGAAATGATTTTTTATTTTATATCAAAAGATAGAGCGAATTAAAAGACTTTTAAATGGAAATGATTTTTTATTTTATATCAAAAGATAGAGCGAATTAAAAGACTTTTAAATGGAAATGATTTTTTATTTTATATCAAAAGATAGAGCGAATTAAAAGACTTTTAAATGGAAATGATTTTTTGTTTTAAATCAAGAGATAGAGCGAATTAAAAGACTTTTAAATGGAAATGATTTTTTATTTTACATCAAGAGATAGAGCGAGTTAAAAGACTTTCAAGCGGAAATTATTTTTTATTTTACATCAAGAGATAGAGCGAATTAAAAGACTTTCAAGCGGAAATGATTTTTTATTCTATATCAAGAGATAGAGTGAATTAAAGAAGCTTGAAAATTCTAAATTAGTATAATTTTGATAAAAACTAAAGGTCTACAGCACCCGGTATTCCCAGGCGGTCACCCATCCACGTACTAACCGGGCTCGACGTTGCTTAGCTTCAGTGATCGGACGAGAACTGGCGTTTTCAACGTGATATGGCCGTAGACATTTAGTAAGCTTCAACAGACGCTAATGAGAAACGTGGCAATAATCAGCGAACGCCCATTGGACAATATAGTCACGGCTTGGTGAGCATTATTATAACTCTGCGTTAATAGCGTGTCTCGAAGAGCGCAACAGTGTCTATGGCCATATCACGTTGAAAACGCCAGTTCTCGTCCGATCACTGAAGCTAAGCAACGTCGAGCCCGGTTAGTACTTGGATGGGTGACCGCCTGGGAATACCGGGTGCTGTAGACTTTTTATTTATTTTTACATCTTGCTATCTTCATCGCGATCTTCGCGCTATCTTCATCTACATGTACATGTACATGTACATGTTCATGTACATGAACATGTACTACGTATGCGTTATATATATATACATATACTATGTACTATGTACTATGTACTATGTACTATGTACTACGTACGTGTAGTGTGTAACAGTATATATAACTTTGCTGCTGCATTTCCGCGTCAAAACCCTTCTGGCAAGCGTGATCAATTAAAGCGCGACACTTTTTGTAGTCGAAGGATGTACTCTACTCGTGTATAACGAAAACTGTTGCAGCGTCCGATCTCAACATAAAAATAACATATTCTCACTTTTAATCCGAAGAAATCTCTTTTAAAGGAAGTTTGTTACTTTTTCTCGACATAAAGTGACGCGCTATCGTAGATCTTATTAGTTTACCGGCTATCTAATGTCTACGCGTGTAAAGACAGGTGAGTAGTAAGCGCCGTTCTTTGGCTTGTTCTTCTCATCTACGAGTTCGAAAGAAAACAGCCCTACATAGAAAGCTTTTACTTACGCGAACAGGTGTGTTAAAAAGATGTTCACGTCGAACCAAATAAAGCGATGCTTTAGAAATGGTGTAATAGCCTCCAAACGAGTACGCTCGCGTTCGACCGCCGCGCGAGTAGCTTCAACTCCTAACGAAACAATCGTAGTACGTCTACTATATACACGTGTAAATTAGGATTCGTTTGCTCTCTTAACATCTGAAAGAGCGGTTAATCGCGCTGCAACGAAACATTCATGCGTACCATGTAAACTAGGATTCGTTCGCTCTCTCAATATTTGAAAGAGCGGTCAATCGCGCTGCCGGTTATTCGTCCAGCTCGCTCATTAGCTATGAAAAGCTATCGAGTTACTTCGAACGCATAGCTTAAAACTTTGCCATTGCGTAACGAATATTCCCGGCTCAAACGAATCGTTGATATTGTGCAAATTAGGAGTCGTGTGTACTCTCATACTTCGACGGCGTGGTTGTTCGCGCTCGATAATATTCGACTCGTTCACTCATTGGCTAAACGCATAGCGTTCAAGATCTCGCCGATTCGTACGAAGGTTGCAGGCTCGTTACCGCCGCTTCACGCGCTTTAGATTATTTCGTCAGCATTTTGAAAACTACGGTAAATATTTTCCTTTTAAATAATTATAATCGCGTGGAAATGACCTTACGCGAAAGTAGGCTTTTCGCTAGAGATAATTCCGCAAAGATAAAAACTGATGGAGCAACCTTAGCTACGCGCTGGCCCGCGCTCATCACCGAACTTAGTTGCCGTCGTAACGTAGATTCCACGTTCCGGTTTGTAATTCGTTTCGAAACTTTTTGACACAATTTACCTTTTAGACTTTTACGCATCCGCGAGTACGGTTTTGTTTCATCACGATCGAAGACGATCGCTCGAGTTTACATTACGAGAATGCGTATTTTGCGGCGAAAGGCCGAGTCGAGTTTCGTTTAGTTATTTATTTTAGCTTTTAGGTAAACTCGTAACGCCGACATACGAGTTGCGCAATTAAAAGGAAATCTTAACGCGAGTTTCTTGAGCTATTACGCCGCGCAAAATGAAAACGAATCGAAATTATATCCTCTTTAAAATACACGGGTAGCAGCGGCGCATGGCTGGTGAAGATGAGGAGATTGAAGCTAGCCGGATAGCATCAAGTACTAATAATATTCATATTATCCAGTTTCGGCTAAAACCTTTGAATGGAAATGATTTTTTATTTTATATCAAAAGATAGAGCGAATTAAAAGACTTTTAAATGGAAATGATTTTTTATTTTATATCAAAAGATAGAGCGAATTAAAAGACTTTTAAATGGAAATGATTTTTTATTTTATATCAAAAGATAGAGCGAATTAAAAGACTTTTAAATGGAAATGATTTTTTGTTTTAAATCAAGAGATAGAGCGAATTAAAAGACTTTTAAATGGAAATGATTTTTTATTTTACATCAAGAGATAGAGCGAGTTAAAAGACTTTCAAGCGGAAATTATTTTTTATTTTACATCAAGAGATAGAGCGAATTAAAAGACTTTCAAGCGGAAATGATTTTTTATTCTATATCAAGAGATAGAGTGAATTAAAGAAGCTTGAAAATTCTAAATTAGTATAGTTTTGATAAAAACTAAAGGTCTACAGCACCCGGTATTCCCAGGCGGTCACCCATCCACGTACTAACCGGGCTCGACGTTGCTTAGCTTCAGTGATCGGACGAGAACTGGCGTTTTCAACGTGATATGGCCGTAGACATTTAGTAAGCTTCAACAGACGCTAATGAGAAACGTGGCAATAATCAGCGAACGCCCATTGGACAATATAGTCACGGCTTGGTGAGCATTATTATAACTCTGCGTTAATAGCGTGTCTCGAAGAGCGCAACAGTGTCTATGGCCATATCACGTTGAAAACGCCAGTTCTCGTCCGATCACTGAAGCTAAGCAACGTCGAGCCCGGTTAGTACTTGGATGGGTGACCGCCTGGGAATACCGGGTGCTGTAGACTTTTTATTTATTTTTACATCTTGCTATCTTCATCGCGATCTTCGCGCTATCTTCATCTACATGTACATGTACATGTACATGTTCATGTACATGAACATGTACTACGTATGCGTTATATATATATACATATACTATGTACTATGTACTATGTACTATGTACTATGTACTACGTACGTGTAGTGTGTAACAGTATATATAACTTTGCTGCTGCATTTCCGCGTCAAAACCCTTCTGGCAAGCGTGATCAATTAAAGCGCGACACTTTTTGTAGTCGAAGGATGTACTCTACTCGTGTATAACGAAAACTGTTGCAGCGTCCGATCTCAACATAAAAATAACATATTCTCACTTTTAATCCGAAGAAATCTCTTTTAAAGGAAGTTTGTTACTTTTTCTCGACATAAAGTGACGCGCTATCGTAGATCTTATTAGTTTACCGGCTATCTAATGTCTACGCGTGTAAAGACAGGTGAGTAGTAAGCGCCGTTCTTTGGCTTGTTCTTCTCATCTACGAGTTCGAAAGAAAACAGCCCTACATAGAAAGCTTTTACTTACGCGAACAGGTGTGTTAAAAAGATGTTCACGTCGAACCAAATAAAGCGATGCTTTAGAAATGGTGTAATAGCCTCCAAACGAGTACGCTCGCGTTCGACCGCCGCGCGAGTAGCTTCAACTCCTAACGAAACAATCGTAGTACGTCTACTATATACACGTGTAAATTAGGATTCGTTTGCTCTCTTAACATCTGAAAGAGCGGTTAATCGCGCTGCAACGAAACATTCATGCGTACCATGTAAACTAGGATTCGTTCGCTCTCTCAATATTTGAAAGAGCGGTCAATCGCGCTGCCGGTTATTCGTCCAGCTCGCTCATTAGCTATGAAAAGCTATCGAGTTACTTCGAACGCATAGCTTAAAACTTTGCCATTGCGTAACGAATATTCCCGGCTCAAACGAATCGTTGATATTGTGCAAATTAGGAGTCGTGTGTACTCTCATACTTCGACGGCGTGGTTGTTCGCGCTCGATAATATTCGACTCGTTCACTCATTGGCTAAACGCATAGCGTTCAAGATCTCGCCGATTCGTACGAAGGTTGCAGGCTCGTTACCGCCGCTTCACGCGCTTTAGATTATTTCGTCAGCATTTTGAAAACTACGGTAAATATTTTCCTTTTAAATAATTATAATCGCGTGGAAATGACCTTACGCGAAAGTAGGCTTTTCGCTAGAGATAATTCCGCAAAGATAAAAACTGATGGAGCAACCTTAGCTACGCGCTGGCCCGCGCTCATCACCGAACTTAGTTGCCGTCGTAACGTAGATTCCACGTTCCGGTTTGTAATTCGTTTCGAAACTTTTTGACACAATTTACCTTTTAGACTTTTACGCATCCGCGAGTACGGTTTTGTTTCATCACGATCGAAGACGATCGCTCGAGTTTACATTACGAGAATGCGTATTTTGCGGCGAAAGGCCGAGTCGAGTTTCGTTTAGTTATTTATTTTAGCTTTTAGGTAAACTCGTAACGCCGACATACGAGTTGCGCAATTAAAAGGAAATCTTAACGCGAGTTTCTTGAGCTATTACGCCGCGCAAAATGAAAACGAATCGAAATTATATCCTCTTTAAAATACACGGGTAGCAGCGGCGCATGGCTGGTGAAGATGAGGAGATTGAAGCTAGCCGGATAGCATCAAGTACTAATAATATTCATATTATCCAGTTTCGGCTAAAACCTTTGAATGGAAATGATTTTTTATTTTATATCAAAAGATAGAGCGAATTAAAAGACTTTTAAATGGAAATGATTTTTTATTTTATATCAAAAGATAGAGCGAATTAAAAGACTTTTAAATGGAAATGATTTTTTATTTTATATCAAAAGATAGAGCGAATTAAAAGACTTTTAAATGGAAATGATTTTTTGTTTTAAATCAAGAGATAGAGCGAATTAAAAGACTTTTAAATGGAAATGATTTTTTATTTTACATCAAGAGATAGAGCGAGTTAAAAGACTTTCAAGCGGAAATGATTTTTTATTTTACATCAAGAGATAGAGCGAATTAAAAGACTTTCAAGCGGAAATGATTTTTTATTCTATATCAAGAGATAGAGTGAATTAAAGAAGCTTGAAAATTCTAAATTAGTATAATTTTGATAAAAACTAAAGGTCTACAGCACCCGGTATTCCCAGGCGGTCACCCATCCAAGTACTAACCGGGCTCGACGTTGCTTAGCTTCAGTGATCGGACGAGAACTGGCGTTTTCAACGTGATATGGCCGTAGACATTTAGTAAGCTTCAACAGACGCTAATGAGAAACGTGGCAATAATCAGCGAACGCCCATTGGACAATATAGTCACGGCTTGGTGAGCATTATTATAACTCTGCGTTAATAGCGTGTCTCGAAGAGCACATCAGTGTCTACGGCCATATCACGTTGAAAACGCCAGTTCTCGTCCGATCACTGAAGCTAAGCAACGTCGAGCCCGGTTAGTACTTGGATGGGTGACCGCCTGGGAATACCGGGTGCTGTAGACTTTTTATTTATTTTTACATCTTGCTATCTTCATCGCGATCTTCGCGCTATCTTCATCTACATGTACATGTACATGTACATGTTCATGTACATGAACATGTACTACGTATGCGTTATATATATATACATATACTATGTACTATGTACTATGTACTACGTACGTGTAGTGTGTAACAGTATATATAACTTTGCTGCTGCATTTCCGCGTCAAAACCCTTCTGGCAAGCGTGATCAATTAAAGCGCGACACTTTTTGTAGTCGAAGGATGTACTCTACTCGTGTATAACGAAAACTGTTGCAGCGTCCGATCTCAACATAAAAATAACATATTCTCACTTTTAATCCGAAGAAATCTCTTTTAAAGGAAGTTTGTTACTTTTTCTCGACATAAAGTGACGCGCTATCGTAGATCTTATTAGTTTACCGGCTATCTAATGTCTACGCGTGTAAAGACAGGTGAGTAGTAAGCGCCGTTCTTTGGCTTGTTCTTCTCATCTACGAGTTCGAAAGAAAACAGCCCTACATAGAAAGCTTTTACTTACGCGAACAGGTGTGTTAAAAAGATGTTCACGTCGAACCAAATAAAGCGATGCTTTAGAAATGGTGTAATAGCCTCCAAACGAGTACGCTCGCGTTCGACCGCCGCGCGAGTAGCTTCAACTCCTAACGAAACAATCGTAGTACGTCTACTATATACACGTGTAAATTAGGATTCGTTTGCTCTCTCAACATCTGAAAGAGCGGTTAATCGCGCTGCAACGAAACATTCATGCGTACCATGTAAACTAGGATTCGTTCGCTCTCTCAATATTTGAAAGAGCGGTCAATCGCGCTGCCGGTTATTCGTCCAGCTCGCTCATTAGCTATGAAAAGCTATCGAGTTACTTCGAACGCATAGCTTAAAACTTTGCCATTGCGTAACGAATATTCCCAGCTCAAACGAATCGTTGATATTGTGCAAATTAGGAGTCGTGTGTACTCTCATACTTCGACGGCGTGGTTGTTCGCGCTCGATAATATTCGACTCGTTCACTCATTGGCTAAACGCATAGCGTTCAAGATCTCGCCGATTCGTACGAAGGTTGCAGGCTCGTTACCGCCGCTTCACGCGCTTTAGATTATTTCGTCAGCATTTTGAAAACTACGGTAAATATTTTCCTTTTAAATAATTATAATCGCGTGGAAATGACCTTACGCGAAAGTAGGCTTTTCGCTAGAGATAATTCCGCAAAGATAAAAACTGATGGAGCAACCTTAGCTACGCGCTGGCCCGCGCTCATCACCGAACTTAGTTGCCGTCGTAACGTAGATTCCACGTTCCGGTTTGTAATTCGTTTCGAAACTTTTTGACACAATTTACCTTTTAGACTTTTACGCATCCGCGAGTACGGTTTTGTTTCATCACGATCGAAGACGATCGCTCGAGTTTACATTACGAGAATGCGTATTTTGCGGCGAAAGGCCGAGTCGAGTTTCGTTTAGTTATTTATTTTAGCTTTTAGGTAAACTCGTAACGCCGACATACGAGTTGCGCAATTAAAAGGAAATCTTAACGCGAGTTTCTTGAGCTATTACGCCGCGCAAAATGAAAACGAATCGAAATTATATCCTCTTTAAAATACACGGGTAGCAGCGGCGCATGGCTGGTGAAGATGAGGAGATTGAAGCTAGCCGGATAGCATCAAGTACTAATAATATTCATATTATCCAGTTTCGGCTAAAACCTTTGAATGGAAATGATTTTTTATTTTATATCAAAAGATAGAGCGAATTAAAAGACTTTTAAATGGAAATGATTTTTTATTTTATATCAAAAGATAGAGCGAATTAAAAGACTTTTAAATGGAAATGATTTTTTGTTTTAAATCAAGAGATAGAGCGAATTAAAAGACTTTTAAATGGAAATGATTTTTTATTTTACATCAAGAGATAGAGCGAATTAAAAGACTTTCAAGCGGAAATGATTTTTTATTTTACATCAAGAGATAGAGCGAATTAAAAGACTTTCAAGCGGAAATGATTTTTTATTCTATATCAAGAGATAGAGTGAATTAAAGAAGCTTGAAAATTCTAAATTAGTATAATTTTGATAAAAACTAAAGGTCTACAGCACCCGGTATTCCCAGGCGGTCACCCATCCAAGTACTAACCGGGCTCGACGTTGCTTAGCTTCAGTGATCGGACGAGAACTGGCGTTTTCAACGTGATATGGCCGTAGACATTTAGTAAGCTTCAACAGACGCTAATGAGAAACGTGGCAATAATCAACGAACGCCCATTGGACAATATAGTCACGGCTTGGTGAGCATTATTATAACTCTGCGTTAATAGCGTGTCTCGAAGAGCGCATCAGTGTCTACGGCCATATCACGTTGAAAACGCCAGTTCTCGTCCGATCACTGAAGCTAAGCAACGTCGAGCCCGGTTAGTACTTGGATGGGTGACCGCCTGGGAATACCGGGTGCTGTAGACTTTTTATTTATTTTTACATCTTGCTATCTTCATCGCGATCTTCGCGCTATCTTCATCTACATGTACATGTACATGTACATGTTCATGTACATGAACATGTACTACGTATGCGTTATATATATATACATATACTATGTACTATGTACTATGTACTATGTACTATGTACTACGTACGTGTAGTGTGTAACAGTATATATAACTTTGCTGCTGCATTTCCGCGTCAAAACCCTTCTGGCAAGCGTGATCAATTAAAGCGCGACACTTTTTGTAGTCGAAGGATGTACTCTACTCGTGTATAACGAAAACTGTTGCAGCGTCCGATCTCAACATAAAAATAACATATTCTCACTTTTAATCCGAAGAAATCTCTTTTAAAGGAAGTTTGTTACTTTTTCTCGACATAAAGTGACGCGCTATCGTAGATCTTATTAGTTTACCGGCTATCTAATGTCTACGCGTGTAAAGACAGGTGAGTAGTAAGCGCCGTTCTTTGGCTTGTTCTTCTCATCTACGAGTTCGAAAGAAAACAGCCCTACATAGAAAGCTTTTACTTACGCGAACAGGTGTGTTAAAAAGATGTTCACGTCGAACCAAATAAAGCGATGCTTTAGAAATGGTGTAATAGCCTCCAAACGAGTACGCTCGCGTTCGACCGCCGCGCGAGTAGCTTCAACTCCTAACGAAACAATCGTAGTACGTCTACTATATACACGTGTAAATTAGGATTCGTTTGCTCTCTTAACATCTGAAAGAGCGGTTAATCGCGCTGCAACGAAACATTCATGCGTACCATGTAAACTAGGATTCGTTCGCTCTCTCAATATTTGAAAGAGCGGTCAATCGCGCTGCCGGTTATTCGTCCAGCTCGCTCATTAGCTATGAAAAGCTATCGAGTTACTTCGAACGCATAGCTTAAAACTTTGCCATTGCGTAACGAATATTCCCGGCTCAAACGAATCGTTGATATTGTGCAAATTAGGAGTCGTGTGTACTCTCATACTTCGACGGCGTGGTTGTTCGCGCTCGATAATATTCGACTCGTTCACTCATTGGCTAAACGCATAGCGTTCAAGATCTCGCCGATTCGTACGAAGGTTGCAGGCTCGTTACCGCCGCTTCACGCGCTTTAGATTATTTCGTCAGCATTTTGAAAACTACGGTAAATATTTTCCTTTTAAATAATTATAATCGCGTGGAAATGACCTTACGCGAAAGTAGGCTTTTCGCTAGAGATAATTCCGCAAAGATAAAAACTGATGGAGCAACCTTAGCTACGCGCTGGCCCGCGCTCATCACCGAACTTAGTTGCCGTCGTAACGTAGATTCCACGTTCCGGTTTGTAATTCGTTTCGAAACTTTTTGACACAATTTACCTTTTAGACTTTTACGCATCCGCGAGTACGGTTTTGTTTCATCACGATCGAAGACGATCGCTCGAGTTTACATTACGAGAATGCGTATTTTGCGGCGAAAGGCCGAGTCGAGTTTCGTTTAGTTATTTATTTTAGCTTTTAGGTAAACTCGTAACGCCGACATACGAGTTGCGCAATTAAAAGGAAATCTTAACGCGAGTTTCTTGAGCTATTACGCCGCGCAAAATGAAAACGAATCGAAATTATATCCTCTTTAAAATACACGGGTAGCAGCGGCGCATGGCTGGTGAAGATGAGGAGATTGAAGCTAGCCGGATAGCATCAAGTACTAATAATATTCATATTATCCAGTTTCGGCTAAAACCTTTGAATGGAAATGATTTTTTATTTTATATCAAAAGATAGAGCGAATTAAAAGACTTTTAAATGGAAATGATTTTTTATTTTATATCAAAAGATAGAGCGAATTAAAAGACTTTTAAATGGAAATGATTTTTTATTTTATATCAAAAGATAGAGCGAATTAAAAGACTTTTAAATGGAAATGATTTTTTGTTTTAAATCAAGAGATAGAGCGAATTAAAAGACTTTTAAATGGAAATGATTTTTTATTTTACATCAAGAGATAGAGCGAGTTAAAAGACTTTCAAGCGGAAATGATTTTTTATTTTACATCAAGAGATAGAGCGAATTAAAAGACTTTCAAGCGGAAATGATTTTTTATTCTATATCAAGAGATAGAGTGAATTAAAGAAGCTTGAAAATTCTAAATTAGTATAATTTTGATAAAAACTAAAGGTCTACAGCACCCGGTATTCCCAGGCGGTCACCCATCCAAGTACTAACCGGGCTCGACGTTGCTTAGCTTCAGTGATCGGACGAGAACTGGCGTTTTCAACGTGATATGGCCGTAGACATTTAGTAAGCTTCAACAGACGCTAATGAGAAACGTGGCAATAATCAGCGAACGCCCATTGGACAATATAGTCACGGCTTGGTGAGCATTATTATAACTCTGCGTTAATAGCGTGTCTCGAAGAGCGCATCAGTGTCTACGGCCATATCACGTTGAAAACGCCAGTTCTCGTCCGATCACTGAAGCTAAGCAACGTCGAGCCCGGTTAGTACTTGGATGGGTGACCGCCTGGGAATACCGGGTGCTGTAGACTTTTTATTTATTTTTACATCTTGCTATCTTCATCGCGATCTTCGCGCTATCTTCATCTACATGTACATGTACATGTACATGTTCATGTACATGAACATGTACTACGTATGCGTTATATATATATACATATACTATGTACTATGTACTATGTACTACGTACGTGTAGTGTGTAACAGTATATATAACTTTGCTGCTGCATTTCCGCGTCAAAACCCTTCTGGCAAGCGTGATCAATTAAAGCGCGACACTTTTTGTAGTCGAAGGATGTACTCTACTCGTGTATAACGAAAACTGTTGCAGCGTCCGATCTCAACATAAAAATAACATATTCTCACTTTTAATCCGAAGAAATCTCTTTTAAAGGAAGTTTGTTACTTTTTCTCGACATAAAGTGACGCGCTATCGTAGATCTTATTAGTTTACCGGCTATCTAATGTCTACGCGTGTAAAGACAGGTGAGTAGTAAGCGCCGTTCTTTGGCTTGTTCTTCTCATCTACGAGTTCGAAAGAAAACAGCCCTACATAGAAAGCTTTTACTTACGCGAACAGGTGTGTTAAAAAGATGTTCACGTCGAACCAAATAAAGCGATGCTTTAGAAATGGTGTAATAGCCTCCAAACGAGTACGCTCGCGTTCGACCGCCGCGCGAGTAGCTTCAACTCCTAACGAAACAATCGTAGTACGTCTACTATATACACGTGTAAATTAGGATTCGTTTGCTCTCTCAACATCTGAAAGAGCGGTTAATCGCGCTGCAACGAAACATTCATGCGTACCATGTAAACTAGGATTCGTTCGCTCTCTCAATATTTGAAAGAGCGGTCAATCGCGCTGCCGGTTATTCGTCCAGCTCGCTCATTAGCTATGAAAAGCTATCGAGTTACTTCGAACGCATAGCTTAAAACTTTGCCATTGCGTAACGAATATTCCCAGCTCAAACGAATCGTTGATATTGTGCAAATTAGGAGTCGTGTGTACTCTCATACTTCGACGGCGTGGTTGTTCGCGCTCGATAATATTCGACTCGTTCACTCATTGGCTAAACGCATAGCGTTCAAGATCTCGCCGATTCGTACGAAGGTTGCAGGCTCGTTACCGCCGCTTCACGCGCTTTAGATTATTTCGTCAGCATTTTGAAAACTACGGTAAATATTTTCCTTTTAAATAATTATAATCGCGTGGAAATGACCTTACGCGAAAGTAGGCTTTTCGCTAGAGATAATTCCGCAAAGATAAAAACTGATGGAGCAACCTTAGCTACGCGCTGGCCCGCGCTCATCACCGAACTTAGTTGCCGTCGTAACGTAGATTCCACGTTCCGGTTTGTAATTCGTTTCGAAACTTTTTGACACAATTTACCTTTTAGACTTTTACGCATCCGCGAGTACGGTTTTGTTTCATCACGATCGAAGACGATCGCTCGAGTTTACATTACGAGAATGCGTATTTTGCGGCGAAAGGCCGAGTCGAGTTTCGTTTAGTTATTTATTTTAGCTTTTAGGTAAACTCGTAACGCCGACATACGAGTTGCGCAATTAAAAGGAAATCTTAACGCGAGTTTCTTGAGCTATTACGCCGCGCAAAATGAAAACGAATCGAAATTATATCCTCTTTAAAATACACGGGTAGCAGCGGCGCATGGCTGGTGAAGATGAGGAGATTGAAGCTAGCCGGATAGCATCAAGTACTAATAATATTCATATTATCCAGTTTCGGCTAAAACCTTTGAATGGAAATGATTTTTTATTTTATATCAAAAGATAGAGCGAATTAAAAGACTTTTAAATGGAAATGATTTTTTATTTTATATCAAAAGATAGAGCGAATTAAAAGACTTTTAAATGGAAATGATTTTTTGTTTTAAATCAAGAGATAGAGCGAATTAAAAGACTTTTAAATGGAAATGATTTTTTATTTTACATCAAGAGATAGAGCGAATTAAAAGACTTTCAAGCGGAAATGATTTTTTATTTTACATCAAGAGATAGAGCGAATTAAAAGACTTTCAAGCGGAAATGATTTTTTATTCTATATCAAGAGATAGAGTGAATTAAAGAAGCTTGAAAATTCTAAATTAGTATAATTTTGATAAAAACTAAAGGTCTACAGCACCCGGTATTCCCAGGCGGTCACCCATCCAAGTACTAACCGGGCTCGACGTTGCTTAGCTTCAGTGATCGGACGAGAACTGGCGTTTTCAACGTGATATGGCCGTAGACATTTAGTAAGCTTCAACAGACGCTAATGAGAAACGTGGCAATAATCAACGAACGCCCATTGGACAATATAGTCACGGCTTGGTGAGCATTATTATAACTCTGCGTTAATAGCGTGTCTCGAAGAGCGCATCAGTGTCTACGGCCATATCACGTTGAAAACGCCAGTTCTCGTCCGATCACTGAAGCTAAGCAACGTCGAGCCCGGTTAGTACTTGGATGGGTGACCGCCTGGGAATACCGGGTGCTGTAGACTTTTTATTTATTTTTACATCTTGCTATCTTCATCGCGATCTTCGCGCTATCTTCATCTACATGTACATGTACATGTACATGTTCATGTACATGAACATGTACTACGTATGCGTTATATATATATACATATACTATGTACTATGTACTATGTACTACGTACGTGTAGTGTGTAACAGTATATATAACTTTGCTGCTGCATTTCCGCGTCAAAACCCTTCTGGCAAGCGTGATCAATTAAAGCGCGACACTTTTTGTAGTCGAAGGATGTACTCTACTCGTGTATAACGAAAACTGTTGCAGCGTCCGATCTCAACATAAAAATAACATATTCTCACTTTTAATCCGAAGAAATCTCTTTTAAAGGAAGTTTGTTACTTTTTCTCGACATAAAGTGACGCGCTATCGTAGATCTTATTAGTTTACCGGCTATCTAATGTCTACGCGTGTAAAGACAGGTGAGTAGTAAGCGCCGTTCTTTGGCTTGTTCTTCTCATCTACGAGTTCGAAAGAAAACAGCCCTACATAGAAAGCTTTTACTTACGCGAACAGGTGTGTTAAAAAGATGTTCACGTCGAACCAAATAAAGCGATGCTTTAGAAATGGTGTAATAGCCTCCAAACGAGTACGCTCGCGTTCGACCGCCGCGCGAGTAGCTTCAACTCCTAACGAAACAATCGTAGTACGTCTACTATATACACGTGTAAATTAGGATTCGTTTGCTCTCTTAACATCTGAAAGAGCGGTTAATCGCGCTGCAACGAAACATTCATGCGTACCATGTAAACTAGGATTCGTTCGCTCTCTCAATATTTGAAAGAGCGGTCAATCGCGCTGCCGGTTATTCGTCCAGCTCGCTCATTAGCTATGAAAAGCTATCGAGTTACTTTGAACGCATAGCTTAAAACTTTGCCATTGCGTAACGAATATTCCCGGCTTAAACGAATCGTTGATATTGTGCAAATTAGGAGTCGTGTGTACTCTCATACTTCGACGGCGTGGTTGTTCGCGCTCGATAATATTCGACTCGTTCACTCATTGGCTAAACGCATAGCGTTCAAGATCTCGCCGATTCGTACGAAGGTTGCAGGCTCGTTACCGCCGCTTCACGCGCTTTAGATTATTTCGTCAGCATTTTGAAAACTACGGTAAATATTTTCCTTTTAAATAATTATAATCGCGTGGAAATGACCTTACGCGAAAGTAGGCTTTTCGCTAGAGATAATTCCGCAAAGATAAAAACTGATGGAGCAACCTTAGCTACGCGCTGGCCCGCGCTCATCACCGAACTTAGTTGCCGTCGTAACGTAGATTCCACGTTCCGGTTTGTAATTCGTTTCGAAACTTTTTGACACAATTTACCTTTTAGACTTTTACGCATCCGCGAGTACGGTTTTGTTTCATCACGATCGAAGACGATCGCTCGAGTTTACATTACGAGAATGCGTATTTTGCGGCGAAAGGCCGAGTCGAGTTTCGTTTAGTTATTTATTTTAGCTTTTAGGTAAACTCGTAACGCCGACATACGAGTTGCGCAATTAAAAGGAAATCTTAACGCGAGTTTCTTGAGCTATTACGCCGCGCAAAATGAAAACGAATCGAAATTATATCCTCTTTAAAATACACGGGTAGCAGCGGCGCATGGCTGGTGAAGATGAGGAGATTGAAGCTAGCCGGATAGCATCAAGTACTAATAATATTCATATTATCCAGTTTCGGCTAAAACCTTTGAATGGAAATGATTTTTTATTTTATATCAAAAGATAGAGCGAATTAAAAGACTTTTAAATGGAAATGATTTTTTATTTTATATCAAAAGATAGAGCGAATTAAAAGACTTTTAAATGGAAATGATTTTTTATTTTATATCAAAAGATAGAGCGAATTAAAAGACTTTTAAATGGAAATGATTTTTTGTTTTAAATCAAGAGATAGAGCGAATTAAAAGACTTTTAAATGGAAATGATTTTTTATTTTACATCAAGAGATAGAGCGAGTTAAAAGACTTTCAAGCGGAAATGATTTTTTATTTTACATCAAGAGATAGAGCGAATTAAAAGACTTTCAAGCGGAAATGATTTTTTATTCTATATCAAGAGATAGAGTGAATTAAAGAAGCTTGAAAATTCTAAATTAGTATAATTTTGATAAAAACTAAAGGTCTACAGCACCCGGTATTCCCAGGCGGTCACCCATCCAAGTACTAACCGGGCTCGACGTTGCTTAGCTTCAGTGATCGGACGAGAACTGGCGTTTTCAACGTGATATGGCCGTAGACATTTAGTAAGCTTCAACAGACGCTAATGAGAAACGTGGCAATAATCAGCGAACACCCATTGGACAATATAGTCACGGCTTGGTGAGCATTATTATAACTCTGCGTTAATAGCGTGTCTCGAAGAGCGCATCAGTGTCTACGGCCATATCACGTTGAAAACGCCAGTTCTCGTCCGATCACTGAAGCTAAGCAACGTCGAGCCCGGTTAGTACTTGGATGGGTGACCGCCTGGGAATACCGGGTGCTGTAGACTTTTTATTTATTTTTACATCTTGCTATCTTCATCGCGATCTTCGCGCTATCTTCATCTACATGTACATGTACATGTTCATGTACATGAACATGTACTACGTATGCGTTATATATATATACATATACTATGTACTATGTACTATGTACTACGTACGTGTAGTGTGTAACAGTATATATAACTTTGCTGCTGCATTTCCGCGTCAAAACCCTTCTGGCAAGCGTGATCAATTAAAGCGCGACACTTTTTGTAGTCGAAGGATGTACTCTACTCGTGTATAACGAAAACTGTTGCAGCGTCCGATCTCAACATAAAAATAACATATTCTCACTTTTAATCCGAAGAAATCTCTTTTAAAGGAAGTTTGTTACTTTTTCTCGACATAAAGTGACGCGCTATCGTAGATCTTATTAGTTTACCGGCTATCTAATGTCTACGCGTGTAAAGACAGGTGAGTAGTAAGCGCCGTTCTTTGGCTTGTTCTTCTCATCTACGAGTTCGAAAGAAAACAGCCCTACATAGAAAGCTTTTACTTACGCGAACAGGTGTGTTAAAAAGATGTTCACGTCGAACCAAATAAAGCGATGCTTTAGAAATGGTGTAATAGCCTCCAAACGAGTACGCTCGCGTTCGACCGCCGCGCGAGTAGCTTCAACTCCTAACGAAACAATCGTAGTACGTCTACTATATACACGTGTAAATTAGGATTCGTTTGCTCTCTCAACATCTGAAAGAGCGGTTAATCGCGCTGCAACGAAACATTCATGCGTACCATGTAAACTAGGATTCGTTCGCTCTCTCAATATTTGAAAGAGCGGTCAATCGCGCTGCCGGTTATTCGTCCAGCTCGCTCATTAGCTATGAAAAGCTATCGAGTTACTTCGAACGCATAGCTTAAAACTTTGCCATTGCGTAACGAATATTCCCGGCTCAAACGAATCGTTGATATTGTGCAAATTAGGAGTCGTGTGTACTCTCATACTTCGACGGCGTGGTTGTTCGCGCTCGATAATATTCGACTCGTTCACTCATTGGCTAAACGCATAGCGTTCAAGATCTCGCCGATTCGTACGAAGGTTGCAGGCTCGTTACCGCCGCTTCACGCGCTTTAGATTATTTCGTCAGCATTTTGAAAACTACGGTAAATATTTTCCTTTTAAATAATTATAATCGCGTGGAAATGACCTTACGCGAAAGTAGGCTTTTCGCTAGAGATAATTCCGCAAAGATAAAAACTGATGGAGCAACCTTAGCTACGCGCTGGCCCGCGCTCATCACCGAACTTAGTTGCCGTCGTAACGTAGATTCCACGTTCCGGTTTGTAATTCGTTTCGAAACTTTTTGACACAATTTACCTTTTAGACTTTTACGCATCCGCGAGTACGGTTTTGTTTCATCACGATCGAAGACGATCGCTCGAGTTTACATTACGAGAATGCGTATTTTGCGGCGAAAGGCCGAGTCGAGTTTCGTTTAGTTATTTATTTTAGCTTTTAGGTAAACTCGTAACGCCGACATACGAGTTGCGCAATTAAAAGGAAATCTTAACGCGAGTTTCTTGAGCTATTACGCCGCGCAAAATGAAAACGAATCGAAATTATATCCTCTTTAAAATACACGGGTAGCAGCGGCGCATGGCTGGTGAAGATGAGGAGATTGAAGCTAGCCGGATAGCATCAAGTACTAATAATATTCATATTATCCAGTTTCGGCTAAAACCTTTGAATGGAAATGATTTTTTATTTTATATCAAAAGATAGAGCGAATTAAAAGACTTTTAAATGGAAATGATTTTTTATTTTATATCAAAAGATAGAGCGAATTAAAAGACTTTTAAATGGAAATGATTTTTTATTTTATATCAAAAGATAGAGCGAATTAAAAGACTTTTAAATGGAAATGATTTTTTGTTTTAAATCAAGAGATAGAGCGAATTAAAAGACTTTTAAATGGAAATGATTTTTTATTTTACATCAAGAGATAGAGCGAGTTAAAAGACTTTCAAGCGGAAATTATTTTTTATTTTACATCAAGAGATAGAGCGAATTAAAAGACTTTCAAGCGGAAATGATTTTTTATTCTATATCAAGAGATAGAGTGAATTAAAGAAGCTTGAAAATTCTAAATTAGTATAATTTTGATAAAAACTAAAGGTCTACAGCACCCGGTATTCCCAGGCGGTCACCCATCCAAGTACTAACCGGGCTCGACGTTGCTTAGCTTCAGTGATCGGACGAGAACTGGCGTTTTCAACGTGATATGGCCGTAGACATTTAGTAAGCTTCAACAGACGCTAATGAGAAACGTGGCAATAATCAGCGAACGCCCATTGGACAATATAGTCACGGCTTGGTGAGCATTATTATAACTCTGCGTTAATAGCGTGTCTCGAAGAGCGCAACAGTGTCTATGGCCATATCACGTTGAAAACGCCAGTTCTCGTCCGATCACTGAAGCTAAGCAACGTCGAGCCCGGTTAGTACTTGGATGGGTGACCGCCTGGGAATACCGGGTGCTGTAGACTTTTTATTTATTTTTACATCTTGCTATCTTCATCGCGATCTTCGCGCTATCTTCATCTACATGTACATGTACATGTACATGTTCATGTACATGAACATGTACTACGTATGCGTTATATATATATACATATACTATGTACTATGTACTATGTACTACGTACGTGTAGTGTGTAACAGTATATATAACTTTGCTGCTGCATTTCCGCGTCAAAACCCTTCTGGCAAGCGTGATCAATTAAAGCGCGACACTTTTTGTAGTCGAAGGATGTACTCTACTCGTGTATAACGAAAACTGTTGCAGCGTCCGATCTCAACATAAAAATAACATATTCTCACTTTTAATCCGAAGAAATCTCTTTTAAAGGAAGTTTGTTACTTTTTCTCGACATAAAGTGACGCGCTATCGTAGATCATATTAGTTTACCGGCTATTTAATGTCTACGCGTGTAAAGACAGGTGAGTAGTAAGCGCCGTTCTTTGGCTTGTTCTTCTCATCTACGAGTTCGAAAGAAAACAGCCCTACATAGAAAGCTTTTACTTACGCGAACAGGTGTGTTAAAAAGATGTTCACGTCGAACCAAATAAAGCGATGCTTTAGAAATGGTGTAATAGCCTCCAAACGAGTACGCTCGCGTTCGACCGCCGCGCGAGTAGCTTCAACTCCTAACGAAACAATCGTAGTATGTCTACTATATACACGTGTAAATTAGGATTCGTTTGCTCTCTCAACATCTGAAAGAGCGGTTAATCGCGCTGCAACGAAACATTCATGCGTACCATGTAAACTAGGATTCGTTCGCTCTCTCAATATTTGAAAGAGCGGTCAATCGCGCTGCCGGTTATTCGTCCAGCTCGCTCATTAGCTATGAAAAGCTATCGAGTTACTTCGAACGCATAGCTTAAAACTTTGCCATTGCGTAACGAATATTCCCGGCTTAAACGAATCGTTGATATTGTGCAAATTAGGAGTCGTGTGTACTCTCATACTTCGACGGCGTGGTTGTTCGCGCTCGATAATATTCGACTCGTTCACTCATTGGCTAAACGCATAGCGTTCAAGATCTCGCCGATTCGTACGAAGGTTGCAGGCTCGTTACCGCCGCTTCACGCGCTTTAGATTATTTCGTCAGCATTTTGAAAACTACGGTAAATATTTTCCTTTTAAATAATTATAATCGCGTGGAAATGACCTTACGCGAAAGTAGGCTTTTCGCTAGAGATAATTCCGCAAAGATAAAAACTGATGGAGCAACCTTAGCTACGCGCTGGCCCGCGCTCATCACCGAACTTAGTTGCCGTCGTAACGTAGATTCCACGTTCCGGTTTGTAATTCGTTTCGAAACTTTTTGACACAATTTACCTTTTAGACTTTTACGCATCCGCGAGTACGGTTTTGTTTCATCACGATCGAAGACGATCGCTCGAGTTTACATTACGAGAATGCGTATTTTGCGGCGAAAGGCCGAGTCGAGTTTCGTTTAGTTATTTATTTTAGCTTTTAGGTAAACTCGTAACGCCGACATACGAGTTGCGCAATTAAAAGGAAATCTTAACGCGAGTTTCTTGAGCTATTACGCCGCGCAAAATGAAAACGAATCGAAATTATATCCTCTTTAAAATACACGGGTAGCAGCGGCGCATGGCTGGTGAAGATGAGGAGATTGAAGCTAGCCGGATAGCATCAAGTACTAATAATATTCATATTATCCAGTTTCGGCTAAAACCTTTGAATGGAAATGATTTTTTATTTTATATCAAAAGATAGAGCGAATTAAAAGACTTTTAAATGGAAATGATTTTTTATTTTATATCAAAAGATAGAGCGAATTAAAAGACTTTTAAATGGAAATGATTTTTTATTTTATATCAAAAGATAGAGCGAATTAAAAGACTTTTAAATGGAAATGATTTTTTGTTTTAAATCAAGAGATAGAGCGAATTAAAAGACTTTTAAATGGAAATGATTTTTTATTTTACATCAAGAGATAGAGCGAGTTAAAAGACTTTCAAGCGGAAATGATTTTTTATTTTACATCAAGAGATAGAGCGAATTAAAAGACTTTCAAGCGGAAATGATTTTTTATTCTATATCAAGAGATAGAGTGAATTAAAGAAGCTTGAAAATTCTAAATTAGTATAATTTTGATAAAAACTAAAGGTCTACAGCACCCGGTATTCCCAGGCGGTCACCCATCCAAGTACTAACCGGGCTCGACGTTGCTTAGCTTCAGTGATCGGACGAGAACTGGCGTTTTCAACGTGATATGGCCGTAGACATTTAGTAAGCTTCAACAGACGCTAATGAGAAACGTGGCAATAATCAGCGAACGCCCATTGGACAATATAGTCACGGCTTGGTGAGCATTATTATAACTCTGCGTTAATAGCGTGTCTCGAAGAGCGCAACAGTGTCTATGGCCATATCACGTTGAAAACGCCAGTTCTCGTCCGATCACTGAAGCTAAGCAACGTCGAGCCCGGTTAGTACTTGGATGGGTGACCGCCTGGGAATACCGGGTGCTGTAGACTTTTTATTTATTTTTACATCTTGCTATCTTCATCGCGATCTTCGCGCTATCTTCATCTACATGTACATGTACATGTACATGTTCATGTACATGAACATGTACTACGTATGCGTTATATATATATACATATACTATGTACTATGTACTATGTACTACGTACGTGTAGTGTGTAACAGTATATATAACTTTGCTGCTGCATTTCCGCGTCAAAACCCTTCTGGCAAGCGTGATCAATTAAAGCGCGACACTTTTTGTAGTCGAAGGATGTACTCTACTCGTGTATAACGAAAACTGTTGCAGCGTCCGATCTCAACATAAAAATAACATATTCTCACTTTTAATCCGAAGAAATCTCTTTTAAAGGAAGTTTGTTACTTTTTCTCGACATAAAGTGACGCGCTATCGTAGATCTTATTAGTTTACCGGCTATCTAATGTCTACGCGTGTAAAGACAGGTGAGTAGTAAGCGCCGTTCTTTGGCTTGTTCTTCTCATCTACGAGTTTGAAAGAAAACAGCCCTACATAGAAAGCTTTTACTTACGCGAACAGGTGTGTTAAAAAGATGTTCACGTCGAACCAAATAAAGCGATGCTTTAGAAATGGTGTAATAGCCTCCAAACGAGTACGCTCGCGTTCGACCGCCGCGCGAGTAGCTTCAACTCCTAACGAAACAATCGTAGTACGTCTACTATATACACGTGTAAATTAGGATTCGTTTGCTCTCTTAACATCTGAAAGAGCGGTTAATCGCGCTGCAACGAAACATTCATGCGTACCATGTAAACTAGGATTCGTTCGCTCTCTCAATATTTGAAAGAGCGGTCAATCGCGCTGCCGGTTATTCGTCCAGCTCGCTCATTAGCTATGAAAAGCTATCGAGTTACTTCGAACGTATAGCTTAAAACTTTGCCATTGCGTAACGAATATTCCCGGCTCAAACGAATCGTTGATATTGTGCAAATTAGGAGTCGTGTGTACTCTCATACTTCGACGGCGTGGTTGTTCGCGCTCGATAATATTCGACTCGTTCACTCATTGGCTAAACGCATAGCGTTCAAGATCTCGCCGATTCGTACGAAGGTTGCAGGCTCGTTACCGCCGCTTCACGCGCTTTAGATTATTTCGTCAGCATTTTGAAAACTACGGTAAATATTTTCCTTTTAAATAATTATAATCGCGTGGAAATGACCTTACGCGAAAGTAGGCTTTTCGCTAGAGATAATTCCGCAAAGATAAAAACTGATGGAGCAACCTTAGCTACGCGCTGGCCCGCGCTCATCACCGAACTTAGTTGCCGTCGTAACGTAGATTCCACGTTCCGGTTTGTAATTCGTTTCGAAACTTTTTGACACAATTTACCTTTTAGACTTTTACGCATCCGCGAGTACGGTTTTGTTTCATCACGATCGAAGACGATCGCTCGAGTTTACATTACGAGAATGCGTATTTTGCGGCGAAAGGCCGAGTCGAGTTTCGTTTAGTTATTTATTTTAGCTTTTAGGTAAACTCGTAACGCCGACATACGAGTTGCGCAATTAAAAGGAAATCTTAACGCGAGTTTCTTGAGCTATTACGCCGCGCAAAATGAAAACGAATCGAAATTATATCCTCTTTAAAATACACGGGTAGCAGCGGCGCATGGCTGGTGAAGATGAGGAGATTGAAGCTAGCCGGATAGCATCAAGTACTAATAATATTCATATTATCCAGTTTCGGCTAAAACCTTTGAATGGAAATGATTTTTTATTTTATATCAAAAGATAGAGCGA
This sequence comes from Watersipora subatra, assembly GCF_963576615.1. Taxonomy (NCBI): domain Eukaryota; kingdom Metazoa; phylum Bryozoa; class Gymnolaemata; order Cheilostomatida; family Watersiporidae; genus Watersipora; species Watersipora subatra. The sequence goes on from NC_088718.1 coordinate 12,670,503, forward strand.
ATTAAAAGACTTTTAAATGGAAATGATTTTTTATTTTATATCAAAAGATAGAGCGAATTAAAAGACTTTTAAATGGAAATGATTTTTTATTTTATATCAAAAGATAGAGCGAATAAAAAGACTTTTAAATGGAAATGATTTTTTGTTTTAAATCAAGAGATAGAGCGAATTAAAAGACTTTTAAATGGAAATGATTTTTTATTTTACATCAAGAGATAGAGCGAATTAAAAGACTTTCAAGCGGAAATGATTTTTTATTTTACATCAAGAGATAGAGCGAATTAAAAGACTTTCAAGCGGAAATGATTTTTTATTCTATATCAAGAGATAGAGTGAATTAAAGAAGCTTGAAAATTCTAAATTAGTATAATTTTGATAAAAACTAAAGGTCTACAGCACCCGGTATTCCCAGGCGGTCACCCATCCAAGTACTAACCGGGCTCGACGTTGCTTAGCTTCAGTGATCGGACGAGAACTGGCGTTTTCAACGTGATATGGCCGTAGACATTTAGTAAGCTTCAACAGACGCTAATGAGAAACGTGGCAATAATCAGCGAACGCCCATTGGACAATATAGTCACGGCTTGGTGAGCATTATTATAACTCTGCGTTAATAGCGTGTCTCGAAGAGCGCATCAGTGTCTACGGCCATATCACGTTGAAAACGCCAGTTCTCGTCCGATCACTGAAGCTAAGCAACGTCGAGCCCGGTTAGTACTTGGATGGGTGACCGCCTGGGAATACCGGGTGCTGTAGACTTTTTATTTATTTTTACATCTTGCTATCTTCATCGCGATCTTCGCGCTATCTTCATCTACATGTACATGTACATGTACATGTACATGTACATGTACATGTTCATGTACATGAACATGTACTACGTATGCGTTATATATATATACATATACTATGTACTATGTACTATGTACTATGTACTACGTACGTGTAGTGTGTAACAGTATATATAACTTTGCTGCTGCATTTCCGCGTCAAAACCCTTCTGGCAAGCGTGATCAATTAAAGCGCGACACTTTTTGTAGTCGAAGGATGTACTCTACTCGTGTATAACGAAAACTGTTGCAGCGTCCGATCTCAACATAAAAATAAAATATTCTCACTTTTAATCCGAAGAAATCTCTTTTAAAGGAAGTTTGTTACTTTTTCTCGACATAAAGTGACGCGCTATCGTAGATCTTATTAGTTTACCGGCTATCTAATGTCTACGCGTGTAAAGACAGGTGAGTAGAAAGCGCCGTTCTTTGGCTTGTTCTTCTCATCTACGAGTTCGAAAGAAAACAGCCCTACATAGAAAGCTTTTACTTACGCGAACAGGTGTGTTAAAAAGATGTTCACGTCGAACCAAATAAAGCGATGCTTTAGAAATGGTGTAATAGCCTCCAAACGAGTACGCTCGCGTTCGACCGCCGCGCGAGTAGCTTCAACTCCTAACGAAACAATCGTAGTACGTCTACTATATACACGTGTAAATTAGGATTCGTTTGCTCTCTTAACATCTGAAAGAGCGGTTAATCGCGCTGCAACGAAACATTCATGCGTACCATGTAAACTAGGATTCGTTCGCTCTCTCAATATTTGAAAGAGCGGTCAATCGCGCTGCCGGTTATTCGTCCAGCTCGCTCATTAGCTATGAAAAGCTATCGAGTTACTTCGAACGCATAGCTTAAAACTTTGCCATTGCGTAACGAATATTCCCGGCTCAAACGAATCGTTGATATTGTGCAAATTAGGAGTCGTGTGTACTCTCATACTTCGACGGCGTGGTTGTTCGCGCTCGATAATATTCGACTCGTTCACTCATTGGCTAAACGCATAGCGTTCAAGATCTCGCCGATTCGTACGAAGGTTGCAGGCTCGTTACCGCCGCTTCACGCGCTTTAGATTATTTCGTCAGCATTTTGAAAACTACGGTAAATATTTTCCTTTTAAATAATTATAATCGCGTGGAAATGACCTTACGCGAAAGTAGGCTTTTCGCTAGAGATAGTTCCGCAAAGATAAAAACTGATGGAGCAACCTTAGCTACGCGCTGGCCCGCGCTCATCACCGAACTTAGTTGCCGTCGTAACGTAGATTCCACGTTCCGGTTTGTAATTCGTTTCAAAACTTTTTGACACAATTTACCTTTTAGACTTTTACGCATCCGCGAGTACGGTTTTGTTTCATCACGATCGAAGACGATCGCTCGAGTTTACATTACGAGAATGCGTATTTTGCGGCGAAAGGCCGAGTCGAGTTTCGTTTAGTTATTTATTTTAGCTTTTAGGTAAACTCGTAACGCCGACATACGAGTTGCGCAATTAAAAGGAAATCTTAACGCGAGTTTCTTGAGCTATTACGCCGCGCAAAATGAAAACGAATCGAAATTATATCCTCTTTAAAATACACGGGTAGCAGCGGCGCATGGCTGGTGAAGATGAGGAGATTGAAGCTAGCCGGATAGCATCAAGTACTAATAATATTCATATTATCCAGTTTCGGCTAAAACCTTTGAATGGAAATGATTTTTTATTTTATATCAAAAGATAGAGCGAATTAAAAGACTTTTAAATGGAAATGATTTTTTATTTTATATCAAAAGATAGAGCGAATTAAAAGACTTTTAAATGGAAATGATTTTTTATTTTATATCAAAAGATAGAGCGAATTAAAAGACTTTTAAATGGAAATGATTTTTTGTTTTAAATCAAGAGATAGAGCGAATTAAAAGACTTTTAAATGGAAATGATTTTTTATTTTACATCAAGAGATAGAGCGAATTAAAAGACTTTCAAGCGGAAATGATTTTTTATTTTACATCAAGAGATAGAGCGAATTAAAAGACTTTCAAGCGGAAATGATTTTTTATTCTATATCAAGAGATAGAGTGAATTAAAGAAGCTTGAAAATTCTAAATTAGTATAATTTTGATAAAAACTAAAGGTCTACAGCACCCGGTATTCCCAGGCGGTCACCCATCCAAGTACTAACCGGGCTCGACGTTGCTTAGCTTCAGTGATCGGACGAGAACTGGCGTTTTCAACGTGATATGGCCGTAGACATTTAGTAAGCTTCAACAGACGCTAATGAGAAACGTGGCAATAATCAGCGAACGCCCATTGGACAATATAGTCACGGCTTGGTGAGCATTATTATAACTCTGCGTTAATAGCGTGTCTCGAAGAGCGCATCAGTGTCTACGGCCATATCACGTTGAAAACGCCAGTTCTCGTCCGATCACTGAAGCTAAGCAACGTCGAGCCCGGTTAGTACTTGGATGGGTGACCGCCTGGGAATACCGGGTGCTGTAGACTTTTTATTTATTTTTACATCTTGCTATCTTCATCGCGATCTTCGCGCTATCTTCATCTACATGTACATGTACATGTACATGTACATGTACATGTACATGTTCATGTACATGAACATGTACTACGTATGCGTTATATATATATACATATACTATGTACTATGTACTATGTACTATGTACTACGTACGTGTAGTGTGTAACAGTATATATAACTTTGCTGCTGCATTTCCGCGTCAAAACCCTTCTGGCAAGCGTGATCAATTAAAGCGCGACACTTTTTGTAGTCGAAGGATGTACTCTACTCGTGTATAACGAAAACTGTTGCAGCGTCCGATCTCAACATAAAAATAAAATATTCTCACTTTTAATCCGAAGAAATCTCTTTTAAAGGAAGTTTGTTACTTTTTCTCGACATAAAGTGACGCGCTATCGTAGATCTTATTAGTTTACCGGCTATCTAATGTCTACGCGTGTAAAGACAGGTGAGTAGAAAGCGCCGTTCTTTGGCTTGTTCTTCTCATCTACGAGTTCGAAAGAAAACAGCCCTACATAGAAAGCTTTTACTTACGCGAACAGGTGTGTTAAAAAGATGTTCACGTCGAACCAAATAAAGCGATGCTTTAGAAATGGTGTAATAGCCTCCAAACGAGTACGCTCGCGTTCGACCGCCGCGCGAGTAGCTTCAACTCCTAACGAAACAATCGTAGTACGTCTACTATATACACGTGTAAATTAGGATTCGTTTGCTCTCTTAACATCTGAAAGAGCGGTTAATCGCGCTGCAACGAAACATTCATGCGTACCATGTAAACTAGGATTCGTTCGCTCTCTCAATATTTGAAAGAGCGGTCAATCGCGCTGCCGGTTATTCGTCCAGCTCGCTCATTAGCTATGAAAAGCTATCGAGTTACTTCGAACGCATAGCTTAAAACTTTGCCATTGCGTAACGAATATTCCCGGCTCAAACGAATCGTTGATATTGTGCAAATTAGGAGTCGTGTGTACTCTCATACTTCGACGGCGTGGTTGTTCGCGCTCGATAATATTCGACTCGTTCACTCATTGGCTAAACGCATAGCGTTCAAGATCTCGCCGATTCGTACGAAGGTTGCAGGCTCGTTACCGCCGCTTCACGCGCTTTAGATTATTTCGTCAGCATTTTGAAAACTACGGTAAATATTTTCCTTTTAAATAATTATAATCGCGTGGAAATGACCTTACGCGAAAGTAGGCTTTTCGCTAGAGATAGTTCCGCAAAGATAAAAACTGATGGAGCAACCTTAGCTACGCGCTGGCCCGCGCTCATCACCGAACTTAGTTGCCGTCGTAACGTAGATTCCACGTTCCGGTTTGTAATTCGTTTCAAAACTTTTTGACACAATTTACCTTTTAGACTTTTACGCATCCGCGAGTACGGTTTTGTTTCATCACGATCGAAGACGATCGCTCGAGTTTACATTACGAGAATGCGTATTTTGCGGCGAAAGGCCGAGTCGAGTTTCGTTTAGTTATTTATTTTAGCTTTTAGGTAAACTCGTAACGCCGACATACGAGTTGCGCAATTAAAAGGAAATCTTAACGCGAGTTTCTTGAGCTATTACGCCGCGCAAAATGAAAACGAATCGAAATTATATCCTCTTTAAAATACACGGGTAGCAGCGGCGCATGGCTGGTGAAGATGAGGAGATTGAAGCTAGCCGGATAGCATCAAGTACTAATAATATTCATATTATCCAGTTTCGGCTAAAACCTTTGAATGGAAATGATTTTTTATTTTATATCAAAAGATAGAGCGAATTAAAAGACTTTTAAATGGAAATGATTTTTTATTTTATATCAAAAGATAGAGCGAATTAAAAGACTTTTAAATGGAAATGATTTTTTATTTTATATCAAAAGATAGAGCGAATTAAAAGACTTTTAAATGGAAATGATTTTTTGTTTTAAATCAAGAGATAGAGCGAATTAAAAGACTTTTAAATGGAAATGATTTTTTATTTTACATCAAGAGATAGAGCGAATTAAAAGACTTTCAAGCGGAAATGATTTTTTATTTTACATCAAGAGATAGAGCGAATTAAAAGACTTTCAAGCGGAAATGATTTTTTATTCTATATCAAGAGATAGAGTGAATTAAAGAAGCTTGAAAATTCTAAATTAGTATAATTTTGATAAAAACTAAAGGTCTACAGCACCCGGTATTCCCAGGCGGTCACCCATCCAAGTACTAACCGGGCTCGACGTTGCTTAGCTTCAGTGATCGGACGAGAACTGGCGTTTTCAACGTGATATGGCCGTAGACATTTAGTAAGCTTCAACAGACGCTAATGAGAAACGTGGCAATAATCAGCGAACGCCCATTGGACAATATAGTCACGGCTTGGTGAGCATTATTATAACTCTGCGTTAATAGCGTGTCTCGAAGAGCGCATCAGTGTCTACGGCCATATCACGTTGAAAACGCCAGTTCTCGTCCGATCACTGAAGCTAAGCAACGTCGAGCCCGGTTAGTACTTGGATGGGTGACCGCCTGGGAATACCGGGTGCTGTAGACTTTTTATTTATTTTTACATCTTGCTATCTTCATCGCGATCTTCGCGCTATCTTCATCTACATGTACATGTACATGTACATGTACATGTACATGTACATGTACATGTTCATGTACATGAACATGTACTACGTATGCATTATATATATATACATATACTATGTACTATGTACTATGTACTATGTACTACGTACGTGTAGTGTGTAACAGTATATATAACTTTGCTGCTGCATTTCCGCGTCAAAACCCTTCTGGCAAGCGTGATCAATTAAAGCGCGACACTTTTTGTAGTCGAAGGATGTACTCTACTCGTGTATAACGAAAACTGTTGCAGCGTCCGATCTCAACATAAAAATAACATATTCTCACTTTTAATCCGAAGAAATCTCTTTTAAAGGAAGTTTGTTACTTTTTCTCGACATAAAGTGACGCGCTATCGTAGATCTTATTAGTTTACCGGCTATCTAATGTCTACGCGTGTAAAGACAGGTGAGTAGAAAGCGCCGTTCTTTGGCTTGTTCTTCTCATCTACGAGTTCGAAAGAAAACAGCCCTACATAGAAAGCTTTTACTTACGCGAACAGGTGTGTTAAAAAGATGTTCACGTCGAACCAAATAAAGCGATGCTTTAGAAATGGTGTAATAGCCTCCAAACGAGTACGCTCGCGTTCGACCGCCGCGCGAGTAGCTTCAACTCCTAACGAAACAATCGTAGTACGTCTACTATATACACGTGTAAATTAGGATTCGTTTGCTCTCTTAACATCTGAAAGAGCGGTTAATCGCGCTGCAACGAAACATTCATGCGTACCATGTAAACTAGGATTCGTTCGCTCTCTCAATATTTGAAAGAGCGGTCAATCGCGCTGCCGGTTATTCGTCCAGCTCGCTCATTAGCTATGAAAAGCTATCGAGTTACTTCGAACGCATAGCTTAAAACTTTGCCATTGCGTAACGAATATTCCCGGCTCAAACGAATCGTTGATATTGTGCAAATTAGGAGTCGTGTGTACTCTCATACTTCGACGGCGTGGTTGTTCGCGCTCGATAATATTCGACTCGTTCACTCATTGGCTAAACGCATAGCGTTCAAGATCTCGCCGATTCGTACGAAGGTTGCAGGCTCGTTACCGCCGCTTCACGCGCTTTAGATTATTTCGTCAGCATTTTGAAAACTACGGTAAATATTTTCCTTTTAAATAATTATAATCGCGTGGAAATGACCTTACGCGAAAGTAGGCTTTTCGCTAGAGATAGTTCCGCAAAGATAAAAACTGATGGAGCAACCTTAGCTACGCGCTGGCCCGCGCTCATCACCGAACTTAGTTGCCGTCGTAACGTAGATTCCACGTTCCGGTTTGTAATTCGTTTCAAAACTTTTTGACACAATTTACCTTTTAGACTTTTACGCATCCGCGAGTACGGTTTTGTTTCATCACGATCGAAGACGATCGCTCGAGTTTACATTACGAGAATGCGTATTTTGCGGCGAAAGGCCGAGTCGAGTTTCGTTTAGTTATTTATTTTAGCTTTTAGGTAAACTCGTAACGCCGACATACGAGTTGCGCAATTAAAAGGAAATCTTAACGCGAGTTTCTTGAGCTATTACGCCGCGCAAAATGAAAACGAATCGAAATTATATCCTCTTTAAAATACACGGGTAGCAGCGGCGCATGGCTGGTGAAGATGAGGAGATTGAAGCTAGCCGGATAGCATCAAGTACTAATAATATTCATATTATCCAGTTTCGGCTAAAACCTTTGAATGGAAATGATTTTTTATTTTATATCAAAAGATAGAGCGAATTAAAAGACTTTTAAATGGAAATGATTTTTTATTTTATATCAAAAGATAGAGCGAATTAAAAGACTTTTAAATGGAAATGATTTTTTATTTTATATCAAAAGATAGAGCGAATTAAAAGACTTTTAAATGGAAATGATTTTTTGTTTTAAATCAAGAGATAGAGCGAATTAAAAGACTTTTAAATGGAAATGATTTTTTATTTTACATCAAGAGATAGAGCGAATTAAAAGACTTTCAAGCGGAAATGATTTTTTATTTTACATCAAGAGATAGAGCGAATTAAAAGACTTTCAAGCGGAAATGATTTTTTATTCTATATCAAGAGATAGAGTGAATTAAAGAAGCTTGAAAATTCTAAATTAGTATAATTTTGATAAAAACTAAAGGTCTACAGCACCCGGTATTCCCAGGCGGTCACCCATCCAAGTACTAACCGGGCTCGACGTTGCTTAGCTTCAGTGATCGGACGAGAACTGGCGTTTTCAACGTGATATGGCCGTAGACATTTAGTAAGCTTCAACAGACGCTAATGAGAAACGTGGCAATAATCAGCGAACGCCCATTGGACAATATAGTCACGGCTTGGTGAGCATTATTATAACTCTGCGTTAATAGCGTGTCTCGAAGAGCGCATCAGTGTCTACGGCCATATCACGTTGAAAACGCCAGTTCTCGTCCGATCACTGAAGCTAAGCAACGTCGAGCCCGGTTAGTACTTGGATGGGTGACCGCCTGGGAATACCGGGTGCTGTAGACTTTTTATTTATTTTTACATCTTGCTATCTTCATCGCGATCTTCGCGCTATCTTCATCTACATGTACATGTACATGTACATGTTCATGTACATGAACATGTACTACGTATGCGTTATATATATATACATATACTATGTACTATGTACTATGTACTACGTACGTGTAGTGTGTAACAGTATATATAACTTTGCTGCTGCATTTCCGCGTCAAAACCCTTCTGGCAAGCGTGATCAATTAAAGCGCGACACTTTTTGTAGTCGAAGGATGTACTCTACTCGTGTATAACGAAAACTGTTGCAGCGTCCGATCTCAACATAAAAATAACATATTCTCACTTTTAATCCGAAGAAATCTCTTTTAAAGGAAGTTTGTTACTTTTTCTCGACATAAAGTGACGCGCTATCGTAGATCTTATTAGTTTACCGGCTATCTAATGTCTACGCGTGTAAAGACAGGTGAGTAGTAAGCGCCGTTCTTTGGCTTGTTCTTCTCATCTACGAGTTCGAAAGAAAACAGCCCTACATAGAAAGCTTTTACTTACGCGAACAGGTGTGTTAAAAAGATGTTCACGTCGAACCAAATAAAGCGATGCTTTAGAAATGGTGTAATAGCCTCCAAACGAGTACGCTCGCGTTCGACCGCCGCGCGAGTAGCTTCAACTCCTAACGAAACAATCGTAGTACGTCTACTATATACACGTGTAAATTAGGATTCGTTTGCTCTCTTAACATCTGAAAGAGCGGTTAATCGCGCTGCAACGAAACATTCATGCGTACCATGTAAACTAGGATTCGTTCGCTCTCTCAATATTTGAAAGAGCGGTCAATCGCGCTGCCGGTTATTCGTCCAGCTCGCTCATTAGCTATGAAAAGCTATCGAGTTACTTTGAACGCATAGCTTAAAACTTTGCCATTGCGTAACGAATATTCCCGGCTTAAACGAATCGTTGATATTGTGCAAATTAGGAGTCGTGTGTACTCTCATACTTCGACGGCGTGGTTGTTCGCGCTCGATAATATTCGACTCGTTCACTCATTGGCTAAACGCATAGCGTTCAAGATCTCGCCAATTCGTACGAAGGTTGCAGGCTCGTTACCGCCGCTTCACGCGCTTTAGATTATTTCGTCAGCATTTTGAAAACTACGGTAAATATTTTCCTTTTAAATAATTATAATCGCGTGGAAATGACCTTACGCGAAAGTAGGCTTTTCGCTAGAGATAATTCCGCAAAGATAAAAACTGATGGAGCAACCTTAGCTACGCGCTGGCCCGCGCTCATCACCGAACTTAGTTGCCGTCGTAACGTAGATTCCACGTTCCGGTTTGTAATTCGTTTCGAAACTTTTTGACACAATTTACCTTTTAGACTTTTACGCATCCGCGAGTACGGTTTTGTTTCATCACGATCGAAGACGATCGCTCGAGTTTACATTACGAGAATGCGTATTTTGCGGCGAAAGGCCGAGTCGAGTTTCGTTTAGTTATTTATTTTAGCTTTTAGGTAAACTCGTAACGCCGACATACGAGTTGCGCAATTAAAAGGAAATCTTAACGCGAGTTTCTTGAGCTATTACGCCGCGCAAAATGAAAACGAATCGAAATTATATCCTCTTTAAAATACACGGGTAGCAGCGGCGCATGGCTGGTGAAGATGAGGAGATTGAAGCTAGCCGGATAGCATCAAATACTAATAATATTCATATTATCCAGTTTCGGCTAAAACCTTTGAATGGAAATGATTTTTTATTTTATATCAAAAGATAGAGCGAATTAAAAGACTTTTAAATGGAAATGATTTTTTATTTTATATCAAAAGATAGAGCGAATTAAAAGACTTTTAAATGGAAATGATTTTTTATTTTATATCAAAAGATAGAGCGAATTAAAAGACTTTTAAATGGAAATGATTTTTTGTTTTAAATCAAGAGATAGAGCGAATTAAAAGACTTTTAAATGGAAATGATTTTTTATTTTACATCAAGAGATAGAGCGAGTTAAAAGACTTTCAAGCGGAAATTATTTTTTATTTTACATCAAGAGATAGAGCGAATTAAAAGACTTTCAAGCGGAAATGATTTTTTATTCTATATCAAGAGATAGAGTGAATTAAAGAAGCTTGAAAATTCTAAATTAGTATAATTTTGATAAAAACTAAAGGTCTACAGCACCCGGTATTCCCAGGCGGTCACCCATCCAAGTACTAACCGGGCTCGACGTTGCTTAGCTTCAGTGATCGGACGAGAACTGGCGTTTTCAACGTGATATGGCCGTAGACATTTAGTAAGCTTCAACAGACGCTAATGAGAAACGTGGCAATAATCAGCGAACGCCCATTGGACAATATAGTCACGGCTTGGTGAGCATTATTATAACTCTGCGTTAATAGCGTGTCTCGAAGAGCGCATCAGTGTCTACGGCCATATCACGTTGAAAACGCCAGTTCTCGTCCGATCACTGAAGCTAAGCAACGTCGAGCCCGGTTAGTACTTGGATGGGTGACCGCCTGGGAATACCGGGTGCTGTAGACTTTTTATTTATTTTTACATCTTGCTATCTTCATCGCGATCTTCGCGCTATCTTCATCTACATGTACATGTACATGTACATGTTCATGTACATGAACATGTACTACGTATGCGTTATATATATATACATATACTATGTACTATGTACTATGTACTACGTACGTGTAGTGTGTAACAGTATATATAACTTTGCTGCTGCATTTCCGCGTCAAAACCCTTCTGGCAAGCGTGATCAATTAAAGCGCGACACTTTTTGTAGTCGAAGGATGTACTCTACTCGTGTATAACGAAAACTGTTGCAGCGTCCGATCTCAACATAAAAATAACATATTCTCACTTTTAATCCGAAGAAATCTCTTTTAAAGGAAGTTTGTTACTTTTTCTCGACATAAAGTGACGCGCTATCGTAGATCTTATTAGTTTACCGGCTATCTAATGTCTACGCGTGTAAAGACAGGTGAGTAGTAAGCGCCGTTCTTTGGCTTGTTCTTCTCATCTACGAGTTCGAAAGAAAACAGCCCTACATAGAAAGCTTTTACTTACGCGAACAGGTGTGTTAAAAAGATGTTCACGTCGAACCAAATAAAGCGATGCTTTAGAAATGGTGTAATAGCCTCCAAACGAGTACGCTCGCGTTCGACCGCCGCGCGAGTAGCTTCAACTCCTAACGAAACAATCGTAGTACGTCTACTATATACACGTGTAAATTAGGATTCGTTTGCTCTCTTAACATCTGAAAGAGCGGTTAATCGCGCTGCAACGAAACATTCATGCGTACCATGTAAACTAGGATTCGTTCGCTCTCTCAATATTTGAAAGAGCGGTCAATCGCGCTGCCGGTTATTCGTCCAGCTCGCTCATTAGCTATGAAAAGCTATCGAGTTACTTCGAACGCATAGCTTAAAACTTTGCCATTGCGTAACGAATATTCCCGGCTCAAACGAATCGTTGATATTGTGCAAATTAGGAGTCGTGTGTACTCTCATACTTCGACGGCGTGGTTGTTCGCGCTCGATAATATTCGACTCGTTCACTCATTGGCTAAACGCATAGCGTTCAAGATCTCGCCGATTCGTACGAAGGTTGCAGGCTCGTTACCGCCGCTTCACGCGCTTTAGATTATTTCGTCAGCATTTTGAAAACTACGGTAAATATTTTCCTTTTAAATAATTATAATCGCGTGGAAATGACCTTACGCGAAAGTAGGCTTTTCGCTAGAGATAGTTCCGCAAAGATAAAAACTGATGGAGCAACCTTAGCTACGCGCTGGCCCGCGCTCATCACCGAACTTAGTTGCCGTCGTAACGTAGATTCCACGTTCCGGTTTGTAATTCGTTTCAAAACTTTTTGACACAATTTACCTTTTAGACTTTTACGCATCCGCGAGTACGGTTTTGTTTCATCACGATCGAAGACGATCGCTCGAGTTTACATTACGAGAATGCGTATTTTGCGGCGAAAGGCCGAGTCGAGTTTCGTTTAGTTATTTATTTTAGCTTTTAGGTAAACTCGTAACGCCGACATACGAGTTGCGCAATTAAAAGGAAATCTTAACGCGAGTTTCTTGAGCTATTACGCCGCGCAAAATGAAAACGAATCGAAATTATATCCTCTTTAAAATACACGGGTAGCAGCGGCGCATGGCTGGTGAAGATGAGGAGATTGAAGCTAGCCGGATAGCATCAAGTACTAATAATATTCATATTATCCAGTTTCGGCTAAAACCTTTGAATGGAAATGATTTTTTATTTTATATCAAAAGATAGAGCGAATTAAAAGACTTTTAAATGGAAATGATTTTTTATTTTATATCAAAAGATAGAGCGAATTAAAAGACTTTTAAATGGAAATGATTTTTTATTTTATATCAAAAGATAGAGCGAATTAAAAGACTTTTAAATGGAAATGATTTTTTGTTTTAAATCAAGAGATAGAGCGAATTAAAAGACTTTTAAATGGAAATGATTTTTTATTTTACATCAAGAGATAGAGCGAATTAAAAGACTTTCAAGCGGAAATGATTTTTTATTTTACATCAAGAGATAGAGCGAATTAAAAGACTTTCAAGCGGAAATGATTTTTTATTCTATATCAAGAGATAGAGTGAATTAAAGAAGCTTGAAAATTCTAAATTAGTATAATTTTGATAAAAACTAAAGGTCTACAGCACCCGGTATTCCCAGGCGGTCACCCATCCAAGTACTAACCGGGCTCGACGTTGCTTAGCTTCAGTGATCGGACGAGAACTGGCGTTTTCAACGTGATATGGCCGTAGACATTTAGTAAGCTTCAACAGACGCTAATGAGAAACGTGGCAATAATCAGCGAACGCCCATTGGACAATATAGTCACGGCTTGGTGAGCATTATTATAACTCTGCGTTAATAGCGTGTCTCGAAGAGCGCATCAGTGTCTACGGCCATATCACGTTGAAAACGCCAGTTCTCGTCCGATCACTGAAGCTAAGCAACGTCGAGCCCGGTTAGTACTTGGATGGGTGACCGCCTGGGAATACCGGGTGCTGTAGACTTTTTATTTATTTTTACATCTTGCTATCTTCATCGCGATCTTCGCGCTATCTTCATCTACATGTACATGTACATGTACATGTTCATGTACATGAACATGTACTACGTATGCGTTATATATATATACATATACTATGTACTATGTACTATGTACTACGTACGTGTAGTGTGTAACAGTATATATAACTTTGCTGCTGCATTTCCGCGTCAAAACCCTTCTGGCAAGCGTGATCAATTAAAGCGCGACACTTTTTGTAGTCGAAGGATGTACTCTACTCGTGTATAACGAAAACTGTTGCAGCGTCCGATCTCAACATAAAAATAACATATTCTCACTTTTAATCCGAAGAAATCTCTTTTAAAGGAAGTTTGTTACTTTTTCTCGACATAAAGTGACGCGCTATCGTAGATCTTATTAGTTTACCGGCTATCTAATGTCTACGCGTGTAAAGACAGGTGAGTAGTAAGCGCCGTTCTTTGGCTTGTTCTTCTCATCTACGAGTTCGAAAGAAAACAGCCCTACATAGAAAGCTTTTACTTACGCGAACAGGTGTGTTAAAAAGATGTTCACGTCGAACCAAATAAAGCGATGCTTTAGAAATGGTGTAATAGCCTCCAAACGAGTACGCTCGCGTTCGACCGCCGCGCGAGTAGCTTCAACTCCTAACGAAACAATCGTAGTACGTCTACTATATACACGTGTAAATTAGGATTCGTTTGCTCTCTTAACATCTGAAAGAGCGGTTAATCGCGCTGCAACGAAACATTCATGCGTACCATGTAAACTAGGATTCGTTCGCTCTCTCAATATTTGAAAGAGCGGTCAATCGCGCTGCCGGTTATTCGTCCAGCTCGCTCATTAGCTATGAAAAGCTATCGAGTTACTTCGAACGCATAGCTTAAAACTTTGCCATTGCGTAACGAATATTCCCGGCTCAAACGAATCGTTGATATTGTGCAAATTAGGAGTCGTGTGTACTCTCATACTTCGACGGCGTGGTTGTTCGCGCTCGATAATATTCGACTCGTTCACTCATTGGCTAAACGCATAGCGTTCAAGATCTCGCCGATTCGTACGAAGGTTGCAGGCTCGTTACCGCCGCTTCACGCGCTTTAGATTATTTCGTCAGCATTTTGAAAACTACGGTAAATATTTTCCTTTTAAATAATTATAATCGCGTGGAAATGACCTTACGCGAAAGTAGGCTTTTCGCTAGAGATAATTCCGCAAAGATAAAAACTGATGGAGCAACCTTAGCTACGCGCTGGCCCGCGCTCATCACCGAACTTAGTTGCCGTCGTAACGTAGATTCCACGTTCCGGTTTGTAATTCGTTTCGAAACTTTTTGACACAATTTACCTTTTAGACTTTTACGCATCCGCGAGTACGGTTTTGTTTCATCACGATCGAAGACGATCGCTCGAGTTTACATTACGAGAATGCGTATTTTGCGGCGAAAGGCCGAGTCGAGTTTCGTTTAGTTATTTATTTTAGCTTTTAGGTAAACTCGTAACGCCGACATACGAGTTGCGCAATTAAAAGGAAATCTTAACGCGAGTTTCTTGAGCTATTACGCCGCGCAAAATGAAAACGAATCGAAATTATATCCTCTTTAAAATACACGGGTAGCAGCGGCGCATGGCTGGTGAAGATGAGGAGATTGAAGCTAGCCGGATAGCATCAAGTACTAATAATATTCATATTATCCAGTTTCGGCTAAAACCTTTGAATGGAAATGATTTTTTATTTTATATCAAAAGATAGAGCGAATTAAAAGACTTTTAAATGGAAATGATTTTTTATTTTATATCAAAAGATAGAGCGAATTAAAAGACTTTTAAATGGAAATGATTTTTTATTTTATATCAAAAGATAGAGCGAATTAAAAGACTTTTAAATGGAAATGATTTTTTGTTTTAAATCAAGAGATAGAGTGAATTAAAAGACTTTTAAATGGAAATGATTTTTTATTTTACATCAAGAGATAGAGCGAGTTAAAAGACTTTCAAGCGGAAATGATTTTTTATTTTACATCAAGAGATAGAGCGAATTAAAAGACTTTCAAGCGGAAATGATTTTTTATTCTATATCAAGAAATAGAGTGAATTAAAGAAGCTTGAAAATTCTAAATTAGTATAATTTTGATAAAAACTAAAGGTCTACAGCACCCGATATTCCCAGGCGGTCACCCATCCAAGTACTAACCGGGCTCGACGTTGCTTAGCTTCAGTGATCGGACGAGAACTGGCGTTTTCAACGTGATATGGCCGTAGACATTTAGTAAGCTTCAACAGACGCTAATGAGAAACGTGGCAATAATCAGCGAACGCCCATTGGACAATATAGTCACGGCTTGGTGAGCATTATTATAACTCTGCGTTAATAGCGTGTCTCGAAGAGCGCATCAGTGTCTACGGCCATATCACGTTGAAAACGCCAGTTCTCGTCCGATCACTGAAGCTAAGCAACGTCGAGCCCGGTTAGTACTTGGATGGGTGACCGCCTGGGAATACCGGGTGCTGTAGACTTTTTATTTATTTTTACATCTTGCTATCTTCATCGCGATCTTCGCGCTATCTTCATCTACATGTACATGTACATGTTCATGTACATGAACATGTACTACGTATGCGTTATATATATATACATATACTATGTACTATGTACTATGTACTATGTACTACGTACGTGTAGTGTGTAACAGTATATATAACTTTGCTGCTGCATTTCCGCGTCAAAACCCTTCTGGCAAGCGTGATCAATTAAAGCGCGACACTTTTTGTAGTCGAAGGATGTACTCTACTCGTGTATAACGAAAACTGTTGCAGCGTCCGATCTCAACATAAAAATAACATATTCTCACTTTTAATCCGAAGAAATCTCTTTTAAAGGAAGTTTGTTACTTTTTCTCGACATAAAGTGACGCGCTATCGTAGATCTTATTAGTTTACCGGCTATCTAATGTCTACGCGTGTAAAGACAGGTGAGTAGTAAGCGCCGTTCTTTGGCTTGTTCTTCTCATCTACGAGTTCGAAAGAAAACAGCCCTACATAGAAAGCTTTTACTTACGCGAACAGGTGTGTTAAAAAGATGTTCACGTCGAACCAAATAAAGCGATGCTTTAGAAATGGTGTAATAGCCTCCAAACGAGTACGCTCGCGTTCGACCGCCGCGCGAGTAGCTTCAACTCCTAACGAAACAATCGTAGTACGTCTACTATATACACGTGTAAATTAGGATTCGTTTGCTCTCTCAACATCTGAAAGAGCGGTTAATCGCGCTGCAACGAAACATTCATGCGTACCATGTAAACTAGGATTCGTTCGCTCTCTCAATATTTGAAAGAGCGGTCAATCGCGCTGCCGGTTATTCGTCCAGCTCGCTCATTAGCTATGAAAAGCTATCGAGTTACTTCGAACGCATAGCTTAAAACTTTGCCATTGCGTAACGAATATTCCCGGCTCAAACGAATCGTTGATATTGTGCAAATTAGGAGTCGTGTGTACTCTCATACTTCGACGGCGTGGTTGTTCGCGCTCGATAATATTCGACTCGTTCACTCATTGGCTAAACGCATAGCGTTCAAGATCTCGCCGATTCGTACGAAGGTTGCAGGCTCGTTACCGCCGCTTCACGCGCTTTAGATTATTTCGTCAGCATTTTGAAAACTACGGTAAATATTTTCCTTTTAAATAATTATAATCGCGTGGAAATGACCTTACGCGAAAGTAGGCTTTTCGCTAGAGATAATTCCGCAAAGATAAAAACTGATGGAGCAACCTTAGCTACGCGCTGGCCCGCGCTCATCACCGAACTTAGTTGCCGTCGTAACGTAGATTCCACGTTCCGGTTTGTAATTCGTTTCGAAACTTTTTGACACAATTTACCTTTTAGACTTTTACGCATCCGCGAGTACGGTTTTGTTTCATCACGATCGAAGACGATCGCTCGAGTTTACATTACGAGAATGCGTATTTTGCGGCGAAAGGCCGAGTCGAGTTTCGTTTAGTTATTTATTTTAGCTTTTAGGTAAACTCGTAACGCCGACATACGAGTTGCGCAATTAAAAGGAAATCTTAACGCGAGTTTCTTGAGCTATTACGCCGCGCAAAATGAAAACGAATCGAAATTATATCCTCTTTAAAATACACGGGTAGCAGTGGCGCATGGCTGGTGAAGATGAGGAGATTGAAGCTAGCCGGATAGCATCAAGTACTAATAATATTCATATTATCCAGTTTCGGCTAAAACCTTTGAATGGAAATGATTTTTTATTTTATATCAAAAGATAGAGCGAATTAAAAGACTTTTAAATGGAAATGATTTTTTATTTTATATCAAAAGATAGAGCGAATTAAAAGACTTTTAAATGGAAATGATTTTTTATTTTATATCAAAAGATAGAGCGAATTAAAAGACTTTTAAATGGAAATGATTTTTTGTTTTAAATCAAGAGATAGAGTGAATTAAAAGACTTTTAAATGGAAATGATTTTTTATTTTACATCAAGAGATAGAGCGAGTTAAAAGACTTTCAAGCGGAAATGATTTTTTATTTTACATCAAGAGATAGAGCGAATTAAAAGACTTTCAAGCGGAAATGATTTTTTATTCTATATCAAGAAATAGAGTGAATTAAAGAAGCTTGAAAATTCTAAATTAGTATAATTTTGATAAAAACTAAAGGTCTACAGCACCCGATATTCCCAGGCGGTCACCCATCCAAGTACTAACCGGGCTCGACGTTGCTTAGCTTCAGTGATCGGACGAGAACTGGCGTTTTCAACGTGATATGGCCGTAGACATTTAGTAAGCTTCAACAGACGCTAATGAGAAACGTGGCAATAATCAGCGAACGCCCATTGGACAATATAGTCACGGCTTGGTGAGCATTATTATAACTCTGCGTTAATAGCGTGTCTCGAAGAGCGCATCAGTGTCTACGGCCATATCACGTTGAAAACGCCAGTTCTCGTCCGATCACTGAAGCTAAGCAACGTCGAGCCCGGTTAGTACTTGGATGGGTGACCGCCTGGGAATACCGGGTGCTGTAGACTTTTTATTTATTTTTACATCTTGCTATCTTCATCGCGATCTTCGCGCTATCTTCATCTACATGTACATGTACATGTTCATGTACATGAACATGTACTACGTATGCGTTATATATATATACATATACTATGTACTATGTACTATGTACTATGTACTACGTACGTGTAGTGTGTAACAGTATATATAACTTTGCTGCTGCATTTCCGCGTCAAAACCCTTCTGGCAAGCGTGATCAATTAAAGCGCGACACTTTTTGTAGTCGAAGGATGTACTCTACTCGTGTATAACGAAAACTGTTGCAGCGTCCGATCTCAACATAAAAATAACATATTCTCACTTTTAATCCGAAGAAATCTCTTTTAAAGGAAGTTTGTTACTTTTTCTCGACATAAAGTGACGCGCTATCGTAGATCTTATTAGTTTACCGGCTATCTAATGTCTACGCGTGTAAAGACAGGTGAGTAGTAAGCGCCGTTCTTTGGCTTGTTCTTCTCATCTACGAGTTCGAAAGAAAACAGCCCTACATAGAAAGCTTTTACTTACGCGAACAGGTGTGTTAAAAAGATGTTCACGTCGAACCAAATAAAGCGATGCTTTAGAAATGGTGTAATAGCCTCCAAACGAGTACGCTCGCGTTCGACCGCCGCGCGAGTAGCTTCAACTCCTAACGAAACAATCGTAGTACGTCTACTATATACACGTGTAAATTAGGATTCGTTTGCTCTCTCAACATCTGAAAGAGCGGTTAATCGCGCTGCAACGAAACATTCATGCGTACCATGTAAACTAGGATTCGTTCGCTCTCTCAATATTTGAAAGAGCGGTCAATCGCGCTGCCGGTTATTCGTCCAGCTCGCTCATTAGCTATGAAAAGCTATCGAGTTACTTCGAACGCATAGCTTAAAACTTTGCCATTGCGTAACGAATATTCCCGGCTCAAACGAATCGTTGATATTGTGCAAATTAGGAGTCGTGTGTACTCTCATACTTCGACGGCGTAGTTGTTCGCGCTCGATAATATTCGACTCGTTCACTCATTGGCTAAACGCATAGCGTTCAAGATCTCGCCGATTCGTACGAAGGTTGCAGGCTCGTTACCGCCGCTTCACGCGCTTTAGATTATTTCGTCAGCATTTTGAAAACTACGGTAAATATTTTCCTTTTAAATAATTATAATCGCGTGGAAATGACCTTACGCGAAAGTAGGCTTTTCGCTAGAGATAATTCCGCAAAGATAAAAACTGATGGAGCAACCTTAGCTACGCGCTGGCCCGCGCTCATCACCGAACTTAGTTGCCGTCGTAACGTAGATTCCACGTTCCGGTTTGTAATTCGTTTCGAAACTTTTTGACACAATTTACCTTTTAGACTTTTACGCATCCGCGAGTACGGTTTTGTTTCATCACGATCGAAGACGATCGCTCGAGTTTACATTACGAGAATGCGTATTTTGCGGCGAAAGGCCGAGTCGAGTTTCGTTTAGTTATTTATTTTAGCTTTTAGGTAAACTCGTAACGCCGACATACGAGTTGCGCAATTAAAAGGAAATCTTAACGCGAGTTTCTTGAGCTATTACGCCGCGCAAAATGAAAACGAATCGAAATTATATCCTCTTTAAAATACACGGGTAGCAGCGGCGCATGGCTGGTGAAGATGAGGAGATTGAAGCTAGCCGGATAGCATCAAGTACTAATAATATTCATATTATCCAGTTTCGGCTAAAACCTTTGAATGGAAATGATTTTTTATTTTATATCAAAAGATAGAGCGAATTAAAAGACTTTTAAATGGAAATGATTTTTTATTTTATATCAAAAGATAGAGCGAATTAAAAGACTTTTAAATGGAAATGATTTTTTATTTTATATCAAAAGATAGAGCGAATTAAAAGACTTTTAAATGGAAATGATTTTTTGTTTTAAATCAAGAGATAGAGCGAATTAAAAGACTTTTAAATGGAAATGATTTTTTATTTTACATCAAGAGATAGAGCGAGTTAAAAGACTTTCAAGCGGAAATGATTTTTTATTTTACATCAAGAGATAGAGCGAATTAAAAGACTTTCAAGCGGAAATGATTTTTTATTCTATATCAAGAGATAGAGTGAATTAAAGAAGCTTGAAAATTCTAAGTTAGTATAATTTTGATAAAAACTAAAGGTCTACAGCACCCGGTATTCCCAGGCGGTCACCCATCCAAGTACTAACCGGGCTCGACGTTGCTTAGCTTCAGTGATCGGACGAGAACTGGCGTTTTCAACGTGATATGGCCGTAGACATTTAGTAAGCTTCAACAGACGCTAATGAGAAACGTGGCAATAATCAGCGAACGCCCATTGGACAATATAGTCACGGCTTGGTGAGCATTATTATAACTCTGCGTTAATAGCGTGTCTCGAAGAGCGCATCAGTGTCTACGGCCATATCACGTTGAAAACGCCAGTTCTCGTCCGATCACTGAAGCTAAGCAACGTCGAGCCCGGTTAGTACTTGGATGGGTGACCGCCTGGGAATACCGGGTGCTGTAGACTTTTTATTTATTTTTACATCTTGCTATCTTCATCGCGATCTTCGCGCTATCTTCATCTACATGTACATGTACATGTACATGTTCATGTACATGAACATGTACTACGTATGCGTTATATATATATACATATACTATGTACTATGTACTATGTACTATGTACGTGTAGTGTGTAACAGTATATATAACTTTGCTGCTGCATTTCCGCGTCAAAACCCTTCTGGCAAGCGTGATCAATTAAAGCGCGACACTTTTTGTAGTCGAAGGATGTACTCTACTCGTGTATAACGAAAACTGTTGCAGCGTCCGATCTCAACATAAAAATAACATATTCTCACTTTTAATCCGAAGAAATCTCTTTTAAAGGAAGTTTGTTACTTTTTCTCGACATAAAGTGACGCGCTATCGTAGATCTTATTAGTTTACCGGCTATCTAATGTCTACGCGTGTAAAGACAGGTGAGTAGTAAGCGCCGTTCTTTGGCTTGTTCTTCTCATCTACGAGTTCGAAAGAAAACAGCCCTACCTAGAAAGCTTTTACTTACGCGAACAGGTGTGTTAAAAAGATGTTCACGTCGAACCAAATAAAGCGATGCTTTAGAAATGGTGTAATAGCCTCCAAACGAGTACGCTCGCGTTCGACCGCCGCGCGAGTAGCTTCAACTCCTAACGAAACAATCGTAGTACGTCTACTATATACACGTGTAAATTAGGATTCGTTTGCTCTCTTAACATCTGAAAGAGCGGTTAATCGCGCTGCAACGAAACATTCATGCGTACCATGTAAACTAGGATTCGTTCGCTCTCTCAATATTTGAAAGAGCGGTCAATCGCGCTGCCGGTTATTCGTCCAGCTCGCTCATTAGCTATGAAAAGCTATCGAGTTACTTCGAACGCATAGCTTAAAACTTTGCCATTGCGTAACGAATATTCCCGGCTCAAACGAATCGTTGATATTGTGCAAATTAGGAGTCGTGTGTACTCTCATACTTCGACGGCGTGGTTGTTCGCGCTCGATAATATTCGACTCGTTCACTCATTGGCTAAACGCATAGCGTTCAAGATCTCGCCGATTCGTACGAAGGTTGCAGGCTCGTTACCGCCGCTTCACGCGCTTTAGATTATTTCGTCAGCATTTTGAAAACTACGGTAAATATTTTCCTTTTAAATAATTATAATCGCGTGGAAATGACCTTACGCGAAAGTAGGCTTTTCGCTAGAGATAATTCCGCAAAGATAAAAACTGATGGAGCAACCTTAGCTACGCGCTGGCCCGCGCTCATCACCGAACTTAGTTGCCGTCGTAACGTAGATTCCACGTTCCGGTTTGTAATTCGTTTCGAAACTTTTTGACACAATTTACCTTTTAGACTTTTACGCATCCGCGAGTACGGTTTTGTTTCATCACGACCGAAGACGATCGCTCGAGTTTACATTACGAGAATGCGTATTTTGCGGCGAAAGGCCGAGTCGAGTTTCGTTTAGTTATTTATTTTAGCTTTTAGGTAAACTCGTAACGCCGACATACGAGTTGCGCAATTAAAAGGAAATCTTAACGCGAGTTTCTTGAGCTATTACGCCGCGCAAAATGAAAACGAATCGAAATTATATCCTCTTTAAAGTACACGGGTAGCAGCGGCGCATGGCTGGTGAAGATGAGGAGATTGAAGCTAGCCGGATAGCATCAAGTACTAATAATATTCATATTATCCAGTTTCGGCTAAAACCTTTGAATGGAAATGATTTTTTATTTTATATCAAAAGATAGAGCGAATTAAAAGACTTTTAAATGGAAATGATTTTTTATTTTATATCAAAAGATAGAGCGAATTAAAAGACTTTTAAATGGAAATGATTTTTTATTTTATATCAAAAGATAGAGCGAATTAAAAGACTTTTAAATGGAAATGATTTTTTGTTTTAAATCAAGAGATAGAGCGAATTAAAAGACTTTTAAATGGAAATGATTTTTTATTTTACATCAAGAGATAGAGCGAGTTAAAAGACTTTCAAGCGGAAATGATTTTTTATTTTACATCAAGAGATAGAGCGAATTAAAAGACTTTCAAGCGGAAATGATTTTTTATTCTATATCAAGAGATAGAGTGAATTAAAGAAGCTTGAAAATTCTAAATTAGTATAATTTTGATAAAAACTAAAGGTCTACAGCACCCGGTATTCCCAGGCGGTCACCCATCCAAGTACTAACCGGGCTCGACGTTGCTTAGCTTCAGTGATCGGACGAGAACTGGCGTTTTCAACGTGATATGGCCGTAGACATTTAGTAAGCTTCAACAGACGCTAATGAGAAACGTGGCAATAATCAGCGAACGCCCATTGGACAATATAGTCACGGCTTGGTGAGCATTATTATAACTCTGCGTTAATAGCGTGTCTCGAAGAGCGCATCAGTGTCTACGGCCATATCACGTTGAAAACGCCAGTTCTCGTCCGATCACTGAAGCTAAGCAACGTCGAGCCCGGTTAGTACTTGGATGGGTGACCGCCTGGGAATACCGGGTGCTGTAGACTTTTTATTTATTTTTACATCTTGCTATCTTCATCGCGATCTTCGCGCTATCTTCATCTACATGTACATGTACATGTACATGTTCATGTACATGAACATGTACTACGTATGCGTTATATATATATACATATACTATGTACTATGTACTATGTACTATGTACGTGTAGTGTGTAACAGTATATATAACTTTGCTGCTGCATTTCCGCGTCAAAACCCTTCTGGCAAGCGTGATCAATTAAAGCGCGACACTTTTTGTAGTCGAAGGATGTACTCTACTCGTGTATAACGAAAACTGTTGCAGCGTCCGATCTCAACATAAAAATAACATATTCTCACTTTTAATCCGAAGAAATCTCTTTTAAAGGAAGTTTGTTACTTTTTCTCGACATAAAGTGACGCGCTATCGTAGATCTTATTAGTTTACCGGCTATCTAATGTCTACGCGTGTAAAGACAGGTGAGTAGTAAGCGCCGTTCTTTGGCTTGTTCTTCTCATCTACGAGTTCGAAAGAAAACAGCCCTACATAGAAAGCTTTTACTTACGCGAACAGGTGTGTTAAAAAGATGTTCACGTCGAACCAAATAAAGCGATGCTTTAGAAATGGTGTAATAGCCTCCAAACGAGTACGCTCGCGTTCGACCGCCGCGCGAGTAGCTTCAACTCCTAACGAAACAATCGTAGTACGTCTACTATATACACGTGTAAATTAGGATTCGTTTGCTCTCTTAACATCTGAAAGAGCGGTTAATCGCGCTGCAACGAAACATTCATGCGTACCATGTAAACTAGGATTCGTTCGCTCTCTCAATATTTGAAAGAGCGGTCAATCGCGCTGCCGGTTATTCGTCCAGCTCGCTCATTAGCTATGAAAAGCTATCGAGTTACTTCGAACGCATAGCTTAAAACTTTGCCATTGCGTAACGAATATTCCCGGCTCAAACGAATCGTTGATATTGTGCAAATTAGGAGTCGTGTGTACTCTCATACTTCGACGGCGTGGTTGTTCGCGCTCGATAATATTCGACTCGTTCACTCATTGGCTAAACGCATAGCGTTCAAGATCTCGCCGATTCGTACGAAGGTTGCAGGCTCGTTACCGCCGCTTCACGCGCTTTAGATTATTTCGTCAGCATTTTGAAAACTACGGTAAATATTTTCCTTTTAAATAATTATAATCGCGTGGAAATGACCTTACGCGAAAGTAGGCTTTTCGCTAGAGATAATTCCGCAAAGATAAAAACTGATGGAGCAACCTTAGCTACGCGCTGGCCCGCGCTCATCACCGAACTTAGTTGCCGTCGTAACGTAGATTCCACGTTCCGGTTTGTAATTCGTTTCGAAACTTTTTGACACAATTTACCTTTTAGACTTTTACGCATCCGCGAGTACGGTTTTGTTTCATCACGATCGAAGACGATCGCTCGAGTTTACATTACGAGAATGCGTATTTTGCGGCGAAAGGCCGAGTCGAGTTTCGTTTAGTTATTTATTTTAGCTTTTAGGTAAACTCGTAACGCCGACATACGAGTTGCGCAATTAAAAGGAAATCTTAACGCGAGTTTCTTGAGCTATTACGCCGCGCAAAATGAAAACGAATCGAAATTATATCCTCTTTAAAATACACGGGTAGCAGCGGCGCATGGCTGGTGAAGATGAGGAGATTGAAGCTAGCCGGATAGCATCAAGTACTAATAATATTCATATTATCCAGTTTCGGCTAAAACCTTTGAATGGAAATGATTTTTTATTTTATATCAAAAGATAGAGCGAATTAAAAGACTTTTAAATGGAAATGATTTTTTATTTTATATCAAAAGATAGAGCGAATTAAAAGACTTTTAAATGGAAATGATTTTTTATTTTATATCAAAAGATAGAGCGAATTAAAAGACTTTTAAATGGAAATGATTTTTTGTTTTAAATCAAGAGATAGAGCGAATTAAAAGACTTTTAAATGGAAATGATTTTTTATTTTACATCAAGAGATAGAGCGAGTTAAAAGACTTTCAAGCGGAAATGATTTTTTATTTTACATCAAGAGATAGAGCGAATTAAAAGACTTTCAAGCGGAAATGATTTTTTATTCTATATCAAGAGATAGAGTGAATTAAAGAAGCTTGAAAATTCTAAATTAGTATAATTTTGATAAAAACTAAAGGTCTACAGCACCCGGTATTCCCAGGCGGTCACCCATCCAAGTACTAACCGGGCTCGACGTTGCTTAGCTTCAGTGATCGGACGAGAACTGGCGTTTTCAACGTGATATGGCCGTAGACATTTAGTAAGCTTCAACAGACGCTAATGAGAAACGTGGCAATAATCAGCGAACGCCCATTGGACAATATAGTCACGGCTTGGTGAGCATTATTATAACTCTGCGTTAATAGCGTGTCTCGAAGAGCGCATCAGTGTCTACGGCCATATCACGTTGAAAACGCCAGTTCTCGTCCGATCACTGAAGCTAAGCAACGTCGAGCCCGGTTAGTACTTGGATGGGTGACCGCCTGGGAATACCGGGTGCTGTAGACTTTTTATTTATTTTTACATCTTGCTATCTTCATCGCGATCTTCGCGCTATCTTCATCTACATGTACATGTACATGTACATGTTCATGTACATGAACATGTACTACGTATGCGTTATATATATATACATATACTATGTACTATGTACTATGTACTATGTACTACGTACGTGTAGTGTGTAACAGTATATATAACTTTGCTGCTGCATTTCCGCGTCAAAACCCTTCTGGCAAGCGTGATCAATTAAAGCGCGACACTTTTTGTAGTCGAAGGATGTACTCTACTCGTGTATAACGAAAACTGTTGCAGCGTCCGATCTCAACATAAAAATAACATATTCTCACTTTTAATCCGAAGAAATCTCTTTTAAAGGAAGTTTGTTACTTTTTCTCGACATAAAGTGACGCGCTATCGTAGATCTTATTAGTTTACCGGCTATCTAATGTCTACGCGTGTAAAGACAGGTGAGTAGTAAGCGCCGTTCTTTGGCTTGTTCTTCTCATCTACGAGTTCGAAAGAAAACAGCCCTACATAGAAAGCTTTTACTTACGCGAACAGGTGTGTTAAAAAGATGTTCACGTCGAACCAAATAAAGCGATGCTTTAGAAATGGTGTAATAGCCTCCAAACGAGTACGCTCGCGTTCGACCGCCGCGCGAGTAGCTTCAACTCCTAACGAAACAATCGTAGTACGTCTACTATATACACGTGTATATTAGGATTCGTTTGCTCTCTTAACATCTGAAAGAGCGGTTAATCGCGCTGCAACGAAACATTCATGCGTACCATGTAAACTAGGATTCGTTCGCTCTCTCAATATTTGAAAGAGCGGTCAATCGCGCTGCCGGTTATTCGTCCAGCTCGCTCATTAGCTATGAAAAGCTATCGAGTTACTTCGAACGCATAGCTTAAAACTTTGCCATTGCGTAACGAATATTCCCGGCTCAAACGAATCGTTGATATTGTGCAAATTAGGAGTCGTGTGTACTCTCATACTTCGACGGCGTGGTTGTTCGCGCTCGATAATATTCGACTCGTTCACTCATTGGCTAAACGCATAGCGTTCAAGATCTCGCCGATTCGTACGAAGGTTGCAGGCTCGTTACCGCCGCTTCACGCGCTTTAGATTATTTCGTCAGCATTTTGAAAACTACGGTAAATATTTTCCTTTTAAATAATTATAATCGCGTGGAAATGACCTTACGCGAAAGTAGGCTTTTCGCTAGAGATAATTCCGCAAAGATAAAAACTGATGGAGCAACCTTAGCTACGCGCTGGCCCGCGCTCATCACCGAACTTAGTTGCCGTCGTAACGTAGATTCCACGTTCCGGTTTGTAATTCGTTTCGAAACTTTTTGACACAATTTACCTTTTAGACTTTTACGCATCCGCGAGTACGGTTTTGTTTCATCACGATCGAAGACGATCGCTCGAGTTTACATTACGAGAATGCGTATTTTGCGGCGAAAGGCCGAGTTGAGTTTCGTTTAGTTATTTATTTTAGCTTTTAGGTAAACTCGTAACGCCGACATACGAGTTGCGCAATTAAAAGGAAATCTTAACGCGAGTTTCTTGAGCTATTACGCCGCGCAAAATGAAAACGAATCGAAATTATATCCTCTTTAAAATACACGGGTAGCAGCGGCGCATAGCTGGTGAAGATGAGGAGATTGAAGCTAGCCGGATAGCATCAAGTACTAATAATATTCATATTATCCAGTTTCGGCTAAAACCTTTGAATGGAAATGATTTTTTATTTTATATCAAAAGATAGAGCGAATTAAAAGACTTTTAAATGGAAATGATTTTTCATTTTATATCAAAAGATAGAGCGAATTAAAAGACTTTTAAATGGAAATGATTTTTTATTTTATATCAAAAGATAGAGCGAATTAAAAGACTTTTAAATGGAAATGATTTTTTGTTTTAAATCAAGAGATAGAGCGAATTAAAAGACTTTTAAATGGAAATGATTTTTTATTTTACATCAAGAGATAGAGCGAGTTAAAAGACTTTCAAGCGGAAATGATTTTTTATTTTACATCAAGAGATAGAGCGAATTAAAAGACTTTCAAGCGGAAATGATTTTTTATTCTATATCAAGAGATAGAGTGAATTAAAGAAGCTTGAAAATTCTAAATTAGTATAATTTTGATAAAAACTAAAGGTCTACAGCACCCGGTATTCCCAGGCGGTCACCCATCCAAGTACTAACCGGGCTCGACGTTGCTTAGCTTCAGTGATCGGACGAGAACTGGCGTTTTCAACGTGATATGGCCGTAGACATTTAGTAAGCTTCAACAGACGCTAATGAGAAACGTGGCAATAATCAGCGAACGCCCATTGGACAATATAGTCACGGCTTGGTGAGCATTATTATAACTCTGCGTTAATAGCGTGTCTCGAAGAGCGCATCAGTGTCTACGGCCATATCACGTTGAAAACGCCAGTTCTCGTCCGATCACTGAAGCTAAGCAACGTCGAGCCCGGTTAGTACTTGGATGGGTGACCGCCTGGGAATACCGGGTGCTGTAGACTTTTTATTTATTTTTACATCTTGCTATCTTCATCGCGATCTTCGCGCTATCTTCATCTACATGTACATGTACATGTACATGTTCATGTACATGAACATGTACTACGTATGCGTTATATATATATACATATACTATGTACTATGTACTATGTACTATGTACTACGTACGTGTAGTGTGTAACAGTATATATAACTTTGCTGCTGCATTTCCGCGTCAAAACCCTTCTGGCAAGCGTGATCAATTAAAGCGCGACACTTTTTGTAGTCGAAGGATGTACTCTACTCGTGTATAACGAAAACTGTTGCAGCGTCCGATCTCAACATAAAAATAACATATTCTCACTTTTAATCCGAAGAAATCTCTTTTAAAGGAAGTTTGTTACTTTTTCTCGACATAAAGTGACGCGCTATCGTAGATCTTATTAGTTTACCGGCTATCTAATGTCTACGCGTGTAAAGACAGGTGAGTAGTAAGCGCCGTTCTTTG
This sequence comes from Watersipora subatra, assembly GCF_963576615.1. Classification (NCBI taxonomy): domain Eukaryota; kingdom Metazoa; phylum Bryozoa; class Gymnolaemata; order Cheilostomatida; family Watersiporidae; genus Watersipora; species Watersipora subatra. The sequence goes on from NC_088718.1 coordinate 12,699,634, forward strand.
GCTTGTTCTTCTCATCTACGAGTTCGAAAGAAAACAGCCCTACATAGAAAGCTTTTACTTACGCGAACAGGTGTGTTAAAAAGATGTTCACGTCGAACCAAATAAAGCGATGCTTTAGAAATGGTGTAATAGCCTCCAAACGAGTACGCTCGCGTTCGACCGCCGCGCGAGTAGCTTCAACTCCTAACGAAACAATCGTAGTACGTCTACTATATACACGTGTAAATTAGGATTCGTTTGCTCTCTTAACATCTGAAAGAGCGGTTAATCGCGCTGCAACGAAACATTCATGCGTACCATGTAAACTAGGATTCGTTCGCTCTCTCAATATTTGAAAGAGCGGTCAATCGCGCTGCCGGTTATTCGTCCAGCTCGCTCATTAGCTATGAAAAGCTATCGAGTTACTTCGAACGCATAGCTTAAAACTTTGCCATTGCGTAACGAATATTCCCGGCTCAAACGAATCGTTGATATTGTGCAAATTAGGAGTCGTGTGTACTCTCATACTTCGACGGCGTGGTTGTTCGCGCTCGATAATATTCGACTCGTTCACTCATTGGCTAAACGCATAGCGTTCAAGATCTCGCCGATTCGTACGAAGGTTGCAGGCTCGTTACCGCCGCTTCACGCGCTTTAGATTATTTCGTCAGCATTTTGAAAACTACGGTAAATATTTTCCTTTTAAATAATTATAATCGCGTGGAAATGACCTTACGCGAAAGTAGGCTTTTCGCTAGAGATAATTCCGCAAAGATAAAAACTGATGGAGCAACCTTAGCTACGCGCTGGCCCGCGCTCATCACCGAACTTAGTTGCCGTCGTAACGTAGATTCCACGTTCCGGTTTGTAATTCGTTTCGAAACTTTTTGACACAATTTACCTTTTAGACTTTTACGCATCCGCGAGTACGGTTTTGTTTCATCACGATCGAAGACGATCGCTCGAGTTTACATTACGAGAATGCGTATTTTGCGGCGAAAGGCCGAGTCGAGTTTCGTTTAGTTATTTATTTTAGCTTTTAGGTAAACTCGTAACGCCGACATACGAGTTGCGCAATTAAAAGGAAATCTTAACGCGAGTTTCTTGAGCTATTACGCCGCGCAAAATGAAAACGAATCGAAATTATATCCTCTTTAAAATACACGGGTAGCAGCGGCGCATGGCTGGTGAAGATGAGGAGATTGAAGCTAGCCGGATAGCATCAAGTACTAATAATATTCATATTATCCAGTTTCGGCTAAAACCTTTGAATGGAAATGATTTTTTATTTTATATCAAAAGATAGAGCGAATTAAAAGACTTTTAAATGGAAATGATTTTTTATTTTATATCAAAAGATAGAGCGAATTAAAAGACTTTTAAATGGAAATGATTTTTTATTTTATATCAAAAGATAGAGCGAATTAAAAGACTTTTAAATGGAAATGATTTTTTGTTTTAAATCAAGAGATAGAGCGAATTAAAAGACTTTTAAATGGAAATGATTTTTTATTTTACATCAAGAGATAGAGCGAGTTAAAAGACTTTCAAGCGGAAATGATTTTTTATTTTACATCAAGAGATAGAGCGAATTAAAAGACTTTCAAGCGGAAATGATTTTTTATTCTATATCAAGAGATAGAGTGAATTAAAGAAGCTTGAAAATTCTAAATTAGTATAATTTTGATAAAAACTAAAGGTCTACAGCACCCGGTATTCCCAGGCGGTCACCCATCCAAGTACTAACCGGGCTCGACGTTGCTTAGCTTCAGTGATCGGACGAGAACTGGCGTTTTCAACGTGATATGGCCGTAGACATTTAGTAAGCTTCAACAGACGCTAATGAGAAACGTGGCAATAATCAGCGAACGCCCATTGGACAATATAGTCACGGCTTGGTGAGCATTATTATAACTCTGCGTTAATAGCGTGTCTCGAAGAGCGCATCAGTGTCTACGGCCATATCACGTTGAAAATGCCAGTTCTCGTCCGATCACTGAAGCTAAGCAACGTCGAGCCCGGTTAGTACTTGGATGGGTGACCGCCTGGGAATACCGGGTGCTGTAGACTTTTTATTTATTTTTACATCTTGCTATCTTCATCGCGATCTTCGCGCTATCTTCATCTACATGTACATGTACATGTACATGTTCATGTACATGAACATGTACTACGTATGCGTTATATATATATACATATACTATGTACTATGTACTATGTACTATGTACGTGTAGTGTGTAACAGTATATATAACTTTGCTGCTGCATTTCCGCGTCAAAACCCTTCTGGCAAGCGTGATCAATTAAAGCGCGACACTTTTTGTAGTCGAAGGATGTACTCTACTCGTGTATAACGAAAACTGTTGCAGCGTCCGATCTCAACATAAAAATAACATATTCTCACTTTTAATCCGAAGAAATCTCTTTTAAAGGAAGTTTGTTACTTTTTCTCGACATAAAGTGACGCGCTATCGTAGATCTTATTAGTTTACCGGCTATCTAATGTCTACGCGTGTAAAGACAGGTGAGTAGTAAGCGCCGTTCTTTGGCTTGTTCTTCTCATCTACGAGTTCGAAAGAAAACAGCCCTACATAGAAAGCTTTTACTTACGCGAACAGGTGTGTTAAAAAGATGTTCACGTCGAACCAAATAAAGCGATGCTTTAGAAATGGTGTAATAGCCTCCAAACGAGTACGCTCGCGTTCGACCGCCGCGCGAGTAGCTTCAACTCCTAACGAAACAATCGTAGTACGTCTACTATATACACGTGTAAATTAGGATTCGTTTGCTCTCTTAACATCTGAAAGAGCGGTTAATCGCGCTGCAACGAAACATTCATGCGTACCATGTAAACTAGGATTCGTTCGCTCTCTCAATATTTGAAAGAGCGGTCAATCGCGCTGCCGGTTATTCGTCCAGCTCGCTCATTAGCTATGAAAAGCTATCGAGTTACTTCGAACGCATAGCTTAAAACTTTGCCATTGCGTAACGAATATTCCCGGCTCAAACGAATCGTTGATATTGTGCAAATTAGGAGTCGTGTGTACTCTCATACTTCGACGGCGTGGTTGTTCGCGCTCGATAATATTCGACTCGTTCACTCATTGGCTAAACGCATAGCGTTCAAGATCTCGCCGATTCGTACGAAGGTTGCAGGCTCGTTACCGCCGCTTCACGCGCTTTAGATTATTTCGTCAGCATTTTGAAAACTACGGTAAATATTTTCCTTTTAAATAATTATAATCGCGTGGAAATGACCTTACGCGAAAGTAGGCTTTTCGCTAGAGATAATTCCGCAAAGATAAAAACTGATGGAGCAACCTTAGCTACGCGCTGGCCCGCGCTCATCACCGAACTTAGTTGCCGTCGTAACGTAGATTCCACGTTCCGGTTTGTAATTCGTTTCGAAACTTTTTGACACAATTTACCTTTTAGACTTTTACGCATCCGCGAGTACGGTTTTGTTTCATCACGATCGAAGACGATCGCTCGAGTTTACATTACGAGAATGCGTATTTTGCGGCGAAAGGCCGAGTCGAGTTTCGTTTAGTTATTTATTTTAGCTTTTAGGTAAACTCGTAACGCCGACATACGAGTTGCGCAATTAAAAGGAAATCTTAACGCGAGTTTCTTGAGCTATTACGCCGCGCAAAATGAAAACGAATCGAAATTATATCCTCTTTAAAATACACGGGTAGCAGCGGCGCATGGCTGGTGAAGATGAGGAGATTGAAGCTAGCCGGATAGCATCAAGTACTAATAATATTCATATTATCCAGTTTCGGCTAAAACCTTTGAATGGAAATGATTTTTTATTTTATATCAAAAGATAGAGCGAATTAAAAGACTTTTAAATGGAAATGATTTTTTATTTTATATCAAAAGATAGAGCGAATTAAAAGACTTTTAAATGGAAATGATTTTTTATTTTATATCAAAAGATAGAGCGAATTAAAAGACTTTTAAATGGAAATGATTTTTTGTTTTAAATCAAGAGATAGAGCGAATTAAAAGACTTTTAAATGGAAATGATTTTTTATTTTACATCAAGAGATAGAGTGAGTTAAAAGACTTTCAAGCGGAAATGATTTTTTATTTTACATCAAGAGATAGAGCGAATTAAAAGACTTTCAAGCGGAAATGATTTTTTATTCTATATCAAGAGATAGAGTGAATTAAAGAAGCTTGAAAATTCTAAATTAGTATAATTTTGATAAAAACTAAAGGTCTACAGCACCCGGTATTCCCAGGCGGTCACCCATCCAAGTACTAACCGGGCTCGACGTTGCTTAGCTTCAGTGATCGGACGAGAACTGGCGTTTTCAACGTGATATGGCCGTAGACATTTAGTAAGCTTCAACAGACGCTAATGAGAAACGTGGCAATAATCAGCGAACGCCCATTGGACAATATAGTCACGGCTTGGTGAGCATTATTATAACTCTGCGTTAATAGCGTGTCTCGAAGAGCGCATCAGTGTCTACGGCCATATCACGTTGAAAACGCCAGTTCTCGTCCGATCACTGAAGCTAAGCAACGTCGAGCCCGGTTAGTACTTGGATGGGTGACCGCCTGGGAATACCGGGTGCTGTAGACTTTTTATTTATTTTTACATCTTGCTATCTTCATCGCGATCTTCGCGCTATCTTCATCTACATGTACATGTACATGTACATGTTCATGTACATGAACATGTACTACGTATGCGTTATATATATATACATATACTATGTACTATGTACTATGTACTACGTACGTGTAGTGTGTAACAGTATATATAACTTTGCTGCTGCATTTCCGCGTCAAAACCCTTCTGGCAAGCGTGATCAATTAAAGCGCGACACTTTTTGTAGTCGAAGGATGTACTCTACTCGTGTATAACGAAAACTGTTGCAGCGTCCGATCTCAACATAAAAATAACATATTCTCACTTTTAATCCGAAGAAATCTCTTTTAAAGGAAGTTTGTTACTTTTTCTCGACATAAAGTGACGCGCTATCGTAGATCTTATTAGTTTACCGGCTATCTAATGTCTACGCGTGTAAAGACAGGTGAGTAGTAAGCGCCGTTCTTTGGCTTGTTCTTCTCATCTACGAGTTCGAAAGAAAACAGCCCTACATAGAAAGCTTTTACTTACGCGAACAGGTGTGTTAAAAAGATGTTCACGTCGAACCAAATAAAGCGATGCTTTAGAAATGGTGTAATAGCCTCCAAACGAGTACGCTCGCGTTCGACCGCCGCGCGAGTAGCTTCAACTCCTAACGAAACAATCGTAGTACGTCTACTATATACACGTGTAAATTAGGATTCGTTTGCTCTCTTAACATCTGAAAGAGCGGTTAATCGCGCTGCAACGAAACATTCATGCGTACCATGTAAACTAGGATTCGTTCGCTCTCTCAATATTTGAAAGAGCGGTCAATCGCGCTGCCGGTTATTCGTCCAGCTCGCTCATTAGCTATGAAAAGCTATCGAGTTACTTCGAACGCATAGCTTAAAACTTTGCCATTGCGTAACGAATATTCCCGGCTCAAACGAATCGTTGATATTGTGCAAATTAGGAGTCGTGTGTACTCTCATACTTCGACGGCGTGGTTGTTCGCGCTCGATAATATTCGACTCGTTCACTCATTGGCTAAACGCATAGCGTTCAAGATCTCGCCGATTCGTACGAAGGTTGCAGGCTCGTTACCGCCGCTTCACGCGCTTTAGATTATTTCGTCAGCATTTTGAAAACTACGGTAAATATTTTCCTTTTAAATAATTATAATCGCGTGGAAATGACCTTACGCGAAAGTAGGCTTTTCGCTAGAGATAATTCCGCAAAGATAAAAACTGATGGAGCAACCTTAGCTACGCGCTGGCCCGCGCTCATCACCGAACTTAGTTGCCGTCGTAACGTAGATTCCACGTTCCGGTTTGTAATTCGTTTCGAAACTTTTTGACACAATTTACCTTTTAGACTTTTACGCATCCGCGAGTACGGTTTTGTTTCATCACGATCGAAGACGATCGCTCGAGTTTACATTACGAGAATGCGTATTTTGCGGCGAAAGGCCGAGTCGAGTTTCGTTTAGTTATTTATTTTAGCTTTTAGGTAAACTCGTAACGCCGACATACGAGTTGCGCAATTAAAAGGAAATCTTAACGCGAGTTTCTTGAGCTATTACGCCGCGCAAAATGAAAACGAATCGAAATTATATCCTCTTTAAAATACACGGGTAGCAGCGGCGCATGGCTGGTGAAGATGAGGAGATTGAAGCTAGCCGGATAGCATCAAGTACTAATAATATTCATATTATCCAGTTTCGGCTAAAACCTTTGAATGGAAATGATTTTTTATTTTATATCAAAAGATAGAGCGAATTAAAAGACTTTTAAATGGAAATGATTTTTTATTTTATATCAAAAGATAGAGCGAATTAAAAGACTTTTAAATGGAAATGATTTTTTATTTTATATCAAAAGATAGAGCGAATTAAAAGACTTTTAAATGGAAATGATTTTTTGTTTTAAATCAAGAGATAGAGCGAATTAAAAGACTTTTAAATGGAAATGATTTTTTATTTTACATCAAGAGATAGAGCGAGTTAAAAGACTTTCAAGCGGAAATGATTTTTTATTTTACATCAAGAGATAGAGCGAATTAAAAGACTTTCAAGCGGAAATGATTTTTTATTCTATATCAAGAGATAGAGTGAATTAAAGAAGCTTGAAAATTCTAAATTAGTATAATTTTGATAAAAACTAAAGGTCTACAGCACCCGGTATTCCCAGGCGGTCACCCATCCAAGTACTAACCGGGCTCGACGTTGCTTAGCTTCAGTGATCGGACGAGAACTGGCGTTTTCAACGTGATATGGCCGTAGACATTTAGTAAGCTTCAACAGACGCTAATGAGAAACGTGGCAATAATCAGCGAACGCCCATTGGACAATATAGTCACGGCTTGGTGAGCATTATTATAACTCTGCGTTAATAGCGTGTCTCGAAGAGCGCATCAGTGTCTACGGCCATATCACGTTGAAAACGCCAGTTCTCGTCCGATCACTGAAGCTAAGCAACGTCGAGCCCGGTTAGTACTTGGATGGGTGACCGCCTGGGAATACCGGGTGCTGTAGACTTTTTATTTATTTTTACATCTTGCTATCTTCATCGCGATCTTCGCGCTATCTTCATCTACATGTACATGTACATGTACATGTTCATGTACATGAACATGTACTACGTATGCGTTATATATATATACATATACTATGTACTATGTACTATGTACTATGTACTACGTACGTGTAGTGTGTAACAGTATATATAACTTTGCTGCTGCATTTCCGCGTCAAAACCCTTCTGGCAAGCGTGATCAATTAAAGCGCGACACTTTTTGTAGTCGAAGGATGTACTCTACTCGTGTATAACGAAAACTGTTGCAGCGTCCGATCTCAACATAAAAATAACATATTCTCACTTTTAATCCGAAGAAATCTCTTTTAAAGGAAGTTTGTTACTTTTTCTCGACATAAAGTGACGCGCTATCGTAGATCTTATTAGTTTACCGGCTATCTAATGTCTACGCGTGTAAAGACAGGTGAGTAGTAAGCGCCGTTCTTTGGCTTGTTCTTCTCATCTACGAGTTCGAAAGAAAACAGCCCTACATAGAAAGCTTTTACTTACGCGAACAGGTGTGTTAAAAAGATGTTCACGTCGAACCAAATAAAGCGATGCTTTAGAAATGGTGTAATAGCCTCCAAACGAGTACGCTCGCGTTCGACCGCCGCGCGAGTAGCTTCAACTCCTAACGAAACAATCGTAGTACGTCTACTATATACACGTGTAAATTAGGATTCGTTTGCTCTCTTAACATCTGAAAGAGCGGTTAATCGCGCTGCAACGAAACATTCATGCGTACCATGTAAACTAGGATTCGTTCGCTCTCTCAATATTTGAAAGAGCGGTCAATCGCGCTGCCGGTTATTCGTCCAGCTCGCTCATTAGCTATGAAAAGCTATCGAGTTACTTTGAACACATAGCTTAAAACTTTGCCATTGCGTAACGAATATTCCCGGCTCAAACGAATCGTTGATATTGTGCAAATTAGGAGTCGTGTGTACTCTCATACTTCGACGGCGTGGTTGTTCGCGCTCGATAATATTCGACTCGTTCACTCATTGGCTAAACGCATAGCGTTCAAAATCTCGCCGATTCGTACGAAGGTTGCAGGCTCGTTACCGCCGCCTCACGCGCTTTAGATTATTTCGTCAGCATTTTGAAAACTACGGTAAATATTTTCCTTTTAAATAATTATAATCGCGTGGAAATGACCTTACGCGAAAGTAGGCTTTTCGCTAGAGATAATTCCGCAAAGATAAAAACTGATGGAGCAACCTTAGCTACGCGCTGGCCCGCGCTCATCACCGAACTTAGTTGCCGTCGTAACGTAGATTCAACGTTCCGGTTTGTAATTCGTTTCGAAACTTTTTGACACAATTTACCTTTTAGACTTTTACGCATCTGCGAGTACGGTTTTGTTTCATCACGATCGAAGACGATCGCTCGAGTTTACATTACGAGAATGCGTATTTTGCGGCGAAAGGCCGAGTCGAGTTTCGTTTAGTTATTTATTTTAGCTTTTAGGTAAACTCGTAACGCCGACATACGAGTTGCGCAATTAAAAGGAAATCTTAACGCGAGTTTCTTGAGCTATTACGCCGCGCAAAATGAAAACGAATCGAAATTATATCCTCTTTAAAATACACGGGTAGCAGCGGCGCATGGCTGGTGAAGATGAGGAGATTGAAGCTAGCCGGATAGCATCAAGTACTAATAATATTCATATTATCCAGTTTCGGCTAAAACCTTTGAATGGAAATGATTTTTTATTTTATATCAAAAGATAGAGCGAATTAAAAGACTTTTAAATGGAAATGATTTTTTATTTTATATCAAAAGATAGAGCGAATTAAAAGACTTTTAAATGGAAATGATTTTTTATTTTATATCAAAAGATAGAGCGAATTAAAAGACTTTTAAATGGAAATGATTTTTTATTTTATATCAAAAGATAGAGCGAATTAAAAGACTTTTAAATGGAAATGATTTTTTATTTTATATCAAAAGATAGAGCGAATTAAAAGACTTTTAAATGGAAATGATTTTTTGTTTTAAATCAAGAGATAGAGCGAATTAAAAGACTTTTAAATGGAAATGATTTTTTATTTTACATCAAGAGATAGAGCGAGTTAAAAGACTTTCAAGCGGAAATGATTTTTTATTTTACATCAAGAGATAGAGCGAATTAAAAGACTTTCAAGCGGAAATGATTTTTTATTCTATATCAAGAGATAGAGTGAATTAAAGAAGCTTGAAAATTCTAAATTAGTATAATTTTGATAAAAACTAAAGGTCTACAGCACCCGGTATTCCCAGGCGGTCACCCATCCAAGTACTAACCGGGCTCGACGTTGCTTAGCTTCAGTGATCGGACGAGAACTGGCGTTTTCAACGTGATATGGCCGTAGACATTTAGTAAGCTTCAACAGACGCTAATGAGAAACGTGGCAATAATCAGCGAACGCCCATTGGACAATATAGTCACGGCTTGGTGAGCATTATTATAACTCTGCGTTAATAGCGTGTCTCGAAGAGCGCATCAGTGTCTACGGCCATATCACGTTGAAAACGCCAGTTCTCGTCCGATCACTGAAGCTAAGCAACGTCGAGCCCGGTTAGTACTTGGATGGGTGACCGCCTGGGAATACCGGGTGCTGTAGACTTTTTATTTATTTTTACATCTTGCTATCTTCATCGCGATCTTCGCGCTATCTTCATCTACATGTACATGTACATGTTCATGTACATGAACATGTACTACGTATGCGTTATATATATATACATATACTATGTACTATGTACTATGTACTATGTACTACGTACGTGTAGTGTGTAACAGTATATATAACTTTGCTGCTGCATTTCCGCGTCAAAACCCTTCTGGCAAGCGTGATCAATTAAAGCGCGACACTTTTTGTAGTCGAAGGATGTACTCTACTCGTGTATAACGAAAACTGTTGCAGCGTCCGATCTCAACATAAAAATAACATATTCTCACTTTTAATCCGAAGAAATCTCTTTTAAAGGAAGTTTGTTACTTTTTCTCGACATAAAGTGACGCGCTATCGTAGATCTTATTAGTTTACCGGCTATCTAATGTCTACGCGTGTAAAGACAGGTGAGTAGTAAGCGCCGTTCTTTGGCTTGTTCTTCTCATCTACGAGTTCGAAAGAAAACAGCCCTACATAGCAAGCTTTTACTTACGCGAACAGGTGTGTTAAAAAGATGTTCACGTCGAACCAAATAAAGCGATGCTTTAGAAATGGTGTAATAGCCTCCAAACGAGTACGCTCGCGTTCGACCGCCGCGCGAGTAGCTTCAACTCCTAACGAAACAATCGTAGTACGTCTACTATATACACGTGTAAATTAGGATTCGTTTGCTCTCTCAACATCTGAAAGAGCGGTTAATCGCGCTGCAACGAAACATTCATGCGTACCATGTAAACTAGGATTCGTTCGCTCTCTCAATATTTGAAAGAGCGGTCAATCGCGCTGCCGGTTATTCGTCCAGCTCGCTCATTAGCTATGAAAAGCTATCGAGTTACTTCGAACGCATAGCTTAAAACTTTGCCATTGCGTAACGAATATTCCCGGCTCAAACGAATCGTTGATATTGTGCAAATTAGGAGTCGTGTGTACTCTCATACTTCGACGGCGTAGTTGTTCGCGCTCGATAATATTCGACTCGCTCACTCATTGGCTAAACGCATAGCGTTCAAGATCTCGCCGATTCGTACGAAGGTTGCAGGCTCGTTACCGCCGCCTCACGCGCTTTAGATTATTTCGTCAGCATTTTGAAAACTACGGTAAATATTTTCCTTTTAAATAATTATAATCGCGTGGAAATGACCTTACGCGAAAGTAGGCTTTTCGCTAGAGATAATTCCGCAAAGATAAAAACTGATGGAGCAACCTTAGCTACGCGCTGGCCCGCGCTCATCACCGAACTTAGTTGCCGTCGTAACGTAGATTCCACGTTCCGGTTTGTAATTCGTTTCGAAACTTTTTGACACAATTTACCTTTTAGACTTTTACGCATCCGCGAGTACGGTTTTGTTTCATCACGATCGAAGACGATCGCTCGAGTTTACATTACGAGAATGCGTATTTTGCGGCGAAAGGCCGAGTCGAGTTTCGTTTAGTTATTTATTTTAGCTTTTAGGTAAACTCGTAACGCCGACATACGAGTTGCGCAATTAAAAGGAAATCTTAACGCGAGTTTCTTGAGCTATTACGCCGCGCAAAATGAAAACGAATCGAAATTATATCCTCTTTAAAATACACGGGTAGCAGCGGCGCATGGCTGGTGAAGATGAGGAGATTGAAGCTAGCCGGATAGCATCAAGTACTAATAATATTCATATTATCCAGTTTCGGCTAAAACCTTTGAATGGAAATGATTTTTTATTTTATATCAAAAGATAGAGCGAATTAAAAGACTTTTAAATGGAAATGATTTTTTATTTTATATCAAAAGATAGAGCGAATTAAAAGACTTTTAAATGGAAATGATTTTTTATTTTATATCAAAAGATAGAGCGAATTAAAAGACTTTTAAATGGAAATGATTTTTTGTTTTAAATCAAGAGATAGAGCGAATTAAAAGACTTTTAAATGGAAATGATTTTTTATTTTACATCAAGAGATAGAGCGAGTTAAAAGACTTTCAAGCGGAAATGATTTTTTATTTTACATCAAGAGATAGAGCGAATTAAAAGACTTTCAAGCGGAAATGATTTTTTATTCTATATCAAGAGATAGAGTGAATTAAAGAAGCTTGAAAATTCTAAATTAGTATAATTTTGATAAAAACTAAAGGTCTACAGCACCCGGTATTCCCAGGCGGTCACCCATCCAAGTACTAACCGGGCTCGACGTTGCTTAGCTTCAGTGATCGGACGAGAACTGGCGTTTTCAACGTGATATGGCCGTAGACATTTAGTAAGCTTCAACAGACGCTAATGAGAAACGTGGCAATAATCAGCGAACGCCCATTGGACAATATAGTCACGGCTTGGTGAGCATTATTATAACTCTGCGTTAATAGCGTGTCTCGAAGAGCGCATCAGTGTCTACGGCCATATCACGTTGAAAACGCCAGTTCTCGTCCGATCACTGAAGCTAAGCAACGTCGAGCCCGGTTAGTACTTGGATGGGTGACCGCCTGGGAATACCGGGTGCTGTAGACTTTTTATTTATTTTTACATCTTGCTATCTTCATCGCGATCTTCGCGCTATCTTCATCTACATGTACATGTACATGTACATGTTCATGTACATGAACATGTACTACGTATGCGTTATATATATATACATATACTATGTACTATGTACTATGTACTATGTACTACGTACGTGTAGTGTGTAACAGTATATATAACTTTGCTGCTGCATTTCCGCGTCAAAACCCTTCTGGCAAGCGTGATCAATTAAAGCGCGACACTTTTTGTAGTCGAAGGATGTACTCTACTCGTGTATAACGAAAACTGTTGCAGCGTCCGATCTCAACATAAAAATAACATATTCTCACTTTTAATCCGAAGAAATCTCTTTTAAAGGAAGTTTGTTACTTTTTCTCGACATAAAGTGACGCGCTATCGTAGATCTTATTAGTTTACCGGCTATCTAATGTCTACGCGTGTAAAGACAGGTGAGTAGTAAGCGCCGTTCTTTGGCTTGTTCTTCTCATCTACGAGTTCGAAAGAAAACAGCCCTACATAGCAAGCTTTTACTTACGCGAACAGGTGTGTTAAAAAGATGTTCACGTCGAACCAAATAAAGCGATGCTTTAGAAATGGTGTAATAGCCTCCAAACGAGTACGCTCGCGTTCGACCGCCGCGCGAGTAGCTTCAACTCCTAACGAAACAATCGTAGTACGTCTACTATATACACGTGTAAATTAGGATTCGTTTGCTCTCTCAACATCTGAAAGAGCGGTTAATCGCGCTGCAACGAAACATTCATGCGTACCATGTAAACTAGGATTCGTTCGCTCTCTCAATATTTGAAAGAGCGGTCAATCGCGCTGCCGGTTATTCGTCCAGCTCGCTCATTAGCTATGAAAAGCTATTGAGTTACTTCGAACGCATAGCTTAAAACTTTGCCATTGCGTAACGAATATTCCCGGCTCAAACGAATCGTTGATATTGTGCAAATTAGGAGTCGTGTGTACTCTCATACTTCGACGGCGTAGTTGTTCGCGCTCGATAATATTCGACTCGTTCACTCATTGGCTAAACGCATAGCGTTCAAGATCTCGCCGATTCGTACGAAGGTTGCAGGCTCGTTACCGCCGCTTCACGCGCTTTAGATTATTTCGTCAGCATTTTGAAAACTACGGTAAATATTTTCCTTTTAAATAATTATAATCGCGTGGAAATGACCTTACGCGAAAGTAGGCTTTTCGCTAGAGATAATTCCGCAAAGATAAAAACTGATGGAGCAACCTTAGCTACGCGCTGGCCCGCGCTCATCACCGAACTTAGTTGCCGTCGTAACGTAGATTCCACGTTCCGGTTTGTAATTCGTTTCGAAACTTTTTGACACAATTTACCTTTTAGACTTTTACGCATCCGCGAGTATGGTTTTGTTTCATCACGACCGAAGACGATCGCTCGAGTTTACATTACGAGAATGCGTATTTTGCGGCGAAAGGCCGAGTCGAGTTTCGTTTAGTTATTTATTTTAGCTTTTAGGTAAACTCGTAACGCCGACATACGAGTTGCGCAATTAAAAGGAAATCTTAACGCGAGTTTCTTGAGCTATTACGCCGCGCAAAATGAAAACGAATCGAAATTATATCCTCTTTAAAATACACGGGTAGCAGCGGCGCATGGCTGGTGAAGATGAGGAGATTGAAGCTAGCCGGATAGCATCAAGTACTAATAATATTCATATTATCCAGTTTCGGCTAAAACCTTTGAATGGAAATGATTTTTTATTTTATATCAAAAGATAGAGCGAATTAAAAGACTTTTAAATGGAAATGATTTTTTATTTTATATCAAAAGATAGAGCGAATTAAAAGACTTTTAAATGGAAATGATTTTTTATTTTATATCAAAAGATAGAGCGAATTAAAAGACTTTTAAATGGAAATGATTTTTTGTTTTAAATCAAGAGATAGAGCGAATTAAAAGACTTTTAAATGGAAATGATTTTTTATTTTACATCAAGAGATAGAGCGAGTTAAAAGACTTTCAAGCGGAAATGATTTTTTATTTTACATCAAGAGATAGAGCGAATTAAAAGACTTTCAAGCGGAAATGATTTTTTATTCTATATCAAGAGATAGAGTGAATTAAAGAAGCTTGAAAATTCTAAATTAGTATAATTTTGATAAAAACTAAAGGTCTACAGCACCCGGTATTCCCAGGCGGTCACCCATCCAAGTACTAACCGGGCTCGACGTTGCTTAGCTTCAGTGATCGGACGAGAACTGGCGTTTTCAACGTGATATGGCCGTAGACATTTAGTAAGCTTCAACAGACGCTAATGAGAAACGTGGCAATAATCAGCGAACGCCCATTGGACAATATAGTCACGGCTTGGTGAGCATTATTATAACTCTGCGTTAATAGCGTGTCTCGAAGAGCGCATCAGTGTCTACGGCCATATCACGTTGAAAACGCCAGTTCTCGTCCGATCACTGAAGCTAAGCAACGTCGAGCCCGGTTAGTACTTGGATGGGTGACCGCCTGGGAATACCGGGTGCTGTAGACTTTTTATTTATTTTTACATCTTGCTATCTTCATCGCGATCTTCGCGCTATCTTCATCTACATGTACATGTACATGTACATGTTCATGTACATGAACATGTACTACGTATGCGTTATATATATATACATATACTATGTACTATGTACTATGTACTACGTACGTGTAGTGTGTAACAGTATATATAACTTTGCTGCTGCATTTCCGCGTCAAAACCCTTCTGGCAAGCGTGATCAATTAAAGCGCGACACTTTTTGTAGTCGAAGGATGTACTCTACTCGTGTATAACGAAAACTGTTGCAGCGTCCGATCTCAACATAAAAATAACATATTCTCACTTTTAATCCGAAGAAATCTCTTTTAAAGGAAGTTTGTTACTTTTTCTCGACATAAAGTGACGCGCTATCGTAGATCTTATTAGTTTACCGGCTATCTAATGTCTACGCGTGTAAAGACAGGTGAGTAGTAAGCGCCGTTCTTTGGCTTGTTCTTCTCATCTACGAGTTCGAAAGAAAACAGCCCTACATAGCAAGCTTTTACTTACGCGAACAGGTGTGTTAAAAAGATGTTCACGTCGAACCAAATAAAGCGATGCTTTAGAAATGGTGTAATAGCCTCCAAACGAGTACGCTCGCGTTCGACCGCCGCGCGAGTAGCTTCAACTCCTAACGAAACAATCGTAGTACGTCTACTATATACACGTGTAAATTAGGATTCGTTTGCTCTCTCAACATCTGAAAGAGCGGTTAATCGCGCTGCAACGAAACATTCATGCGTACCATGTAAACTAGGATTCGTTCGCTCTCTCAATATTTGAAAGAGCGGTCAATCGCGCTGCCGGTTATTCGTCCAGCTCGCTCATTAGCTATGAAAAGCTATCGAGTTACTTCGAACGCATAGCTTAAAACTTTGCCATTGCGTAACGAATATTCCCGGCTCAAACGAATCGTTGATATTGTGCAAATTAGGAGTCGTGTGTACTCTCATACTTCGACGGCGTAGTTGTTCGCGCTCGATAATATTCGACTCGTTCACTCATTGGCTAAACGCATAGCGTTCAAGATCTCGCCGATTCGTACGAAGGTTGCAGGCTCGTTACCGCCGCTTCACGCGCTTTAGATTATTTCGTCAGCATTTTGAAAACTACGGTAAATATTTTCCTTTTAAATAATTATAATCGCGTGGAAATGACCTTACGCGAAAGTAGGCTTTTCGCTAGAGATAATTCCGCAAAGATAAAAACTGATGGAGCAACCTTAGCTACGCGCTGGCCCGCGCTCATCACCGAACTTAGTTGCCGTCGTAACGTAGATTCCACGTTCCGGTTTGTAATTCGTTTCGAAACTTTTTGACACAATTTACCTTTTAGACTTTTACGCATCCGCGAGTACGGTTTTGTTTCATCACGACCGAAGACGATCGCTCGAGTTTACATTACGAGAATGCGTATTTTGCGGCGAAAGGCCGAGTCGAGTTTCGTTTAGTTATTTATTTTAGCTTTTAGGTAAACTCGTAACGCCGACATACGAGTTGCGCAATTAAAAGGAAATCTTAACGCGAGTTTCTTGAGCTATTACGCCGCGCAAAATGAAAACGAATCGAAATTATATCCTCTTTAAAATACACGGGTAGCAGCGGCGCATGGCTGGTGAAGATGAGGAGATTGAAGCTAGCCGGATAGCATCAAGTACTAATAATATTCATATTATCCAGTTTCGGCTAAAACCTTTGAATGGAAATGATTTTTTATTTTATATCAAAAGATAGAGCAAATTAAAAGACTTTTAAATGGAAATGATTTTTTATTTTATATCAAAAGATAGAGCGAATTAAAAGACTTTTAAATGGAAATGATTTTTTATTTTATATCAAAAGATAGAGCGAATTAAAAGACTTTTAAATGGAAATGATTTTTTGTTTTAAATCAAGAGATAGAGCGAATTAAAAGACTTTTAAATGGAAATGATTTTTTATTTTACATCAAGAGATAGAGCGAGTTAAAAGACTTTCAAGCGGAAATGATTTTTTATTTTACATCAAGAGATAGAGCGAATTAAAAGACTTTCAAGCGGAAATGATTTTTTATTCTATATCAAGAGATAGAGTGAATTAAAGAAGCTTGAAAATTCTAAATTAGTATAATTTTGATAAAAACTAAAGGTCTACAGCACCCGGTATTCCCAGGCGGTCACCCATCCAAGTACTAACCGGGCTCGACGTTGCTTAGCTTCAGTGATCGGACGAGAACTGGCGTTTTCAACGTGATATGGCCGTAGACATTTAGTAAGCTTCAACAGACGCTAATGAGAAACGTGGCAATAATCAGCGAACGCCCATTGGACAATATAGTCACGGCTTGGTGAGCATTATTATAACTCTGCGTTAATAGCGTGTCTCGAAGAGCGCATCAGTGTCTACGGCCATATCACGTTGAAAACGCCAGTTCTCGTCCGATCACTGAAGCTAAGCAACGTCGAGCCCGGTTAGTACTTGGATGGGTGACCGCCTGGGAATACCGGGTGCTGTAGACTTTTTATTTATTTTTACATCTTGCTATCTTCATCGCGATCTTCGCGCTATCTTCATCTACATGTACATGTACATGTACATGTTCATGAGCATGAACATGTACTACGTATGCGTTATATATATATACATATACTATGTACTATGTACTATGTACTATGTACTACGTACGTGTAGTGTGTAACAGTATATATAACTTTGCTGCTGCATTTCCGCGTCAAAACCCTTCTGGCAAGCGTGATCAATTAAAGCGCGACACTTTTTGTAGTCGAAGGATGTACTCTACTCGTGTATAACGAAAACTGTTGCAGCGTCCGATCTCAACATAAAAATAACATATTCTCACTTTTAATCCGAAGAAATCTCTTTTAAAGGAAGTTTGTTACTTTTTCTCGACATAAAGTGACGCGCTATCGTAGATCTTATTAGTTTACCGGCTATCTAATGTCTACGCGTGTAAAGACAGGTGAGTAGTAAGCGCCGTTCTTTGGCTTGTTCTTCTCATCTACGAGTTCGAAAGAAAACAGCCCTACATAGAAAGCTTTTACTTACGCGAACAGGTGTGTTAAAAAGATGTTCACGTCGAACCAAATAAAGCGATGCTTTAGAAATGGTGTAATAGCCTCCAAACGAGTACGCTCGCGTTCGACCGCCGCGCGAGTAGCTTCAACTCCTAACGAAACAATCGTAGTACGTCTACTATATACACGTGTAAATTAGGATTCGTTTGCTCTCTCAACATCTGAAAGAGCGGTTAATCGCGCTGCAACGAAACATTCATGCGTACCATGTAAACTAGGATTCGTTCGCTCTCTCAATATTTGAAAGAGCGGTCAATCGCGCTGCCGGTTATTCGTCCAGCTCGCTCATTAGCTATGAAAAGCTATCGAGTTACTTCGAACGCATAGCTTAAAACTTTGCCATTGCGTAACGAATATTCCCGGCTCAAACGAATCGTTGATATTGTGCAAATTAGGAGTCGTGTGTACTCTCATACTTCGACGGCGTAGTTGTTCGCGCTCGATAATATTCGACTCGTTCACTCATTGGCTAAACGCATAGCGTTCAAGATCTCGCCGATTCGTACGAAGGTTGCAGGCTCGTTACCGCCGCTTCACGCGCTTTAGATTATTTCGTCAGCATTTTGAAAACTACGGTAAATATTTTCCTTTTAAATAATTATAATCGCGTGGAAATGACCTTACGCGAAAGTAGGCTTTTCGCTAGAGATAATTCCGCAAAGATAAAAACTGATGGAGCAACCTTAGCTACGCGCTGGCCCGCGCTCATCACCGAACTTAGTTGCCGTCGTAACGTAGATTCCACGTTCCGGTTTGTAATTCGTTTCGAAACTTTTTGACACAATTTACCTTTTAGACTTTTACGCATCCGCGAGTACGGTTTTGTTTCATCACGACCGAAGACGATCGCTCGAGTTTACATTACGAGAATGCGTATTTTGCGGCGAAAGGCCGAGTCGAGTTTCGTTTAGTTATTTATTTTAGCTTTTAGGTAAACTCGTAACGCCGACATACGAGTTGCGCAATTAAAAGGAAATCTTAACGCGAGTTTCTTGAGCTATTACGCCGCGCAAAATGAAAACGAATCGAAATTATATCCTCTTTAAAATACACGGGTAGCAGCGGCGCATGGCTGGTGAAGATGAGGAGATTGAAGCTAGCCGGATAGCATCAAGTACTAATAATATTCATATTATCCAGTTTCGGCTAAAACCTTTGAATGGAAATGATTTTTTATTTTATATCAAAAGATAGAGCAAATTAAAAGACTTTTAAATGGAAATGATTTTTTATTTTATATCAAAAGATAGAGCGAATTAAAAGACTTTTAAATGGAAATGATTTTTTATTTTATATCAAAAGATAGAGCGAATTAAAAGACTTTTAAATGGAAATGATTTTTTGTTTTAAATCAAGAGATAGAGCGAATTAAAAGACTTTTAAATGGAAATGATTTTTTATTTTACATCAAGAGATAGAGCGAGTTAAAAGACTTTCAAGCGGAAATGATTTTTTATTTTACATCAAGAGATAGAGCGAATTAAAAGACTTTCAAGCGGAAATGATTTTTTATTCTATATCAAGAGATAGAGTGAATTAAAGAAGCTTGAAAATTCTAAATTAGTATAATTTTGATAAAAACTAAAGGTCTACAGCACCCGGTATTCCCAGGCGGTCACCCATCCAAGTACTAACCGGGCTCGACGTTGCTTAGCTTCAGTGATCGGACGAGAACTGGCGTTTTCAACGTGATATGGCCGTAGACATTTAGTAAGCTTCAACAGACGCTAATGAGAAACGTGGCAATAATCAGCGAACGCCCATTGGACAATATAGTCACGGCTTGGTGAGCATTATTATAACTCTGCGTTAATAGCGTGTCTCGAAGAGCGCATCAGTGTCTACGGCCATATCACGTTGAAAACGCCAGTTCTCGTCCGATCACTGAAGCTAAGCAACGTCGAGCCCGGTTAGTACTTGGATGGGTGACCGCCTGGGAATACCGGGTGCTGTAGACTTTTTATTTATTTTTACATCTTGCTATCTTCATCGCGATCTTCGCGCTATCTTCATCTACATGTACATGTACATGTACATGTTCATGAGCATGAACATGTACTACGTATGCGTTATATATATATACATATACTATGTACTATGTACTATGTACTATGTACTACGTACGTGTAGTGTGTAACAGTATATATAACTTTGCTGCTGCATTTCCGCGTCAAAACCCTTCTGGCAAGCGTGATCAATTAAAGCGCGACACTTTTTGTAGTCGAAGGATGTACTCTACTCGTGTATAACGAAAACTGTTGCAGCGTCCGATCTCAACATAAAAATAACATATTCTCACTTTTAATCCGAAGAAATCTCTTTTAAAGGAAGTTTGTTACTTTTTCTCGACATAAAGTGACGCGCTATCGTAGATCTTATTAGTTTACCGGCTATCTAATGTCTACGCGTGTAAAGACAGGTGAGTAGTAAGCGCCGTTCTTTGGCTTGTTCTTCTCATCTACGAGTTCGAAAGAAAACAGCCCTACATAGAAAGCTTTTACTTACGCGAACAGGTGTGTTAAAAAGATGTTCACGTCGAACCAAATAAAGCGATGCTTTAGAAATGGTGTAATAGCCTCCAAACGAGTACGCTCGCGTTCGACCGCCGCGCGAGTAGCTTCAACTCCTAACGAAACAATCGTAGTACGTCTACTATATACACGTGTAAATTAGGATTCGTTTGCTCTCTCAACATCTGAAAGAGCGGTTAATCGCCCTGCAACGAAACATTCATGCGTACCATGTAAACTAGGATTCGTTCGCTCTCTCAATATTTGAAAGAGCGGTCAATCGCGCTGCCGGTTATTCGTCCAGCTCGCTCATTAGCTATGAAAAGCTATCGAGTTACTTCGAACGCATAGCTTAAAACTTTGCCATTGCGTAACGAATATTCCCGGCTCAAACGAATCGTTGATATTGTGCAAATTAGGAGTCGTGTGTACTCTCATACTTCGACGGCGTAGTTGTTCGCGCTCGATAATATTCGACTCGTTCACTCATTGGCTAAACGCATAGCGTTCAAGATCTCGCCGATTCGTACGAAGGTTGCAGGCTCGTTACCGCCGCTTCACGCGCTTTAGATTATTTCGTCAGCATTTTGAAAACTACGGTAAATATTTTCCTTTTAAATAATTATAATCGCATGGAAATGACCTTACGCGAAAGTAGGCTTTTCGCTAGAGATAATTCCGCAAAGATAAAAACTGATGGAGCAACCTTAGCTACGCGCTGGCCCGCGCTCATCACCGAACTTAGTTGCCGTCGTAACGTAGATTCCACGTTCCGGTTTGTAATTCGTTTCGAAACTTTTTGACACAATTTACCTTTTAGACTTTTACGCATCCGCGAGTACGGTTTTGTTTCATCACGACCGAAGACGATCGCTCGAGTTTACATTACGAGAATGCGTATTTTGCGGCGAAAGGCCGAGTCGAGTTTCGTTTAGTTATTTATTTTAGCTTTTAGGTAAACTCGTAACGCCGACATACGAGTTGCGCAATTAAAAGGAAATCTTAACGCGAGTTTCTTGAGCTATTACGCCGCGCAAAATGAAAACGAATCGAAATTATATCCTCTTTAAAATACACGGGTAGCAGCGGCGCATGGCTGGTGAAGATGAGGAGATTGAAGCTAGCCGGATAGCATCAAGTACTAATAATATTCATATTATCCAGTTTCGGCTAAAACCTTTGAATGGAAATGATTTTTTATTTTATATCAAAAGATAGAGCGAATTAAAAGACTTTTAAATGGAAATGATTTTTTATTTTATATCAAAAGATAGAGCGAATTAAAAGACTTTTAAATGGAAATGATTTTTTGTTTTAAATCAAGAGATAGAGCGAATTAAAAGACTTTTAAATGGAAATGATTTTTTATTTTACATCAAGAGATAGAGCGAGTTAAAAGACTTTCAAGCGGAAATGATTTTTTATTTTACATCAAGAGATAGAGCGAATTAAAAGACTTTCAAGCGGAAATGATTTTTTATTCTATATCAAGAGATAGAGTGAATTAAAGAAGCTTGAAAATTCTAAATTAGTATAATTTTGATAAAAACTAAAGGTCTACAGCACCCGGTATTCCCAGGCGGTCACCCATCCAAGTACTAACCGGGCTCGACGTTGCTTAGCTTCAGTGATCGGACGAGAACTGGCGTTTTCAACGTGATATGGCCGTAGACATTTAGTAAGCTTCAACAGACGCTAATGAGAAACGTGGCAATAATCAGCGAACGCCCATTGGACAATATAGTCACGGCTTGGTGAGCATTATTATAACTCTGCGTTAATAGCGTGTCTCGAAGAGCGCATCAGTGTCTACGGCCATATCACGTTGAAAACGCCAGTTCTCGTCCGATCACTGAAGCTAAGCAACGTCGAGCCCGGTTAGTACTTGGATGGGTGACCGCCTGGGAATACCGGGTGCTGTAGACTTTTTATTTATTTTTACATCTTGCTATCTTCATCGCGATCTTCGCGCTATCTTCATCTACATGTACATGTACATGTACATGTTCATGTACATGAACATGTACTACGTATGCGTTATATATATATACATATACTATGTACTATGTACTATGTACTATGTTCTACGTACGTGTAGTGTGTAACAGTATATATAACTTTGCTGCTGCATTTCCGCGTCAAAACCCTTCTGGCAAGCGTGATCAATTAAAGCGCGACACTTTTTGTAGTCGAAGGATGTACTCTACTCGTGTATAACGAAAACTGTTGCAGCGTCCGATCTCAACATAAAAATAACATATTCTCACTTTTAATCCGAAGAAATCTCTTTTAAAGGAAGTTTGTTACTTTTTCTCGACATAAAGTGACGCGCTATCGTAGATCTTATTAGTTTACCGGCTATCTAATGTCTACGCGTGTAAAGACAGGTGAGTAGTAAGCGCCGTTCTTTGGCTTGTTCTTCTCATCTACGAGTTCGAAAGAAAACAGCCCTACATAGCAAGCTTTTACTTACGCGAACAGGTGTGTTAAAAAGATGTTCACGTCGAACCAAATAAAGCGATGCTTTAGAAATGGTGTAATAGCCTCCAAACGAGTACGCTCGCGTTCGACCGCCGCGCGAGTAGCTTCAACTCCTAACGAAACAATCGTAGTACGTCTACTATATACACGTGTAAATTAGGATTCGTTTGCTCTCTCAACATCTGAAAGAGCGGTTAATCGCGCTGCAACGAAACATTCATGCGTACCATGTAAACTAGGATTCGTTCGCTCTCTCAATATTTGAAAGAGCGGTCAATCGCGCTGCCGGTTATTCGTCCAGCTCGCTCATTAGCTATGAAAAGCTATCGAGTTACTTCGAACGCATAGCTTAAAACTTTGCCATTGCGTAACGAATATTCCCGGCTCAAACGAATCGTTGATATTGTGCAAATTAGGAGTCGTGTGTACTCTCATACTTCGACGGCGTAGTTGTTCGCGCTCGATAATATTCGACTCGTTCACTCATTGGCTAAACGCATAGCGTTCAAGATCTCGCCGATTCGTACGAAGGTTGCAGGCTCGTTACCGCCGCTTCACGCGCTTTAGATTATTTCGTCAGCATTTTGAAAACTACGGTAAATATTTTCCTTTTAAATAATTATAATCGCGTGGAAATGACCTTACGCGAAAGTAGGCTTTTCGCTAGAGATAATTCCGCCAAGATAAAAACTGATGGAGCAACCTTAGCTACGCGCTGGCCCGCGCTCATCACCGAACTTAGTTGCCGTCGTAACGTAGATTCCACGTTCCGGTTTGTAATTCGTTTCGAAACTTTTTGACACAATTTACCTTTTAGACTTTTACGCATCCGCGAGTACGGTTTTGTTTCATCACGACCGAAGACGATCGCTCGAGTTTACATTACGAGAATGCGTATTTTGCGGCGAAAGGCCGAGTCGAGTTTCGTTTAGTTATTTATTTTAGCTTTTAGGTAAACTCGTAACGCCGACATACGAGTTGCGCAATTAAAATGAAATCTTAACGCGAGTTTCTTGAGCTATTACGCCGCGCAAAATGAAAACGAATCGAAATTATATCCTCTTTAAAATACACGGGTAGCAGCGGCGCATGGCTGGTGAAGATGAGGAGATTGAAGCTAGCCGGATAGCATCAAGTACTAATAATATTCATATTATCCAGTTTCGGCTAAAACCTTTGAATGGAAATGATTTTTTATTTTATATCAAAAGATAGAGCGAATTAAAAGACTTTTAAATGGAAATGATTTTTTATTTTATATCAAAAGATAGAGCGAATTAAAAGACTTTTAAATGGAAATGATTTTTTATTTTATATCAAAAGATAGAGCGAATTAAAAGACTTTTAAATGGAAATGATTTTTTGTTTTAAATCAAGAGATAGAGCGAATTAAAAGACTTTTAAATGGAAATGATTTTTTATTTTACATCAAGAGATAGAGCGAGTTAAAAGACTTTCAAGCGGAAATGATTTTTTATTTTACATCAAGAGATAGAGCGAATTAAAAGACTTTCAAGCGGAAATGATTTTTTATTCTATATCAAGAGATAGAGTGAATTAAAGAAGCTTGAAAATTCTAAATTAGTATAATTTTGATAAAAACTAAAGGTCTACAGCACCCGGTATTCCCAGGCGGTCACCCATCCAAGTACTAACCGGGCTCGACGTTGCTTAGCTTCAGTGATCGGACGAGAACTGGCGTTTTCAACGTGATATGGCCGTAGACATTTAGTAAGCTTCAACAGACGCTAATGAGAAACGTGGCAATAATCAGCGAACGCCCATTGGACAATATAGTCACGGCTTGGTGAGCATTATTATAACTCTGCGTTAATAGCGTGTCTCGAAGAGCGCATCAGTGTCTACGGCCATATCACGTTGAAAACGCCAGTTCTCGTCCGATCACTGAAGCTAAGCAACGTCGAGCCCGGTTAGTACTTGGATGGGTGACCGCCTGGGAATACCGGGTGCTGTAGACTTTTTATTTATTTTTACATCTTGCTATCTTCATCGCGATCTTCGCGCTATCTTCATCTACATGTACATGTACATGTTCATGAGCATGAACATGTACTACGTATGCGTTATATATATATACATATACTATGTACTATGTACTATGTACTATGTACTACGTACGTGTAGTGTGTAACAGTATATATAACTTTGCTGCTGCATTTCCGCGTCAAAACCCTTCTGGCAAGCGTGATCAATTAAAGCGCGACACTTTTTGTAGTCGAAGGATGTACTCTACTCGTGTATAACGAAAACTGTTGCAGCGTCCGATCTCAACATAAAAATAACATATTCTCACTTTTAATCCGAAGAAATCTCTTTTAAAGGAAGTTTGTTACTTTTTCTCGACATAAAGTGACGCGCTATCGTAGATCTTATTAGTTTACCGGCTATCTAATGTCTACGCGTGTAAAGACAGGTGAGTAGTAAGCGCCGTTCTTTGGCTTGTTCTTCTCATCTACGAGTTCGAAAGAAAACAGCCCTACATAGAAAGCTTTTACTTACGCGAACAGGTGTGTTAAAAAGATGTTCACGTCGAACCAAATAAAGCGATGCTTTAGAAATGGTGTAATAGCCTCCAAACGAGTACGCTCGCGTTCGACCGCCGCGCGAGTAGCTTCAACTCCTAACGAAACAATCGTAGTACGTCTACTATATACACGTGTAAATTAGGATTCGTTTGCTCTCTCAACATCTGAAAGAGCGGTTAATCGCGCTGCAACGAAACATTCATGCGTACCATGTAAACTAGGATTCGTTCGCTCTCTCAATATTTGAAAGAGCGGTCAATCGCGCTGCCGGTTATTCGTCCAGCTCGCTCATTAGCTATGAAAAGCTATCGAGTTACTTCGAACGCATAGCTTAAAACTTTGCCATTGCGTAACGAATATTCCCGGCTCAAACGAATCGTTGATATTGTGCAAATTAGGAGTCGTGTGTACTCTCATACTTCGACGGCGTAGTTGTTCGCGCTCGATAATATTCGACTCGTTCACTCATTGGCTAAACGCATAGCGTTCAAGATCTCGCCGATTCGTACGAAGGTTGCAGGCTCGTTACCGCCGCTTCACGCGCTTTAGATTATTTCGTCAGCATTTTGAAAACTACGGTAAATATTTTCCTTTTAAATAATTATAATCGCGTGGAAATGACCTTACGCGAAAGTAGGCTTTTCGCTAGAGATAATTCCGCCAAGATAAAAACTGATGGAGCAACCTTAGCTACGCGCTGGCCCGCGCTCATCACCGAACTTAGTTGCCGTCGTAACGTAGATTCCACGTTCCGGTTTGTAATTCGTTTCGAAACTTTTTGACACAATTTACCTTTTAGACTTTTACGCATCCGCGAGTACGGTTTTGTTTCATCACGACCGAAGACGATCGCTCGAGTTTACATTACGAGAATGCGTATTTTGCGGCGAAAGGCCGAGTCGAGTTTCGTTTAGTTATTTATTTTAGCTTTTAGGTAAACTCGTAACGCCGACATACGAGTTGCGCAATTAAAATGAAATCTTAACGCGAGTTTCTTGAGCTATTACGCCGCGCAAAATGAAAACGAATCGAAATTATATCCTCTTTAAAATACACGGGTAGCAGCGGCGCATGGCTGGTGAAGATGAGGAGATTGAAGCTAGCCGGATAGCATCAAGTACTAATAATATTCATATTATCCAGTTTCGGCTAAAACCTTTGAATGGAAATGATTTTTTATTTTATATCAAAAGATAGAGCGAATTAAAAGACTTTTAAATGGAAATGATTTTTTATTTTATATCAAAAGATAGAGCGAATTAAAAGACTTCTAAATGGAAATGATTTTTTATTTTATATCAAAAGATAGAGCGAATTAAAAGACTTTTAAATGGAAATGATTTTTTGTTTTAAATCAAGAGATAGAGCGAATTAAAAGACTTTTAAATGGAAATGATTTTTTATTTTACATCAAGAGATAGAGCGAGTTAAAAGACTTTCAAGCGGAAATGATTTTTTATTTTACATCAAGAGATAGAGCGAATTAAAAGACTTTCAAGCGGAAATGATTTTTTATTCTATATCAAGAGATAGAGTGAATTAAAGAAGCTTGAAAATTCTAAATTAGTATAATTTTGATAAAAACTAAAGGTCTACAGCACCCGGTATTCCCAGGCGGTCACCCATCCAAGTACTAACCGGGCTCGACGTTGCTTAGCTTCAGTGATCGGACGAGAACTGGCGTTTTCAACGTGATATGGCCGTAGACATTTAGTAAGCTTCAACAGACGCTAATGAGAAACGTGGCAATAATCAGCGAACGCCCATTGGACAATATAGTCACGGCTTGGTGAGCATTATTATAACTCTGCGTTAATAGCGTGTCTCGAAGAGCGCATCAGTGTCTACGGCCATATCACGTTGAAAACGCCAGTTCTCGTCCGATCACTGAAGCTAAGCAACGTCGAGCCCGGTTAGTACTTGGATGGGTGACCGCCTGGGAATACCGGGTGCTGTAGACTTTTTATTTATTTTTACATCTTGCTATCTTCATCGCGATCTTCGCGCTATCTTCATCTACATGTACATGTACATGTTCATGAGCATGAACATGTACTACGTATGCGTTATATATATATACATATACTATGTACTATGTACTATGTACTATGTACTACGTACGTGTAGTGTGTAACAGTATATATAACTTTGCTGCTGCATTTCCGCGTCAAAACCCTTCTGGCAAGCGTGATCAATTAAAGCGCGACACTTTTTGTAGTCGAAGGATGTACTCTACTCGTGTATAACGAAAACTGTTGCAGCGTCCGATCTCAACATAAAAATAACATATTCTCACTTTTAATCCGAAGAAATCTCTTTTAAAGGAAGTTTGTTACTTTTTCTCGACATAAAGTGACGCGCTATCGTAGATCTTATTAGTTTACCGGCTATCTAATGTCTACGCGTGTAAAGACAGGTGAGTAGTAAGCGCCGTTCTTTGGCTTGTTCTTCTCATCTACGAGTTCGAAAGAAAACAGCCCTACATAGAAAGCTTTTACTTACGCGAACAGGTGTGTTAAAAAGATGTTCACGTCGAACCAAATAAAGCGATGCTTTAGAAATGGTGTAATAGCCTCCAAACGAGTACGCTCGCGTTCGACCGCCGCGCGAGTAGCTTCAACTCCTAACGAAACAATCGTAGTACGTCTACTATATACACGTGTAAATTAGGATTCGTTTGCTCTCTCAACATCTGAAAGAGCGGTTAATCGCGCTGCAACGAAACATTCATGCGTACCATGTAAACTAGGATTCGTTCGCTCTCTCAATATTTGAAAGAGCGGTCAATCGCGCTGCCGGTTATTCGTCCAGCTCGCTCATTAGCTATGAAAAGCTATCGAGTTACTTCGAACGCATAGCTTAAAACTTTGCCATTGCGTAACGAATATTCCCGGCTCAAACGAATCGTTGATATTGTGCAAATTAGGAGTCGTGTGTACTCTCATACTTCGACGGCGTAGTTGTTCGCGCTCGATAATATTCGACTCGTTCACTCATTGGCTAAACGCATAGCGTTCAAGATCTCGCCGATTCGTACGAAGGTTGCAGGCTCGTTACCGCCGCTTCACGCGCTTTAGATTATTTCGTCAGCATTTTGAAAACTACGGTAAATATTTTCCTTTTAAATAATTATAATCGCGTGGAAATGACCTTACGCGAAAGTAGGCTTTTCGCTAGAGATAATTCCGCAAAGATAAAAACTGATGGAGCAACCTTAGCTACGCGCTGGCCCGCGCTCATCACCGAACTTAGTTGCCGTCGTAACGTAGATTCCACGTTCCGGTTTGTAATTCGTTTCGAAACTTTTTGACACAATTTACCTTTTAGACTTTTACGCATCCGCGAGTACGGTTTTGTTTCATCACGACCGAAGACGATCGCTCGAGTTTACATTACGAGAATGCGTATTTTGCGGCGAAAGGCCGAGTCGAGTTTCGTTTAGTTATTTATTTTAGCTTTTAGGTAAACTCGTAACGCCGACATACGAGTTGCGCAATTAAAAGGAAATCTTAACGCGAGTTTCTTGAGCTATTACGCCGCGCAAAATGAAAACGAATCGAAATTATATCCTCTTTAAAATACACGGGTAGCAGCGGCGCATGGCTGGTGAAGATGAGGAGATTGAAGCTAGCCGGATAGCATCAAGTACTAATAATATTCATATTATCCAGTTTCGGCTAAAACCTTTGAATGGAAATGATTTTTTATTTTATATCAAAAGATAGAGCGAATTAAAAGACTTTTAAATGGAAATGATTTTTTATTTTATATCAAAAGATAGAGCGAATTAAAAGACTTTTAAATGGAAATGATTTTTTATTTTATATCAAAAGATAGAGCGAATTTAAAGACTTTTAAATGGAAATGATTTTTTGTTTTAAATCAAGAGATAGAGCGAATTAAAAGACTTTTAAATGGAAATGATTTTTTATTTTACATCAAGAGATAGAGCGAATTAAAAGACTTTCAAGCGGAAATGATTTTTTATTTTACATCAAGAGATAGAGCGAATTAAAAGACTTTCAAGCGGAAATGATTTTTTATTCTATATCAAGAGATAGAGTGAATTAAAGAAGCTTGAAAATTCTAAATTAGTATAATTTTGATAAAAACTGAAGGTCTACAGCACCCGGTATTCCCAGGCGGTCACCCATCCAAGTACTAACCGGGCTCGACGTTGCTTAGCTTCAGTGATCGGACGAGAACTGGCGTTTTCAACGTGATATGGCCGTAGACATTTAGTAAGCTTCAACAGACGCTAATGAGAAACGTGGCAATAATCAGCGAACGCCCATTGGACAATATAGTCACGGCTTGGTGAGCATTATTATAACTCTGCGTTAATAGCGTGTCTCGAAGAGCGCATCAGTGTCTACGGCCATATCACGTTGAAAACGCCAGTTCTCGTCCGATCACTGAAGCTAAGCAACGTCGAGCCCGGTTAGTACTTGGATGGGTGACCGCCTGGGAATACCGGGTGCTGTAGACTTTTTATTTATTTTTACATCTTGCTATCTTCATCGCGATCTTCGCGCTATCTTCATCTACATGTACATGTACATGTTCATGAGCATGAACATGTACTACGTATGCGTTATATATATATACATATACTATGTACTATGTACTATGTACTACGTACGTGTAGTGTGTAACAGTATATATAACTTTGCTGCTGCATTTCCGCGTCAAAACCCTTCTGGCAAGCGTGATCAATTAAAGCGCGACACTTTTTGTAGTCGAAGGATGTACTCTACTCGTGTATAACGAAAACTGTTGCAGCGTCCGATCTCAACATAAAAATAACATATTCTCACTTTTAATCCGAAGAAATCTCTTTTAAAGGAAGTTTGTTACTTTTTCTCGGCATAAAGTGACGCGCTATCGTAGATCTTATTAGTTTACCGGCTATCTAATGTCTACGCGTGTAAAGACAGGTGAGTAGTAAGCGCCGTTCTTTGGCTTGTTCTTCTCATCTACGAGTTCGAAAGAAAACAGCCCTACATAGAAAGCTTTTACTTACGCGAACAGGTGTGTTAAAAAGATGTTCACGTCGAACCAAATAAAGCGATGCTTTAGAAATGGTGTAATAGCCTCCAAACGAGTACGCTCGCGTTCGACCGCCGCGCGAGTAGCTTCAACTCCTAACGAAACAATCGTAGTACGTCTACTATATACACGTGTAAATTAGGATTCGTTTGCTCTCTCAACATCTGAAAGAGCGGTTAATCGCGCTGCAACGAAACATTCATGCGTACCATGTAAACTAGGATTCATTCGCTCTCTCAATATTTGAAAGAGCGGTCAATCGCGCTGCCGGTTATTCGTCCAGCTCGCTCATTAGCTATGAAAAGCTATCGAGTTACTTCGAACGCATAGCTTAAAACTTTGCCATTGCGTAACGAATATTCCCGGCTCAAACGAATCGTTGATATTGTGCAAATTAGGAGTCGTGTGTACTCTCATACTTCGACGGCGTAGTTGTTCGCGCTCGATAATATTCGACTCGTTCACTCATTGGCTAAACGCATAGCGTTCAAGATCTCGCCGATTCGTACGAAGGTTGCAGGCTCGTTACCGCCGCTTCACGCGCTTTAGATTATTTCGTCAGCATTTTGAAAACTACGGTAAATATTTTCCTTTTAAATAATTATAATCGCGTGGAAATGACCTTACGCGAAAGTAGGCTTTTCGCTAGAGATAATTCCGCAAAGATAAAAACTGATGGAGCAACCTTAGCTACGCGCTGGCCCGCGCTCATCACCGAACTTAGTTGCCGTCGTAACGTAGATTCCACGTTCCGGTTTGTAATTCGTTTCGAAACTTTTTGACACAATTTACCTTTTAGACTTTTACGCATCCGCGAGTACGGTTTTGTTTCATCACGACCGAAGACGATCGCTCGAGTTTACATTACGAGAATGCGTATTTTGCGGCGAAAGGCCGAGTCGAGTTTCATTTAGTTATTTATTTTAGCTTTTAGGTAAACTCGTAACGCCGACATACGAGTTGCGCAATTAAAAGGAAATCTTAACGCGAGTTTCTTGAGCTATTACGCCGCGCAAAATGAAAACGAATCGAAATTATATCCTCTTTAAAATACACGGGTAGCAGCGGCGCATGGCTGGTGAAGATGAGGAGATTGAAGCTAGCCGGATAGCATCAAGTACTAATAATATTCATATTATCCAGTTTCGGCTAAAACCTTTGAATGGAAATGATTTTTTATTTTATATCAAAAGATAGAGCGAATTAAAAGACTTTTAAATGGAAATGATTTTTTATTTTATATCAAAAGATAGAGCGAATTAAAAGACTTTTAAATGGAAATGATTTTTTATTTTATATCAAAAGATAGAGCGAATTAAAAGACTTTTAAATGGAAATGATTTTTTGTTTTAAATCAAGAGATAGAGCGAATTAAAAGACTTTTAAATGGAAATGATTTTTTATTTTACATCAAGAGATAGAGCGAATTAAAAGACTTTCAAGCGGAAATGATTTTTTATTTTACATCAAGAGATAGAGCGAATTAAAAGACTTTCAAGCGGAAATGATTTTTTATTCTATATCAAGAGATAGAGTGAATTAAAGAAGCTTGAAAATTCTAAATTAGTATAATTTTGATAAAAACTAAAGGTCTACAGCACCCGGTATTCCCAGGCGGTCACCCATCCAAGTACTAACCGGGCTCGACGTTGCTTAGCTTCAGTGATCGGACGAGAACTGGCGTTTTCAACGTGATATGGCCGTAGACATTTAGTAAGCTTCAACAGACGCTAATGAGAAACGTGGCAATAATCAGCGAACGCCCATTGGACAATATAGTCACGGCTTGGTGAGCATTATTATAACTCTGCGTTAATAGCGTGTCTCGAAGAGCGCATCAGTGTCTACGGCCATATCACGTTGAAAACGCCAGTTCTCGTCCGATCACTGAAGCTAAGCAACGTCGAGCCCGGTTAGTACTTGGATGGGTGACCGCCTGGGAATACCGGGTGCTGTAGACTTTTTATTTATTTTTACATCTTGCTATCTTCATCGCGATCTTCGCGCTATCTTCATCTACATGTACATGTACATGTTCATGTACATGAACATGTACTACGTATGCGTTATATATATATACATATACTATGTACTATGTACTATGTACTATGTACTACGTACGTGTAGTGTGTAACAGTATATATAACTTTGCTGCTGCATTTCCGCGTCAAAACCCTTCTGGCAAGCGTGATCAATTAAAGCGCGACACTTTTTGTAGTCGAAGGATGTACTCTACTCGTGTATAACGAAAACTGTTGCAGCGTCCGATCTCAACATAAAAATAACATATTCTCACTTTTAATCCGAAGAAATCTCTTTTAAAGGAAGTTTGTTACTTTTTCTCGACATAAAGTGACGCGCTATCGTAGATCTTATTAGTTTACCGGCTATCTAATGTCTACGCGTGTAAAGACAGGTGAGTAGTAAGCGCCGTTCTTTGGCTTGTTCTTCTCATCTACGAGTTCGAAAGAAAACAGCCCTACATAGAAAGCTTTTACTTACGCGAACAGGTGTGTTAAAAAGATGTTCACGTCGAACCAAATAAAGCGATGCTTTAGAAATGGTGTAATAGCCTCCAAACGAGTACGCTCGCGTTCGACCGCCGCGCGAGTAGCTTCAACTCCTAACGAAACAATCGTAGTACGTCTACTATATACACGTGTAAATTAGGATTCGTTTGCTCTCTCAACATCTGAAAGAGCGGTTAATCGCGCTGCAACGAAACATTCATGCGTACCATGTAAACTAGGATTCGTTCGCTCTCTCAATATTTGAAAGAGCGGTCAATCGCGCTGCCGGTTATTCGTCCAGCTCGCTCATTAGCTATGAAAAGCTATCGAGTTACTTCGAACGTATAGCTTAAAACTTTGCCATTGCGTAACGAATATTCCCGGCTCAAACGAATCGTTGATATTGTGCAAATTAGGAGTCGTGTGTACTCTCATACTTCGACGGCGTGGTTGTTCGCGCTCGATAATATTCGACTCGTTCACTCATTGGCTAAACGCATAGCGTTCAAGATCTCGCCGATTCGTACGAAGGTTGCAGGCTCGTTACCGCCGCTTCACGCGCTTTAGATTATTTCGTCAGCATTTTGAAAACTACGGTAAATATTTTCCTTTTAAATAATTATAATCGCGTGGAAATGACCTTACGCGAAAGTAGGCTTTTCGCTAGAGATAATTCCGCAAAGATAAAAACTGATGGAGCAACCTTAGCTACGCGCTGGCCCGCGCTCATCACCGAACTTAGTTGCCGTCGTAACGTAGATTCCACGTTCCGGTTTGTAAATCGTTTCGAAACTTTTTGACACAATTTACCTTTTAGACTTTTACGCATCCGCGAGTACGGTTTTGTTTCATCACGATCGAAGACGATCGCTCGAGTTTACATTACGAGAATGCGTATTTTGCGGCGAAAGGCCGAGTCGAGTTTCGTTTAGTTATTTATTTTAGCTTTTAGGTAAACTCGTAACGCCGACATACGAGTTGCGCAATTAAAAGGAAATCTTAACGCGAGTTTCTTGAGCTATTACGCCGCGCAAAATGAAAACGAATCGAAATTATATCCTCTTTAAAATACACGGGTAGCAGCGGCGCATGGCTGGTGAAGATGAGGAGATTGAAGCTAGCCGGATAGCATCAAGTACTAATAATATTCATATTATCCAGTTTCGGCTAAAACCTTTGAATGGAAATGATTTTTTATTTTATATCAAAAGATAGAGCGAATTAAAAGACTTTTAAATGGAAATGATTTTTTATTTTATATCAAAAGATAGAGCGAATTAAAAGACTTTTAAATGGAAATGATTTTTTATTTTATATCAAAAGATAGAGCGAATTAAAAGACTTTTAAATGGAAATGATTTTTTGTTTTAAATCAAGAGATAGAGCGAATTAAAAGACTTTTAAATGGAAATGATTTTTTATTTTACATCAAGAGATAGAGCGAATTAAAAGACTTTCAAGCGGAAATGATTTTTTATTTTACATCAAGAGATAGAGCGAATTAAAAGACTTTCAAGCGGAAATGATTTTTTATTCTATATCAAGAGATAGAGTGAATTAAAGAAGCTTGAAAATTCTAAATTAGTATAATTTTGATAAAAACTAAAGGTCTACAGCACCCGGTATTCCCAGGCGGTCACCCATCCAAGTACTAACCGGGCTCGACGTTGCTTAGCTTCAGTGATCGGACGAGAACTGGCGTTTTCAACGTGATATGGCCGTAGACATTTAGTAAGCTTCAACAGACGCTAATGAGAAACGTGGCAATAATCAGCGAACGCCCATTGGACAATATAGTCACGGCTTGGTGAGCATTATTATAACTCTGCGTTAATAACGTGTCTCGAAGAGCGCTTCAGTGTCTACGGCCATATCACGTTGAAAACGCCAGTTCTCGTCCGATCACTGAAGCTAAGCAACGTCGAGCCCGGTTAGTACTTGGATGGGTGACCGCCTGGGAATACCGGGTGCTGTAGACTTTTTATTTATTTTTACATCTTGCTATCTTCATCGCGATCTTCGCGCTATCTTCATCTACATGTACATGTACATGTACATGTACATGTACATGTTCATGTACATGAACATGTACTACGTATGCGTTATATATATATACATATACTATGTACTATGTACTATGTACTATGTACTACGTACGTGTAGTGTGTAACAGTATATATAACTTTGCTGCTGCATTTCCGCGTCAAAACCCTTCTGGCAAGCGTGATCAATTAAAGCGCGACACTTTTTGTAGTCGAAGGATGTACTCTACTCGTGTATAACGAAAACTGTTGCAGCGTCCGATCTCAACATAAAAATAACATATTCTCACTTTTAATCCGAAGAAATCTCTTTTAAAGGAAGTTTGTTACTTTTTCTCGACATAAAGTGACGCGCTATCGTAGATCTTATTAGTTTACCGGCTATCTAATGTCTACGCGTGTAAAGACAGGTGAGTAGTAAGCGCCGTTCTTTGGCTTGTTCTTCTCATCTACGAGTTCGAAAGAAAACAGCCCTACATAGAAAGCTTTTACTTACGCGAACAGGTGTGTTAAAAAGATGTTCACGTCGAACCAAATAAAGCGATGCTTTAGAAATGGTGTAATAGCCTCCAAACGAGTACGCTCGCGTTCGACCGCCGCGCGAGTAGCTTCAACTCCTAACGAAACAATCGTAGTACGTCTACTATATACACGTGTAAATTAGGATTCGTTTGCTCTCTCAACATCTGAAAGAGCGGTTAATCGCGCTGCAACGAAACATTCATGCGTACCATGTAAACTAGGATTCGTTCGCTCTCTCAATATTTGAAAGAGCGGTCAATCGCGCTGCCGGTTATTCGTCCAGCTCGCTCATTAGCTATGAAAAGCTATCGAGTTACTTCGAACGTATAGCTTAAAACTTTGCCATTGCGTAACGAATATTCCCGGCTCAAACGAATCGTTGATATTGTGCAAATTAGGAGTCGTGTGTACTCTCATACTTCGACGGCGTGGTTGTTCGCGCTCGATAATATTCGACTCGTTCACTCATTGGCTAAACGCATAGCGTTCAAGATCTCGCCGATTCGTACGAAGGTTGCAGGCTCGTTACCGCCGCTTCACGCGCTTTAGATTATTTCGTCAGCATTTTGAAAACTACGGTAAATATTTTCCTTTTAAATAATTATAATTGCGTGGAAATGACCTTACGCGAAAGTAGGCTTTTCGCTAGAGATAGTTCCGCAAAGATAAAAACTGATGGAGCAACCTTAGCTACGCGCTGGCCCGCGCTCATCACCGAACTTAGTTGCCGTCGTAACGTAGATTCCACGTTCCGGTTTGTAAATCGTTTCGAAACTTTTTGACACAATTTACCTTTTAGACTTTTACGCATCCGCGAGTACGGTTTTGTTTCATCACGATCGAAGACGATCGCTCGAGTTTACATTACGAGAATGCGTATTTTGCGGCGAAAGGTCGAGTCGAGTTTCGTTTAGTTATTTATTTTAGCTTTTAGGTAAACTCGTAACGCCGACATACGAGTTGCGCAATTAAAAGGAAATCTTAACGCGAGTTTCTTGAGCTATTACGCCGCGCAAAATGAAAACGAATCGAAATTATATCCTCTTTAAAATACACGGGTAGCAGCGGCGCATGGCTGGTGAAGATGAGGAGATTGAAGCTAGCCGGATAGCATCAAGTACTAATAATATTCATATTATCCAGTTTCGGCTAAAACCTTTGAATGGAAATGATTTTTTATTTTATATCAAAAGATAGAGCGAATTAAAAGACTTTTAAATGGAAATGATTTTTTATTTTATATCAAAAGATAGAGCGAATTAAAAGACTTTTAAATGGAAATGATTTTTTATTTTATATCAAAAGATAGAGCGAATTAAAAGACTTTTAAATGGAAATGATTTTTTGTTTTAAATCAAGAGATAGAGCGAATTAAAAGACTTTTAAATAGAAATGATTTTTTATTTTACATCAAGAGATAGAGCGAATTAAAAGACTTTCAAGCGGAAATGATTTTTTATTTTACATCAAGAGATAGAGCGAATTAAAAGACTTTCAAGCGGAAATGATTTTTTATTTTACATCAAGAGATAGAGCGAATTAAAAGACTTTCAAGCGGAAATGATTTTTTATTCTATATCAAGAGATAGAGTGAATTAAAGAAGCTTGAAAATTCTAAATTAGTATAATTTTGATAAAAACTGAAGGTCTACAGCACCCGGTATTCCCAGGCGGTCACCCATCCAAGTACTAACCGGGCTCGACGTTGCTTAGCTTCAGTGATCGGACGAGAACTGGCGTTTTCAACGTGATATGGCCGTAGACATTTAGTAAGCTTCAACAGACGCTAATGAGAAACGTGGCAATAATCAGCGAACGCCCATTGGACAATATAGTCACGGCTTGGTGAGCATTATTATAACTCTGCGTTAATAGCGTGTCTCGAAGAGCGCATCAGTGTCTACGGCCATATCACGTTGAAAACGCCAGTTCTCGTCCGATCACTGAAGCTAAGCAACGTCGAGCCCGGTTAGTACTTGGATGGGTGACCGCCTGGGAATACCGGGTGCTGTAGACTTTTTATTTATTTTTACATCTTGCTATCTTCATCGCGATCTTCGCGCTATCTTCATCTACATGTACATGTACATGTTCATGAGCATGAACATGTACTACGTATGCGTTATATATATATACATATACTATGTACTATGTACTATGTACTACGTACGTGTAGTGTGTAACAGTATATATAACTTTGCTGCTGCATTTCCGCGTCAAAACCCTTCTGGCAAGCGTGATCAATTAAAGCGCGACACTTTTTGTAGTCGAAGGATGTACTCTACTCGTGTATAACGAAAAC
Source organism: Watersipora subatra (assembly GCF_963576615.1). Lineage (NCBI taxonomy): Eukaryota > Metazoa > Bryozoa > Gymnolaemata > Cheilostomatida > Watersiporidae > Watersipora > Watersipora subatra. The sequence goes on from NC_088718.1 coordinate 12,737,510, forward strand.
TGTTGCAGCGTCCGATCTCAACATAAAAATAACATATTCTCACTTTTAATCCGAAGAAATCTCTTTTAAAGGAAGTTTGTTACTTTTTCTCGACATAAAGTGACGCGCTATCGTAGATCTTATTAGTTTACCGGCTATCTAATGTCTACGCGTGTAAAGACAGGTGAGTAGTAAGCGCCGTTCTTTGGCTTGTTCTTCTCATCTACGAGTTCGAAAGAAAACAGCCCTACATAGAAAGCTTTTACTTACGCGAACAGGTGTGTTAAAAAGATGTTCACGTCGAACCAAATAAAGCGATGCTTTAGAAATGGTGTAATAGCCTCCAAACGAGTACGCTCGCGTTCGACCGCCGCGCGAGTAGCTTCAACTCCTAACGAAACAATCGTAGTACGTCTACTATATACACGTGTAAATTAGGATTCGTTTGCTCTCTCAACATCTGAAAGAGCGGTTAATCGCGCTGCAACGAAACATTCATGCGTACCATGTAAACTAGGATTCGTTCGCTCTCTCAATATTTGAAAGAGCGGTCAATCGCGCTGCCGGTTATTCGTCCAGCTCGCTCATTAGCTATGAAAAGCTATCGAGTTACTTCGAACGCATAGCTTAAAACTTTGCCATTGCGTAACGAATATTCCCGGCTCAAACGAATCGTTGATATTGTGCAAATTAGGAGTCGTGTGTACTCTCATACTTCGACGGCGTAGTTGTTCGCGCTCGATAATATTCGACTCGTTCACTCATTGGCTAAACGCATAGCGTTCAAGATCTCGCCGATTCGTACGAAGGTTGCAGGCTCGTTACCGCCGCTTCACGCGCTTTAGATTATTTCGTCAGCATTTTGAAAACTACGGTAAATATTTTCCTTTTAAATAATTATAATCGCGTGGAAATGACCTTACGCGAAAGTAGGCTTTTCGCTAGAGATAATTCCGCAAAGATAAAAACTGATGGAGCAACCTTAGCTACGCGCTGGCCCGCGCTCATCACCGAACTTAGTTGCCGTCGTAACGTAGATTCCACGTTCCGGTTTGTAATTCGTTTCGAAACTTTTTGACACAATTTACCTTTTAGACTTTTACGCATCCGCGAGTACGGTTTTGTTTCATCACGACCGAAGACGATCGCTCGAGTTTACATTACGAGAATGCATATTTTGCGGCGAAAGGCCGAGTCGAGTTTCGTTTAGTTATTTATTTTAGCTTTTAGGTAAACTCGTAACGCCGACATACGAGTTGCGCAATTAAAAGGAAATCTTAACGCGAGTTTCTTGAGCTATTACGCCGCGCAAAATGAAAACGAATCGAAATTATATCCTCTTTAAAATACACGGGTAGCAGCGGCGCATGGCTGGTGAAGATGAGGAGATTGAAGCTAGCCGGATAGCATCAAGTACTAATAATATTCATATTATCCAGTTTCGGCTAAAACCTTTGAATGGAAATGATTTTTTATTTTATATCAAAAGATAGAGCGAATTAAAAGACTTTTAAATGGAAATGATTTTTTATTTTATATCAAAAGATAGAGCGAATTAAAAGACTTTTAAATGGAAATGATTTTTTATTTTATATCAAAAGATAGAGCGAATTAAAAGACTTTTAAATGGAAATGATTTTTTGTTTTAAATCAAGAGATAGAGCGAATTAAAAGACTTTTAAATGGAAATGATTTTTTATTTTACATCAAGAGATAGAGCGAATTAAAAGACTTTCAAGCGGAAATGATTTTTTATTTTACATCAAGAGATAGAGCGAATTAAAAGACTTTCAAGCGGAAATGATTTTTTATTCTATATCAAGAGATAGAGTGAATTAAAGAAGCTTGAAAATTCTAAATTAGTATAATTTTGATAAAAACTAAAGGTCTACAGCACCCGGTATTCCCAGGCGGTCACCCATCCAAGTACTAACCGGGCTCGACGTTGCTTAGCTTCAGTGATCGGACGAGAACTGGCGTTTTCAACGTGATATGGCCGTAGACATTTAGTAAGCTTCAACAGACGCTAATGAGAAACGTGGCAATAATCAGCGAACGCCCATTGGACAATATAGTCACGGCTTGGTGAGCATTATTATAACTCTGCGTTAATAGCGTGTCTCGAAGAGCGCATCAGTGTCTACGGCCATATCACGTTGAAAACGCCAGTTCTCGTCCGATCACTGAAGCTAAGCAACGTCGAGCCCGGTTAGTACTTGGATGGGTGACCGCCTGGGAATACCGGGTGCTGTAGACTTTTTATTTATTTTTACATCTTGCTATCTTCATCGCGATCTTCGCGCTATCTTCATCTACATGTACATGTACATGTACATGTTCATGAGCATGAACATGTACTACGTATGCGTTATATATATATACATATACTATGTACTATGTACTATGTACTATGTACTACGTACGTGTAGTGTGTAACAGTATATATAACTTTGCTGCTGCATTTCCGCGTCAAAACCCTTCTGGCAAGCGTGATCAATTAAAGCGCGACACTTTTTGTAGTCGAAGGATGTACTCTACTCGTGTATAACGAAAACTGTTGCAGCGTCCGATCTCAACATAAAAATAACATATTCTCACTTTTAATCCGAAGAAATCTCTTTTAAAGGAAGTTTGTTACTTTTTCTCGGCATAAAGTGACGCGCTATCGTAGATCTTATTAGTTTACCGGCTATCTAATGTCTACGCGTGTAAAGACAGGTGAGTAGTAAGCGCCGTTCTTTGGCTTGTTCTTCTCATCTACGAGTTCGAAAGAAAACAGCCCTACATAGAAAGCTTTTACTTACGCGAACAGGTGTGTTAAAAAGATGTTCACGTCGAACCAAATAAAGCGATGCTTTAGAAATGGTGTAATAGCCTCCAAACGAGTACGCTCGCGTTCGACCGCCGCGCGAGTAGCTTCAACTCCTAACGAAACAATCGTAGTACGTCTACTATATACACGTGTAAATTAGGATTCGTTTGCTCTCTCAACATCTGAAAGAGCGGTTAATCGCGCTGCAACGAAACATTCATGCGTACCATGTAAACTAGGATTCGTTCGCTCTCTCAATATTTGAAAGAGCGGTCAATCGCGCTGCCGGTTATTCGTCCAGCTCGCTCATTAGCTATGAAAAGCTATCGAGTTACTTCGAACGCATAGCTTAAAACTTTGCCATTGCGTAACGAATATTCCCGGCTCAAACGAATCGTTGATATTGTGCAAATTAGGAGTCGTGTGTACTCTCATACTTCGACGGCGTAGTTGTTCGCGCTCGATAATATTCGACTCGTTCACTCATTGGCTAAACGCATAGCGTTCAAGATCTCGCCGATTCGTACGAAGGTTGCAGGCTCGTTACCGCCGCTTCACGCGCTTTAGATTATTTCGTCAGCATTTTGAAAACTACGGTAAATATTTTCCTTTTAAATAATTATAATCGCGTGGAAATGACCTTACGCGAAAGTAGGCTTTTCGCTAGAGATAATTCCGCAAAGATAAAAACTGATGGAGCAACCTTAGCTACGCGCTGGCCCGCGCTCATCACCGAACTTAGTTGCCGTCGTAACGTAGATTCCACGTTCCGGTTTGTAATTCGTTTCGAAACTTTTTGACACAATTTACCTTTTAGACTTTTACGCATCCGCGAGTACGGTTTTGTTTCATCACGACCGAAGACGATCGCTCGAGTTTACATTACGAGAATGCGTATTTTGCGGCGAAAGGCCGAGTCGAGTTTCGTTTAGTTATTTATTTTAGCTTTTAGGTAAACTCGTAACGCCGACATACGAGTTGCGCAATTAAAAGGAAATCTTAACGCGAGTTTTTTGAGCTATTACGCCGCGCAAAATGAAAACGAATCGAAATTATATCCTCTTTAAAATACACGGGTAGCAGCGGCGCATGGCTGGTGAAGATGAGGAGATTGAAGCTAGCCGGATAGCATCAAGTACTAATAATATTCATATTATCCAGTTTCGGCTAAAACCTTTGAATGGAAATGATTTTTTATTTTATATCAAAAGATAGAGCGAATTAAAAGACTTTTAAATGGAAATGATTTTTTATTTTATATCAAAAGATAGAGCGAATTAAAAGACTTTTAAATGGAAATGATTTTTTATTTTATATCAAAAGATAGAGCGAATTAAAAGACTTTTAAATGGAAATGATTTTTTGTTTTAAATCAAGAGATAGAGCGAATTAAAAGACTTTTAAATGGAAATGATTTTTTATTTTACATCAAGAGATAGAGCGAATTAAAAGACTTTCAAGCGGAAATGATTTTTTATTTTACATCAAGAGATAGAGCGAATTAAAAGACTTTCAAGCGGAAATGATTTTTTATTCTATATCAAGAGATAGAGTGAATTAAAGAAGCTTGAAAATTCTAAATTAGTATAATTTTGATAAAAACTAAAGGTCTACAGCACCCGGTATTCCCAGGCGGTCACCCATCCAAGTACTAACCGGGCTCGACGTTGCTTAGCTTCAGTGATCGGACGAGAACTGGCGTTTTCAACGTGATATGGCCGTAGACATTTAGTAAGCTTCAACAGACGCTAATGAGAAACGTGGCAATAATCAGCGAACGCCCATTGGACAATATAGTCACGGCTTGGTGAGCATTATTATAACTCTGCGTTAATAGCGTGTCTCGAAGAGCGCATCAGTGTCTACGGCCATATCACGTTGAAAACGCCAGTTCTCGTCCGATCACTGAAGCTAAGCAACGTCGAGCCCGGTTAGTACTTGGATGGGTGACCGCCTGGGAATACCGGGTGCTGTAGACTTTTTATTTATTTTTACATCTTGCTATCTTCATCGCGATCTTCGCGCTATCTTCATCTACATGTACATGTACATGTACATGTTCATGAGCATGAACATGTACTACGTATGCGTTATATATATATACATATACTATGTACTATGTACTATGTACTATGTACTACGTACGTGTAGTGTGTAACAGTATATATAACTTTGCTGCTGCATTTCCGCGTCAAAACCCTTCTGGCAAGCGTGATCAATTAAAGCGCGACACTTTTTGTAGTCGAAGGATGTACTCTACTCGTGTATAACGAAAACTGTTGCAGCGTCCGATCTCAACATAAAAATAACATATTCTCACTTTTAATCCGAAGAAATCTCTTTTAAAGGAAGTTTGTTACTTTTTCTCGACATAAAGTGACGCGCTATCGTAGATCTTATTAGTTTACCGGCTATCTAATGTCTACGCGTGTAAAGACAGGTGAGTAGTAAGCGCCGTTCTTTGGCTTGTTCTTCTCATCTACGAGTTCGAAAGAAAACAGCCCTACATAGAAAGCTTTTACTTACGCGAACAGGTGTGTTAAAAAGATGTTCACGTCGAACCAAATAAAGCGATGCTTTAGAAATGGTGTAATAGCCTCCAAACGAGTACGCTCGCGTTCGACCGCCGCGCGAGTAGCTTCAACTCCTAACGAAACAATCGTAGTACGTCTACTATATACACGTGTAAATTAGGATTCGTTTGCTCTCTCAACATCTGAAAGAGCGGTTAATCGCGCTGCAACGAAACATTCATGCGTACCATGTAAACTAGGATTCGTTCGCTCTCTCAATATTTGAAAGAGCGGTCAATCGCGCTGCCGGTTATTCGTCCAGCTCGCTCATTAGCTATGAAAAGCTATCGAGTTACTTCGAACGCATAGCTTAAAACTTTGCCATTGCGTAACGAATATTCCCGGCTCAAACGAATCGTTGATATTGTGCAAATTAGGAGTCGTGTGTACTCTCATACTTCGACGGCGTAGTTGTTCGCGCTCGATAATATTCGACTCGTTCACTCATTGGCTAAACGCATAGCGTTCAAGATCTCGCCGATTCGTACGAAGGTTGCAGGCTCGTTACCGCCGCTTCACGCGCTTTAGATTATTTCGTCAGCATTTTGAAAACTACGGTAAATATTTTCCTTTTAAATAATTATAATCGCGTGGAAATGACCTTACGCGAAAGTAGGCTTTTCGCTAGAGATAATTCCGCAAAGATAAAAACTGATGGAGCAACCTTAGCTACGCGCTGGCCCGCGCTCATCACCGAACTTAGTTGCCGTCGTAACGTAGATTCCTCGTTCCGGTTTGTAATTCGTTTCGAAACTTTTTGACACAATTTACCTTTTAGACTTTTACGCATCCGCGAGTACGGTTTTGTTTCATCACGACCGAAGACGATCGCTCGAGTTTACATTACGAGAATGCGTATTTTGCGGCGAAAGGCCGAGTCGAGTTTCGTTTAGTTATTTATTTTAGCTTTTAGGTAAACTCGTAACGCCGACATACGAGTTGCGCAATTAAAAGGAAATCTTAACGCGAGTTTTTTGAGCTATTACGCCGCGCAAAATGAAAACGAATCGAAATTATATCCTCTTTAAAATACACGGGTAGCAGCGGCGCATGGCTGGTGAAGATGAGGAGATTGAAGCTAGCCGGATAGCATCAAGTACTAATAATATTCATATTATCCAGTTTCGGCTAAAACCTTTGAATGGAAATGATTTTTTATTTTATATCAAAAGATAGAGCGAATTAAAAGACTTTTAAATGGAAATGATTTTTTATTTTATATCAAAAGATAGAGCGAATTAAAAGACTTTTAAATGGAAATGATTTTTTATTTTATATCAAAAGATAGAGCGAATTAAAAGACTTTTAAATGGAAATGATTTTTTGTTTTAAATCAAGAGATAGAGCGAATTAAAAGACTTTTAAATGGAAATGATTTTTTATTTTACATCAAGAGATAGAGCGAATTAAAAGACTTTCAAGCGGAAATGATTTTTTATTTTACATCAAGAGATAGAGCGAATTAAAAGACTTTCAAGCGGAAATGATTTTTTATTCTATATCAAGAGATAGAGTGAATTAAAGAAGCTTGAAAATTCTAAATTAGTATAATTTTGATAAAAACTAAAGGTCTACAGCACCCGGTATTCCCAGGCGGTCACCCATCCAAGTACTAACCGGGCTCGACGTTGCTTAGCTTCAGTGATCGGACGAGAACTGGCGTTTTCAACGTGATATGGCCGTAGACATTTAGTAAGCTTCAACAGACGCTAATGAGAAACGTGGCAATAATCAGCGAACGCCCATTGGACAATATAGTCACGGCTTGGTGAGCATTATTATAACTCTGCGTTAATAGCGTGTCTCGAAGAGCGCATCAGTGTCTACGGCCATATCACGTTGAAAACGCCAGTTCTCGTCCGATCACTGAAGCTAAGCAACGTCGAGCCCGGTTAGTACTTGGATGGGTGACCGCCTGGGAATACCGGGTGCTGTAGACTTTTTATTTATTTTTACATCTTGCTATCTTCATCGCGATCTTCGCGCTATCTTCATCTACATGTACATGTACATGTACATGTTCATGAGCATGAACATGTACTACGTATGCGTTATATATATATACATATACTATGTACTATGTACTATGTACTATGTACTACGTACGTGTAGTGTGTAACAGTATATATAACTTTGCTGCTGCATTTCCGCGTCAAAACCCTTCTGGCAAGCGTGATCAATTAAAGCGCGACACTTTTTGTAGTCGAAGGATGTACTCTACTCGTGTATAACGAAAACTGTTGCAGCGTCCGATCTCAACATAAAAATAACATATTCTCACTTTTAATCCGAAGAAATCTCTTTTAAAGGAAGTTTGTTACTTTTTCTCGACATAAAGTGACGCGCTATCGTAGATCTTATTAGTTTACCGGCTATCTAATGTCTACGCGTGTAAAGACAGGTGAGTAGTAAGCGCCGTTCTTTGGCTTGTTCTTCTCATCTACGAGTTCGAAAGAAAACAGCCCTACATAGAAAGCTTTTACTTACGCGAACAGGTGTGTTAAAAAGATGTTCACGTCGAACCAAATAAAGCGATGCTTTAGAAATGGTGTAATAGCCTCCAAACGAGTACGCTCGCGTTCGACCGCCGCGCGAGTAGCTTCAACTCCTAACGAAACAATCGTAGTACGTCTACTATATACACGTGTAAATTAGGATTCGTTTGCTCTCTCAACATCTGAAAGAGCGGTTAATCGCGCTGCAACGAAACATTCATGCGTACCATGTAAACTAGGATTCGTTCGCTCTCTCAATATTTGAAAGAGCGGTCAATCGCGCTGCCGGTTATTCGTCCAGCTCGCTCATTAGCTATGAAAAGCTATCGAGTTACTTCGAACGCATAGCTTAAAACTTTGCCATTGCGTAACGAATATTCCCGGCTCAAACGAATCGTTGATATTGTGCAAATTAGGAGTCGTGTGTACTCTCATACTTCGACGGCGTAGTTGTTCGCGCTCGATAATATTCGACTCGTTCACTCATTGGCTAAACGCATAGCGTTCAAGATCTCGCCGATTCGTACGAAGGTTGCAGGCTCGTTACCGCCGCTTCACGCGCTTTAGATTATTTCGTCAGCATTTTGAAAACTACGGTAAATATTTTCCTTTTAAATAATTATAATCGCGTGGAAATGACCTTACGCGAAAGTAGGCTTTTCGCTAGAGATAATTCCGCAAAGATAAAAACTGATGGAGCAACCTTAGCTACGCGCTGGCCCGCGCTCATCACCGAACTTAGTTGCCGTCGTAACGTAGATTCCACGTTCCGGTTTGTAATTCGTTTCGAAACTTTTTGACACAATTTACCTTTTAGACTTTTACGCATCCGCGAGTACGGTTTTGTTTCATCACGACCGAAGACGATCGCTCGAGTTTACATTACGAGAATGCGTATTTTGCGGCGAAAGGCCGAGTCGAGTTTCGTTTAGTTATTTATTTTAGCTTTTAGGTAAACTCGTAACGCCGACATACGAGTTGCGCAATTAAAAGGAAATCTTAACGCGAGTTTCTTGAGCTATTACGCCGCGCAAAATGAAAACGAATCGAAATTATATCCTCTTTAAAATACACGGGTAGCAGCGGCGCATGGCTGGTGAAGATGAGGAGATTGAAGCTAGCCGGATAGCATCAAGTACTAATAATATTCATATTATCCAGTTTCGGCTAAAACCTTTGAATGGAAATGATTTTTTATTTTATATCAAAAGATAGAGCGAATTAAAAGACTTTTAAATGGAAATGATTTTTTATTTTATATCAAAAGATAGAGCGAATTAAAAGACTTTTAAATGGAAATGATTTTTTATTTTATATCAAAAGATAGAGCGAATTAAAAGACTTTTAAATGGAAATGATTTTTTGTTTTAAATCAAGAGATAGAGCGAATTAAAAGACTTTTAAATGGAAATGATTTTTTATTTTACATCAAGAGATAGAGCGAATTAAAAGACTTTCAAGCGGAAATGATTTTTTATTTTACATCAAGAGATAGAGCGAATTAAAAGACTTTCAAGCGGAAATGATTTTTTATTCTATATCAAGAGATAGAGTGAATTAAAGAAGCTTGAAAATTCTAAATTAGTATAATTTTGATAAAAACTAAAGGTCTACAGCACCCGGTATTCCCAGGCGGTCACCCATCCAAGTACTAACCGGGCTCGACGTTGCTTAGCTTCAGTGATCGGACGAGAACTGGCGTTTTCAACGTGATATGGCCGTAGACATTTAGTAAGCTTCAACAGACGCTAAATGAGAAACGTGGCAATAATCAGCGAACGCCCATTGGACAATATAGTCACGGCTTGGTGAGCATTATTATAACTCTGCGTTAATAGCGTGTCTCGAAGAGCGCATCAGTGTCTACGGCCATATCACGTTGAAAACGCCAGTTCTCGTCCGATCACTGAAGCTAAGCAACGTCGAGCCCGGTTAGTACTTGGATGGGTGACCGCCTGGGAATACCGGGTGCTGTAGACTTTTTATTTATTTTTACATCTTGCTATCTTCATCGCGATCTTCGCGCTATCTTCATCTACATGTACATGTACATGTACATGTTCATGTACATGAACATGTACTACGTATGCGTTATATATATATACATATACTATGTACTATGTACTATGTACTATGTACTACGTACGTGTAGTGTGTAACAGTATATATAACTTTGCTGCTGCATTTCCGCGTCAAAACCCTTCTGGCAAGCGTGATCAATTAAAGCGCGACACTTTTTGTAGTCGAAGGATGTACTCTACTCGTGTATAACGAAAACTGTTGCAGCGTCCGATCTCAACATAAAAATAACATATTCTCACTTTTAATCCGAAGAAATCTCTTTTAAAGGAAGTTTGTTACTTTTTCTCGACATAAAGTGACGCGCTATCGTAGATCTTATTAGTTTACCGGCTATCTAATGTCTACGCGTGTAAAGACAGGTGAGTAGTAAGCGCCGTTCTTTGGCTTGTTCTTCTCATCTACGAGTTCGAAAGAAAACAGCCCTACATAGAAAGCTTTTACTTACGCGAACAGGTGTGTTAAAAAGATGTTCACGTCGAACCAAATAAAGCGATGCTTTAGAAATGGTGTAATAGCCTCCAAACGAGTACGCTCGCGTTCGACCGCCGCACGAGTAGCTTCAACTCCTAACGAAACAATCGTAGTACGTCTACTATATACACGTGTAAATTAGGATTCGTTTGCTCTCTCAACATCTGAAAGAGCGGTTAATCGCGCTGCAACGAAACATTCATGCGTACCATGTAAACTAGGATTCGTTCGCTCTCTCAATATTTGAAAGAGCGGTCAATCGCGCTGCCGGTTATTCGTCCAGCTCGCTCATTAGCTATGAAAAGCTATCGAGTTACTTCGAACGCATAGCTTAAAACTTTGCCATTGCGTAACGAATATTCCCGGCTCAAACGAATCGTTGATATTGTGCAAATTAGGAGTCGTGTGTACTCTCATACTTCGACGGCGTGGTTGTTCGCGCTCGATAATATTCGACTCGTTCACTCATTGGCTAAACGCATAGCGTTCAAGATCTCGCCGATTCGTACGAAGGTTGCAGGCTCGTTACCGCCGCTTCACGCGCTTTAGATTATTTCGTCAGCATTTTGAAAACTACGGTAAATATTTTCCTTTTAAATAATTATAATCGCGTGGAAATGACCTTACGCGAAAGTAGGCTTTTCGCTAGAGATAATTCCGCAAAGATAAAAACTGATGGAGCAACCTTAGCTACGCGCTGGCCCGCGCTCATCACCGAACTTAGTTGCCGTCGTAACGTAGATTCCACGTTCCGGTTTGTAATTCGTTTCGAAACTTTTTGACACAATTTACCTTTTAGACTTTTACGCATCCGCGAGTACGGTTTTGTTTCATCACGATCGAAGACGATCGCTCGAGTTTACATTACGAGAATGCGTATTTTGCGGCGAAAGGCCGAGTCGAGTTTCGTTTAGTTATTTATTTTAGCTTTTAGGTAAACTCGTAACGCCGACATACGAGTTGCGCAATTAAAAGGAAATCTTAACGCGAGTTTCTTGAGCTATTACGCCGCGCAAAATGAAAACGAATCGAAATTATATCCTCTTTAAAATACACGGGTAGCAGCGGCGCATGGCTGGTGAAGATGAGGAGATTGAAGCTAGCCGGATAGCATCAAGTACTAATAATATTCATATTATCCAGTTTCGGCTAAAACCTTTGAATGGAAATGATTTTTTATTTTATATCAAAAGATAGAGCGAATTAAAAGACTTTTAAATGGAAATGATTTTTTATTTTATATCAAAAGATAGAGCGAATTAAAAGACTTTTAAATGGAAATGATTTTTTGTTTTAAATCAAGAGATAGAGCGAATTAAAAGACTTTTAAATGGAAATGATTTTTTATTTTACATCAAGAGATAGAGCGAATTAAAAGACTTTCAAGCGGAAATGATTTTTTATTTTACATCAAGAGATAGAGCGAATTAAAAGACTTTCAAGCGGAAATGATTTTTTATTCTATATCAAGAGATAGAGTGAATTAAAGAAGCTTGAAAATTCTAAATTAGTATAATTTTGATAAAAACTAAAGGTCTACAGCACCCGGTATTCCCAGGCGGTCACCCATCCAAGTACTAACCGGGCTCGACGTTGCTTAGCTTCAGTGATCGGACGAGAACTGGCGTTTTCAACGTGATATGGCCGTAGACATTTAGTAAGCTTCAACAGACACTAAATGAGAAACGTGGCAATAATCAGCGAACGCCCATTGGACAATATAGTCACGGCTTGGTGAGCATTATTATAACTCTGCGTTAATAGCGTGTCTCGAAGAGCGCATCAGTGTCTACGGCCATATCACGTTGAAAACGCCAGTTCTCGTCCGATCACTGAAGCTAAGCAACGTCGAGCCCGGTTAGTACTTGGATGGGTGACCGCCTGGGAATACCGGGTGCTGTAGACTTTTTATTTATTTTTACATCTTGCTATCTTCATCGCGATCTTCGCGCTATCTTCATCTACATGTACATGTACATGTTCATGTACATGAACATGTACTACGTATGCGTTATATATATATACATATACTATGTACTATGTACTATGTACTATGTACTATGTACTACGTACGTGTAGTGTGTAACAGTATATATAACTTTGCTGCTGCATTTCCGCGTCAAAACCCTTCTGGCAAGCGTGATAAATTAAAGCGCGACACTTTTTGTAGTCGAAGGATGTACTCTACTCGTGTATAACGAAAACTGTTGCAGCGTCCGATCTCAACATAAAAATAACATATTCTCACTTTTAATCCGAAGAAATCTCTTTTAAAGGAAGTTTGTTACTTTTTCTCGACATAAAGTGACGCGCTATCGTAGATCTTATTAGTTTACCGGCTATCTAATGTCTACGCGTGTAAAGACAGGTGAGTAGTAAGCGCCGTTCTTTGGCTTGTTCTTCTCATCTACGAGTTCGAAAGAAAACAGCCCTACATAGAAAGCTTTTACTTACGCGAACAGGTGTGTTAAAAAGATGTTCACGTCGAACCAAATAAAGCGATGCTTTAGAAATGGTGTAATAGCCTCCAAACGAGTACGCTCGCGTTCGACCGCCGCGCGAGTAGCTTCAACTCCTAACGAAACAATCGTAGTACGTCTACTATATACACGTGTAAATTAGGATTCGTTTGCTCTCTCAACATCTGAAAGAGCGGTTAATCGCGCTGCAACGAAACATTCATGCGTACCATGTAAACTAGGATTCGTTCGCTCTCTCAATATTTGAAAGAGCGGTCAATCGCGCTGCCGGTTATTCGTCCAGCTCGCTCATTAGCTATGAAAAGCTATCGAGTTACTTCGAACGCATAGCTTAAAACTTTGCCATTGCGTAACGAATATTCCCGGCTCAAACGAATCGTTGATATTGTGCAAATTAGGAGTCGTGTGTACTCTCATACTTCGACGGCGTAGTTGTTCGCGCTCGATAATATTCGACTCGTTCACTCATTGGCTAAACGCATAGCGTTCAAGATCTCGCCGATTCGTACGAAGGTTGCAGGCTCGTTACCGCCGCTTCACGCGCTTTAGATTATTTCGTCAGCATTTTGAAAACTACGGTAAATATTTTCCTTTTAAATAATTATAATCGCGTGGAAATGACCTTACGCGAAAGTAGGCTTTTCGCTAGAGATAATTCCGCAAAGATAAAAACTGATGGAGCAACCTTAGCTACGCGCTGGCCCGCGCTCATCACCGAACTTAGTTGCCGTCGTAACGTAGATTCCACGTTCCGGTTTGTAATTCGTTTCGAAACTTTTTGACACAATTTACCTTTTAGACTTTTACGCATCCGCGAGTACGGTTTTGTTTCATCACGACCGAAGACGATCGCTCGAGTTTACATTACGAGAATGCGTATTTTGCGGCGAAAGGCCGAGTCGAGTTTCGTTTAGTTATTTATTTTAGCTTTTAGGTAAACTCGTAACGCCGACATACGAGTTGCGCAATTAAAAGGAAATCTTAACGCGAGTTTCTTGAGCTATTACGCCGCGCAAAATGAAAACGAATCGAAATTATATCCTCTTTAAAATACACGGGTAGCAGCGGCGCATGGCTGGTGAAGATGAGGAGATTGAAGCTAGCCGGATAGCATCAAGTACTAATAATATTCATATTATCCAGTTTCGGCTAAAACCTTTGAATGGAAATGATTTTTTATTTTATATCAAAAGATAGAGCGAATTAAAAGACTTTTAAATGGAAATGATTTTTTATTTTATATCAAAAGATAGAGCGAATTAAAAGACTTTTAAATGGAAATGATTTTTTGTTTTAAATCAAGAGATAGAGCGAATTAAAAGACTTTTAAATGGAAATGATTTTTTATTTTACATCAAGAGATAGAGCGAATTAAAAGACTTTCAAGCGGAAATGATTTTTTATTTTACATCAAGAGATAGAGCGAATTAAAAGACTTTCAAGCGGAAATGATTTTTTATTCTATATCAAGAGATAGAGTGAATTAAAGAAGCTTGAAAATTCTAAATTAGTATAATTTTGATAAAAACTAAAGGTCTACAGCACCCGGTATTCCCAGGCGGTCACCCATCCAAGTACTAACCGGGCTCGACGTTGCTTAGCTTCAGTGATCGGACGAGAACTGGCGTTTTCAACGTGATATGGCCGTAGACATTTAGTAAGCTTCAACAGACGCTAATGAGAAACGTGGCAATAATCAGCGAACGCCCATTGGACAATATAGTCACGGCTTGGTGAGCATTATTATAACTCTGCGTTAATAGCGTGTCTCGAAGAGCGCATCAGTGTCTACGGCCATATCACGTTGAAAACGCCAGTTCTCGTCCGATCACTGAAGCTAAGCAACGTCGAGCCCGGTTAGTACTTGGATGGGTGACCGCCTGGGAATACCGGGTGCTGTAGACTTTTTATTTATTTTTACATCTTGCTATCTTCATCGCGATCTTCGCGCTATCTTCATCTACATGTACATGTACATGTTCATGAGCATGAACATGTACTACGTATGCGTTATATATATATACATATACTATGTACTATGTACTATGTACTATGTACTACGTACGTGTAGTGTGTAACAGTATATATAACTTTGCTGCTGCATTTCCGCGTCAAAACCCTTCTGGCAAGCGTGATCAATTAAAGCGCGACACTTTTTGTAGTCGAAGGATGTACTCTACTCGTGTATAACGAAAACTGTTGCAGCGTCCGATCTCAACATAAAAATAACATATTCTCACTTTTAATCCGAAGAAATCTCTTTTAAAGGAAGTTTGTTACTTTTTCTCGACATAAAGTGACGCGCTATCGTAGATCTTATTAGTTTACCGGCTATCTAATGTCTACGCGTGTAAAGACAGGTGAGTAGTAAGCGCCGTTCTTTGGCTTGTTCTTCTCATCTACGAGTTCGAAAGAAAACAGCCCTACATAGAAAGCTTTTACTTACGCGAACAGGTGTGTTAAAAAGATGTTCACGTCGAACCAAATAAAGCGATGCTTTAGAAATGGTGTAATAGCCTCCAAACGAGTACGCTCGCGTTCGACCGCCGCGCGAGTAGCTTCAACTCCTAACGAAACAATCGTAGTACGTCTACTATATACACGTGTAAATTAGGATTCGTTTGCTCTCTCAACATCTGAAAGAGCGGTTAATCGCGCTGCAACGAAACATTCATGCGTACCATGTAAACTAGGATTCGTTCGCTCTCTCAATATTTGAAAGAGCGGTCAATCGCGCTGCCGGTTATTCGTCCAGCTCGCTCATTAGCTATGAAAAGCTATCGAGTTACTTCGAACGCATAGCTTAAAACTTTGCCATTGCGTAACGAATATTCCCGGCTCAAACGAATCGTTGATATTGTGCAAATTAGGAGTCGTGTGTACTCTCATACTTCGACGGCGTAGTTGTTCGCGCTCGATAATATTCGACTCGTTCACTCATTGGCTAAACGCATAGCGTTCAAGATCTCGCCGATTCGTACGAAGGTTGCAGGCTCGTTACCGCCGCTTCACGCGCTTTAGATTATTTCGTCAGCATTTTGAAAACTACGGTAAATATTTTCCTTTTAAATAATTATAATCGCGTGGAAATGACCTTACGCGAAAGTAGGCTTTTCGCTAGAGATAATTCCGCAAAGATAAAAACTGATGGAGCAACCTTAGCTACGCGCTGGCCCGCGCTCATCACCAAACTTAGTTGCCGTCGTAACGTAGATTCCACGTTCCGGTTTGTAATTCGTTTCGAAACTTTTTGACACAATTTACCTTTTAGACTTTTACGCATCCGCGAGTACGGTTTTGTTTCATCACGACCGAAGACGATCGCTCGAGTTTACATTACGAGAATGCGTATTTTGCGGCGAAAGGCCGAGTCGAGTTTCGTTTAGTTATTTATTTTAGCTTTTAGGTAAACTCGTAACGCCGACATACGAGTTGCGCAATTAAAAGGAAATCTTAACGCGAGTTTCTTGAGCTATTACGCCGCGCAAAATGAAAACGAATCGAAATTATATCCTCTTTAAAATACACGGGTAGCAGCGGCGCATGGCTGGTGAAGATGAGGAGATTGAAGCTAGCCGGATAGCATCAAGTACTAATAATATTCATATTATCCAGTTTCGGCTAAAACCTTTGAATGGAAATGATTTTTTATTTTATATCAAAAGATAGAGCGAATTAAAAGACTTTTAAATGGAAATGATTTTTTATTTTATATCAAAAGATAGAGCGAATTAAAAGACTTTTAAATGGAAATGATTTTTTGTTTTAAATCAAGAGATAGAGCGAATTAAAAGACTTTTAAATGGAAATGATTTTTTATTTTACATCAAGAGATAGAGCGAATTAAAAGACTTTCAAGCGGAAATGATTTTTTATTTTACATCAAGAGATAGAGCGAATTAAAAGACTTTCAAGCGGAAATGATTTTTTATTCTATATCAAGAGATAGAGTGAATTAAAGAAGCTTGAAAATTCTAAATTAGTATAATTTTGATAAAAACTAAAGGTCTACAGCACCCGGTATTCCCAGGCGGTCACCCATCCAAGTACTAACCGGGCTCGACGTTGCTTAGCTTCAGTGATCGGACGAGAACTGGCGTTTTCAACGTGATATGGCCGTAGACATTTAGTAAGCTTCAACAGACGCTAATGAGAAACGTGGCAATAATCAGCGAACGCCCATTGGACAATATAGTCACGGCTTGGTGAGCATTATTATAACTCTGCGTTAATAGCGTGTCTCGAAGAGCGCATCAGTGTCTACGGCCATATCACGTTGAAAACGCCAGTTCTCGTCCGATCACTGAAGCTAAGCAACGTCGAGCCCGGTTAGTACTTGGATGGGTGACCGCCTGGGAATACCGGGTGCTGTAGACTTTTTATTTATTTTTACATCTTGCTATCTTCATCGCGATCTTCGCGCTATCTTCATCTACATGTACATGTACATGTTCATGAGCATGAACATGTACTACGTATGCGTTATATATATATACATATACTATGTACTATGTACTATGTACTATGTACTACGTACGTGTAGTGTGTAACAGTATATATAACTTTGCTGCTGCATTTCCGCGTCAAAACCCTTCTGGCAAGCGTGATCAATTAAAGCGCGACACTTTTTGTAGTCGAAGGATGTACTCTACTCGTGTATAACGAAAACTGTTGCAGCGTCCGATCTCAACATAAAAATAACATATTCTCACTTTTAATCCGAAGAAATCTCTTTTAAAGGAAGTTTGTTACTTTTTCTCGACATAAAGTGACGCGCTATCGTAGATCTTATTAGTTTACCGGCTATCTAATGTCTACGCGTGTAAAGACAGGTGAGTAGTAAGCGCCGTTCTTTGGCTTGTTCTTCTCATCTACGAGTTCGAAAGAAAACAGCCCTACATAGAAAGCTTTTACTTACGCGAACAGGTGTGTTAAAAAGATGTTCACGTCGAACCAAATAAAGCGATGCTTTAGAAATGGTGTAATAGCCTCCAAACGAGTACGCTCGCGTTCGACCGCCGCGCGAGTAGCTTCAACTCCTAACGAAACAATCGTAGTACGTCTACTATATACACGTGTAAATTAGGATTCGTTTGCTCTCTCAACATCTGAAAGAGCGGTTAATCGCGCTGCAACGAAACATTCATGCGTACCATGTAAACTAGGATTCGTTCGCTCTCTCAATATTTGAAAGAGCGGTCAATCGCGCTGCCGGTTATTCGTCCAGCTCGCTCATTAGCTATGAAAAGCTATCGAGTTACTTCGAACGCATAGCTTAAAACTTTGCCATTGCGTAACGAATATTCCCGGCTCAAACGAATCGTTGATATTGTGCAAATTAGGAGTCGTGTGTACTCTCATACTTCGACGGCGTAGTTGTTCGCGCTCGATAATATTCGACTCGTTCACTCATTGGCTAAACGCATAGCGTTCAAGATCTCGCCGATTCGTACGAAGGTTGCAGGCTCGTTACCGCCGCTTCACGCGCTTTAGATTATTTCGTCAGCATTTTGAAAACTACGGTAAATATTTTCCTTTTAAATAATTATAATCGCGTGGAAATGACCTTACGCGAAAGTAGGCTTTTCGCTAGAGATAATTCCGCAAAGATAAAAACTGATGGAGCAACCTTAGCTACGCGCTGGCCCGCGCTCATCACCGAACTTAGTTGCCGTCGTAACGTAGATTCCACGTTCCGGTTTGTAATTCGTTTCGAAACTTTTTGACACAATTTACCTTTTAGACTTTTACGCATCCGCGAGTACGGTTTTGTTTCATCACGACCGAAGACGATCGCTCGAGTTTACATTACGAGAATGCGTATTTTGCGGCGAAAGGCCGAGTCGAGTTTCGTTTAGTTATTTATTTTAGCTTTTAGGTAAACTCGTAACGCCGACATACGAGTTGCGCAATTAAAAGGAAATCTTAACGCGAGTTTCTTGAGCTATTACGCCGCGCAAAATGAAAACGAATCGAAATTATATCCTCTTTAAAATACACGGGTAGCAGCGGCGCATGGCTGGTGAAGATGAGGAGATTGAAGCTAGCCGGATAGCATCAAGTACTAATAATATTCATATTATCCAGTTTCGGCTAAAACCTTTGAATGGAAATGATTTTTTATTTTATATCAAAAGATAGAGCGAATTAAAAGACTTTTAAATGGAAATGATTTTTTATTTTATATCAAAAGATAGAGCGAATTAAAAGACTTTTAAATGGAAATGATTTTTTATTTTATATCAAAAGATAGAGCGAATTAAAAGACTTTTAAATGGAAATGATTTTTTGTTTTAAATCAAGAGATAGAGCGAATTAAAAGACTTTTAAATGGAAATGATTTTTTATTTTACATCAAGAGATAGAGCGAATTAAAAGACTTTCAAGCGGAAATGATTTTTTATTTTACATCAAGAGATAGAGCGAATTAAAAGACTTTCAAGCGGAAATGATTTTTTATTCTATATCAAGAGATAGAGTGAATTAAAGAAGCTTGAAAATTCTAAATTAGTATAATTTTGATAAAAACTAAAGGTCTACAGCACCCGGTATTCCCAGGCGGTCACCCATCCAAGTACTAACCGGGCTCGACGTTGCTTAGCTTCAGTGATCGGACGAGAACTGGCGTTTTCAACGTGATATGGCCGTAGACATTTAGTAAGCTTCAACAGACGCTAATGAGAAACGTGGCAATAATCAGCGAACGCCCATTGGACAATATAGTCACGGCTTGGTGAGCATTATTATAACTCTGCGTTAATAGCGTGTCTCGAAGAGCGCATCAGTGTCTACGGCCATATCACGTTGAAAACGCCAGTTCTCGTCCGATCACTGAAGCTAAGCAACGTCGAGCCCGGTTAGTACTTGGATGGGTGACCGCCTGGGAATACCGGGTGCTGTAGACTTTTTATTTATTTTTACATCTTGCTATCTTCATCGCGATCTTCGCGCTATCTTCATCTACATGTACATGTACATGTACATGTTCATGAGCATGAACATGTACTACGTATGCGTTATATATATATACATATACTATGTACTATGTACTATGTACTACGTACGTGTAGTGTGTAACAGTATATATAACTTTGCTGCTGCATTTCCGCGTCAAAACCCTTCTGGCAAGCGTGATCAATTAAAGCGCGACACTTTTTGTAGTCGAAGGATGTACTCTACTCGTGTATAACGAAAACTGTTGCAGCGTCCGATCTCAACATAAAAATAACATATTCTCACTTTTAATCCGAAGAAATCTCTTTTAAAGGAAGTTTGTTACTTTTTCTCGACATAAAGTGACGCGCTATCGTAGATCTTATTAGTTTACCGGCTATCTAATGTCTACGCGTGTAAAGACAGGTGAGTAGTAAGCGCCGTTCTTTGGCTTGTTCTTCTCATCTACGAGTTCGAAAGAAAACAGCCCTACATAGAAAGCTTTTACTTACGCGAACAGGTGTGTTAAAAAGATGTTCACGTCGAACCAAATAAAGCGATGCTTTAGAAATGGTGTAATAGCCTCCAAACGAGTACGCTCGCGTTCGACCGCCGCGCGAGTAGCTTCAACTCCTAACGAAACAATCGTAGTACGTCTACTATATACACGTGTAAATTAGGATTCGTTTGCTCTCTCAACATCTGAAAGAGCGGTTAATCGCGCTGCAACGAAACATTCATGCGTACCATGTAAACTAGGATTCGTTCGCTCTCTCAATATTTGAAAGAGCGGTCAATCGCGCTGCCGGTTATTCGTCCAGCTCGCTCATTAGCTATGAAAAGCTATCGAGTTACTTCGAACGCATAGCTTAAAACTTTGCCATTGCGTAACGAATATTCCCGGCTCAAACGAATCGTTGATATTGTGCAAATTAGGAGTCGTGTGTACTCTCATACTTCGACGGCGTAGTTGTTCGCGCTCGATAATATTCGACTCGTTCACTCATTGGCTAAACGCATAGCGTTCAAGATCTCGCCGATTCGTACGAAGGTTGCAGGCTCGTTACCGCCGCTTCACGCGCTTTAGATTATTTCGTCAGCATTTTGAAAACTACGGTAAATATTTTCCTTTTAAATAATTATAATCGCGTGGAAATGACCTTACGCGAAAGTAGGCTTTTCGCTAGAGATAATTCCGCAAAGATAAAAACTGATGGAGCAACCTTAGCTACGCGCTGGCCCGCGCTCATCACCGAACTTAGTTGCCGTCGTAACGTAGATTCCACGTTCCGGTTTGTAATTCGTTTCGAAACTTTTTGACACAATTTACCTTTTAGACTTTTACGCATCCGCGAGTACGGTTTTGTTTCATCACGACCGAAGACGATCGCTCGAGTTTACATTACGAGAATGCGTATTTTGCGGCGAAAGGCCGAGTCGAGTTTCGTTTAGTTATTTATTTTAGCTTTTAGGTAAACTCGTAACGCCGACATACGAGTTGCGCAATTAAAAGGAAATCTTAACGCGAGTTTCTTGAGCTATTACGCCGCGCAAAATGAAAACGAATCGAAATTATATCCTCTTTAAAATACACGGGTAGCAGCGGCGCATGGCTGGTGAAGATGAGGAGATTGAAGCTAGCCGGATAGCATCAAGTACTAATAATATTCATATTATCCAGTTTCGGCTAAAACCTTTGAATGGAAATGATTTTTTATTTTATATCAAAAGATAGAGCGAATTAAAAGACTTTTAAATGGAAATGATTTTTTATTTTATATCAAAAGATAGAGCGAATTAAAAGACTTTTAAATGGAAATGATTTTTTATTTTATATCAAAAGATAGAGCGAATTAAAAGACTTTTAAATGGAAATGATTTTTTGTTTTAAATCAAGAGATAGAGCGAATTAAAAGACTTTTAAATGGAAATGATTTTTTATTTTACATCAAGAGATAGAGCGAATTAAAAGACTTTCAAGCGGAAATGATTTTTTATTTTACATCAAGAGATAGAGCGAATTAAAAGACTTTCAAGCGGAAATGATTTTTTATTCTATATCAAGAGATAGAGTGAATTAAAGAAGCTTGAAAATTCTAAATTAGTATAATTTTGATAAAAACTAAAGGTCTACAGCACCCGGTATTCCCAGGCGGTCACCCATCCAAGTACTAACCGGGCTCGACGTTGCTTAGCTTCAGTGATCGGACGAGAACTGGCGTTTTCAACGTGATATGGCCGTAGACATTTAGTAAGCTTCAACAGACGCTAATGAGAAACGTGGCAATAATCAGCGAACGCCCATTGGACAATATAGTCACGGCTTGGTGAGCATTATTATAACTCTGCGTTAATAGCGTGTCTCGAAGAGCGCATCAGTGTCTACGGCCATATCACGTTGAAAACGCCAGTTCTCGTCCGATCACTGAAGCTAAGCAACGTCGAGCCCGGTTAGTACTTGGATGGGTGACCGCCTGGGAATACCGGGTGCTGTAGACTTTTTATTTATTTTTACATCTTGCTATCTTCATCGCGATCTTCGCGCTATCTTCATCTACATGTACATGTACATGTTCATGTACATGAACATGTACTACGTATGCGTTATATATATACATATACTATGTACTATGTACTACGTACGTGTAGTGTGTAACAGTATATATAACTTTGCTGCTGCATTTCCGCGTCAAAACCCTTCTGGCAAGCGTGATCAATTAAAGCGCGACACTTTTTGTAGTCGAAGGATGTACTCTACTCGTGTATAACGAAAACTGTTGCAGCGTCCGATCTCAACATAAAAATAACATATTCTCACTTTTAATCCGAAGAAATCTCTTTTAAAGGAAGTTTGTTACTTTTTCTCGACATAAAGTGACGCGCTATCGTAGATCTTATTAGTTTACCGGCTATCTAATGTCTACGCGTGTAAAGACAGGTGAGTAGTAAGCGCCGTTCTTTGGCTTGTTCTTCTCATCTACGAGTTCGAAAGAAAACAGCCCTACATAGAAAGCTTTTACTTACGCGAACAGGTGTGTTAAAAAGATGTTCACGTCGAACCAAATAAAGCGATGCTTTAGAAATGGTGTAATAGCCTCCAAACGAGTACGCTCGCGTTCGACCGCCGCGCGAGTAGCTTCAACTCCTAACGAAACAATCGTAGTACGTCTACTATATACATGTGTAAATTAGGATTCGTTTGCTCTCTCAACATCTGAAAGAGCGGTTAATCGCGCTGCAACGAAACATTCATGCGTACCATGTAAACTAGGATTCGTTCGCTCTCTCAATATTTGAAAGAGCGGTCAATCGCGCTGCCGGTTATTCGTCCAGCTCGCTCATTAGCTATGAAAAGCTATCGAGTTACTTCGAACGCATAGCTTAAAACTTTGCCATTGCGTAACGAATATTCCCGGCTCAAACGAATCGTTGATATTGTGCAAATTAGGAGTCGTGTGTACTCTCATACTTCGACGGCGTAGTTGTTCGCGCTCGATAATATTCGACTCGTTCACTCATTGGCTAAACGCATAGCGTTCAAGATCTCGCCGATTCGTACGAAGGTTGCAGGCTCGTTACCGCCGCTTCACGCGCTTTAGATTATTTCGTCAGCATTTTGAAAACTACGGTAAATATTTTCCTTTTAAATAATTATAATCGCGTGGAAATGACCTTACGCGAAAGTAGGCTTTTCGCTAGAGATAATTCCGCAAAGATAAAAACTGATGGAGCAACCTTAGCTACGCGCTGGCCCGCGCTCATCACCGAACTTAGTTGCCGTCGTAACGTAGATTCCACGTTCCGGTTTGTAATTCGTTTCGAAACTTTTTGACACAATTTACCTTTTAGACTTTTACGCATCCGCGAGTACGGTTTTGTTTCATCACGACCGAAGACGATCGCTCGAGTTTACATTACGAGAATGCGTATTTTGCGGCGAAAGGCCGAGTCGAGTTTCGTTTAGTTATTTATTTTAGCTTTTAGGTAAACTCGTAACGCCGACATACGAGTTGCGCAATTAAAAGGAAATCTTAACGCGAGTTTCTTGAGCTATTACGCCGCGCAAAATGAAAACGAATCGAAATTATATCCTCTTTAAAATACACGGGTAGCAGCGGCGCATGGCTGGTGAAGATGAGGAGATTGAAGCTAGCCGGATAGCATCAAGTACTAATAATATTCATATTATCCAGTTTCGGCTAAAACCTTTGAATGGAAATGATTTTTTATTTTATATCAAAAGATAGAGCGAATTAAAAGACTTTTAAATGGAAATGATTTTTTATTTTATATCAAAAGATAGAGCGAATTAAAAGACTTTTAAATGGAAATGATTTTTTATTTTATATCAAAAGATAGAGCGAATTAAAAGACTTTTAAATGGAAATGATTTTTTGTTTTAAATCAAGAGATAGAGCGAATTAAAAGACTTTTAAATGGAAATGATTTTTTATTTTACATCAAGAGATAGAGCGAATTAAAAGACTTTCAAGCGGAAATGATTTTTTATTTTACATCAAGAGATAGAGCGAATTAAAAGACTTTCAAGCGGAAATGATTTTTTATTCTATATCAAGAGATAGAGTGAATTAAAGAAGCTTGAAAATTCTAAATTAGTATAATTTTGATAAAAACTAAAGGTCTACAGCACCCGGTATTCCCAGGCGGTCACCCATCCAAGTACTAACCGGGCTCGACGTTGCTTAGCTTCAGTGATCGGACGAGAACTGGCGTTTTCAACGTGATATGGCCGTAGACATTTAGTAAGCTTCAACAGACGCTAATGAGAAACGTGGCAATAATCAGCGAACGCCCATTGGACAATATAGTCACGGCTTGGTGAGCATTATTATAACTCTGCGTTAATAGCGTGTCTCGAAGAGCGCATCAGTGTCTACGGCCATATCACGTTGAAAACGCCAGTTCTCGTCCGATCACTGAAGCTAAGCAACGTCGAGCCCGGTTAGTACTTGGATGGGTGACCGCCTGGGAATACCGGGTGCTGTAGACTTTTTATTTATTTTTACATCTTGCTATCTTCATCGCGATCTTCGCGCTATCTTCATCTACATGTACATGTACATGTTCATGTACATGAACATGTACTACGTATGCGTTATATATATACATATACTATGTACTATGTACTACGTACGTGTAGTGTGTAACAGTATATATAACTTTGCTGCTGCATTTCCGCGTCAAAACCCTTCTGGCAAGCGTGATCAATTAAAGCGCGACACTTTTTGTAGTCGAAGGATGTACTCTACTCGTGTATAACGAAAACTGTTGCAGCGTCCGATCTCAACATAAAAATAACATATTCTCACTTTTAATCCGAAGAAATCTCTTTTAAAGGAAGTTTGTTACTTTTTCTCGACATAAAGTGACGCGCTATCGTAGATCTTATTAGTTTACCGGCTATCTAATGTCTACGCGTGTAAAGACAGGTGAGTAGTAAGCGCCGTTCTTTGGCTTGTTCTTCTCATCTACGAGTTCGAAAGAAAACAGCCCTACATAGAAAGCTTTTACTTACGCGAACAGGTGTGTTAAAAAGATGTTCACGTCGAACCAAATAAAGCGATGCTTTAGAAATGGTGTAATAGCCTCCAAACGAGTACGCTCGCGTTCGACCGCCGCGCGAGTAGCTTCAACTCCTAACGAAACAATCGTAGTACGTCTACTATATACACGTGTAAATTAGGATTCGTTTGCTCTCTCAACATCTGAAAGAGCGGTTAATCGCGCTGCAACAAAACATTCATGCGTACCATGTAAACTAGGATTCGTTCGCTCTCTCAATATTTGAAAGAGCGGTCAATCGCGCTGCCGGTTATTCGTCCAGCTCGCTCATTAGCTATGAAAAGCTATCGAGTTACTTCGAACGCATAGCTTAAAACTTTGCCATTGCGTAACGAATATTCCCGGCTCAAACGAATCGTTGATATTGTGCAAATTAGGAGTCGTGTGTACTCTCATACTTCGACGGCGTAGTTGTTCGCGCTCGATAATATTCGACTCGTTCACTCATTGGCTAAACGCATAGCGTTCAAGATCTCGCCGATTCGTACGAAGGTTGCAGGCTCGTTACCGCCGCTTCACGCGCTTTAGATTATTTCGTCAGCATTTTGAAAACTACGGTAAATATTTTCCTTTTAAATAATTATAATCGCGTGGAAATGACCTTACGCGAAAGTAGGCTTTTCGCTAGAGATAATTCCGCAAAGATAAAAACTGATGGAGCAACCTTAGCTACGCGCTGGCCCGCGCTCATCACCGAACTTAGTTGCCGTCGTAACGTAGATTCCACGTTCCGGTTTGTAATTCGTTTCGAAACTTTTTGACACAATTTACCTTTTAGACTTTTACGCATCCGCGAGTACGGTTTTGTTTCATCACGACCGAAGACGATCGCTCGAGTTTACATTACGAGAATGCGTATTTTGCGGCGAAAGGCCGAGTCGAGTTTCGTTTAGTTATTTATTTTAGCTTTTAGGTAAACTCGTAACGCCGACATACGAGTTGCGCAATTAAAAAGAAATCTTAACGCGAGTTTCTTGAGCTATTACGCCGCGCAAAATGAAAACGAATCGAAATTATATCCTCTTTAAAATACACGGGTAGCAGCGGCGCATGGCTGGTGAAGATGAGGAGATTGAAGCTAGCCGGATAGCATCAAGTACTAATAATATTCATATTA
Organism: Watersipora subatra; assembly: GCF_963576615.1. Classification (NCBI taxonomy): domain Eukaryota; kingdom Metazoa; phylum Bryozoa; class Gymnolaemata; order Cheilostomatida; family Watersiporidae; genus Watersipora; species Watersipora subatra. The sequence continues at coordinate 12,764,035 of NC_088718.1, forward strand.
TCCAGTTTCGGCTAAAACCTTTGAATGGAAATGATTTTTTATTTTATATCAAAAGATAGAGCGAATTAAAAGACTTTTAAATGGAAATGATTTTTTATTTTATATCAAAAGATAGAGCGAATTAAAAGACTTTTAAATGGAAATGATTTTTTGTTTTAAATCAAGAGATAGAGCGAATTAAAAGACTTTTAAATGGAAATGATTTTTTATTTTACATCAAGAGATAGAGCGAATTAAAAGACTTTCAAGCGGAAATGATTTTTTATTTTACATCAAGAGATAGAGCGAATTAAAAGACTTTCAAGCGGAAATGATTTTTTATTCTATATCAAGAGATAGAGTGAATTAAAGAAGCTTGAAAATTCTAAATTAGTATAATTTTGATAAAAACTAAAGGTCTACAGCACCCGGTATTCCCAGGCGGTCACCCATCCAAGTACTAACCGGGCTCGACGTTGCTTAGCTTCAGTGATCGGACGAGAACTGGCGTTTTCAACGTGATATGGCCGTAGACATTTAGTAAGCTTCAACAGACGCTAATGAGAAACGTGGCAATAATCAGCGAACGCCCATTGGACAATATAGTCACGGCTTGGTGAGCATTATTATAACTCTGCGTTAATAGCGTGTCTCGAAGAGCGCATCAGTGTCTACGGCCATATCACGTTGAAAACGCCAGTTCTCGTCCGATCACTGAAGCTAAGCAACGTCGAGCCCGGTTAGTACTTGGATGGGTGACCGCCTGGGAATACCGGGTGCTGTAGACTTTTTATTTATTTTTACATCTTGCTATCTTCATCGCGATCTTCGCGCTATCTTCATCTACATGTACATGTACATGTTCATGTACATGAACATGTACTACGTATGCGTTATATATATACATATACTATGTACTATGTACTACGTACGTGTAGTGTGTAACAGTATATATAACTTTGCTGCTGCATTTCCGCGTCAAAACCCTTCTGGCAAGCGTGATCAATTAAAGCGCGACACTTTTTGTAGTCGAAGGATGTACTCTACTCGTGTATAACGAAAACTGTTGCAGCGTCCGATCTCAACATAAAAATAACATATTCTCACTTTTAATCCGAAGAAATCTCTTTTAAAGGAAGTTTGTTACTTTTTCTCGACATAAAGTGACGCGCTATCGTAGATCTTATTAGTTTACCGGCTATCTAATGTCTACGCGTGTAAAGACAGGTGAGTAGTAAGCGCCGTTCTTTGGCTTGTTCTTCTCATCTACGAGTTCGAAAGAAAACAGCCCTACATAGAAAGCTTTTACTTACGCGAACAGGTGTGTTAAAAAGATGTTCACGTCGAACCAAATAAAGCGATGCTTTAGAAATGGTGTAATAGCCTCCAAACGAGTACGCTCGCGTTCGACCGCCGCGCGAGTAGCTTCAACTCCTAACGAAACAATCGTAGTACGTCTACTATATACACGTGTAAATTAGGATTCGTTTGCTCTCTCAACATCTGAAAGAGCGGTTAATCGCGCTGCAACAAAACATTCATGCGTACCATGTAAACTAGGATTCGTTCGCTCTCTCAATATTTGAAAGAGCGGTCAATCGCGCTGCCGGTTATTCGTCCAGCTCGCTCATTAGCTATGAAAAGCTATCGAGTTACTTCGAACGCATAGCTTAAAACTTTGCCATTGCGTAACGAATATTCCCGGCTCAAACGAATCGTTGATATTGTGCAAATTAGGAGTCGTGTGTACTCTCATACTTCGACGGCGTAGTTGTTCGCGCTCGATAATATTCGACTCGTTCACTCATTGGCTAAACGCATAGCGTTCAAGATCTCGCCGATTCGTACGAAGGTTGCAGGCTCGTTACCGCCGCTTCACGCGCTTTAGATTATTTCGTCAGCATTTTGAAAACTACGGTAAATATTTTCCTTTTAAATAATTATAATCGCGTGGAAATGACCTTACGCGAAAGTAGGCTTTTCGCTAGAGATAATTCCGCAAAGATAAAAACTGATGGAGCAACCTTAGCTACGCGCTGGCCCGCGCTCATCACCGAACTTAGTTGCCGTCGTAACGTAGATTCCACGTTCCGGTTTGTAATTCGTTTCGAAACTTTTTGACACAATTTACCTTTTAGACTTTTACGCATCCGCGAGTACGGTTTTGTTTCATCACGACCGAAGACGATCGCTCGAGTTTACATTACGAGAATGCGTATTTTGCGGCGAAAGGCCGAGTCGAGTTTCGTTTAGTTATTTATTTTAGCTTTTAGGTAAACTCGTAACGCCGACATACGAGTTGCGCAATTAAAAAGAAATCTTAACGCGAGTTTCTTGAGCTATTACGCCGCGCAAAATGAAAACGAATCGAAATTATATCCTCTTTAAAATACACGGGTAGCAGCGGCGCATGGCTGGTGAAGATGAGGAGATTGAAGCTAGCCGGATAGCATCAAGTACTAATAATATTCATATTATCCAGTTTCGGCTAAAACCTTTGAATGGAAATGATTTTTTATTTTATATCAAAAGATAGAGCGAATTAAAAGACTTTTAAATGGAAATGATTTTTTATTTTATATCAAAAGATAGAGCGAATTAAAAGACTTTTAAATGGAAATGATTTTTTATTTTATATCAAAAGATAGAGCGAATTAAAAGACTTTTAAATGGAAATGATTTTTTGTTTTAAATCAAGAGATAGAGCGAATTAAAAGACTTTTAAATGGAAATGATTTTTTATTTTACATCAAGAGATAGAGCGAATTAAAAGACTTTCAAGCGGAAATGATTTTTTATTTTACATCAAGAGATAGAGCGAATTAAAAGACTTTCAAGCGGAAATGATTTTTTATTCTATATCAAGAGATAGAGTGAATTAAAGAAGCTTGAAAATTCTAAATTAGTATAATTTTGATAAAAACTAAAGGTCTACAGCACCCGGTATTCCCAGGCGGTCACCCATCCAAGTACTAACCGGGCTCGACGTTGCTTAGCTTCAGTGATCGGACGAGAACTGGCGTTTTCAACGTGATATGGCCGTAGACATTTAGTAAGCTTCAACAGACGCTAATGAGAAACGTGGCAATAATCAGCGAACGCCCATTGGACAATATAGTCACGGCTTGGTGAGCATTATTATAACTCTGCGTTAATAGCGTGTCTCGAAGAGCGCATCAGTGTCTACGGCCATATCACGTTGAAAACGCCAGTTCTCGTCCGATCACTGAAGCTAAGCAACGTCGAGCCCGGTTAGTACTTGGATGGGTGACCGCCTGGGAATACCGGGTGCTGTAGACTTTTTATTTATTTTTACATCTTGCTATCTTCATCGCGATCTTCGCGCTATCTTCATCTACATGTACATGTACATGTTCATGTACATGAACATGTACTACGTATGCGTTATATATATATACATATACTATGTACTATGTACTATGTACTATGTACTACGTACGTGTAGTGTGTAACAGTATATATAACTTTGCTGCTGCATTTCCGCGTCAAAACCCTTCTGGCAAGCGTGATCAATTAAAGCGCGACACTTTTTGTAGTCGAAGGATGTACTCTACTCGTGTATAACGAAAACTGTTGCAGCGTCCGATCTCAACATAAAAATAACATATTCTCACTTTTAATCCGAAGAAATCTCTTTTAAAGGAAGTTTGTTACTTTTTCTCGACATAAAGTGACGCGCTATCGTAGATCTTATTAGTTTACCGGCTATCTAATGTCTACGCGTGTAAAGACAGGTGAGTAGTAAGCGCCGTTCTTTGGCTTGTTCTTCTCATCTACGAGTTCGAAAGAAAACAGCCCTACATAGAAAGCTTTTACTTACGCGAACAGGTGTGTTAAAAAGATGTTCACGTCGAACCAAATAAAGCGATGCTTTAGAAATGGTGTAATAGCCTCCAAACGAGTACGCTCGCGTTCGACCGCCGCGCGAGTAGCTTCAACTCCTAACGAAACAATCGTAGTACGTCTACTATATACACGTGTAAATTAGGATTCGTTTGCTCTCTCAACATCTGAAAGAGCGGTTAATCGCGCTGCAACGAAACATTCATGCGTACCATGTAAACTAGGATTCGTTCGCTCTCTCAATATTTGAAAGAGCGGTCAATCGCGCTGCCGGTTATTCGTCCAGCTCGCTCATTAGCTATGAAAAGCTATCGAGTTACTTCGAACGCATAGCTTAAAACTTTGCCATTGCGTAACGAATATTCCCGGCTCAAACGAATCGTTGATATTGTGCAAATTAGGAGTCGTGTGTACTCTCATACTTCGACGGCGTAGTTGTTCGCGCTCGATAATATTCGACTCGTTCACTCATTGGCTAAACGCATAGCGTTCAAGATCTCGCCGATTCGTACGAAGGTTGCAGGCTCGTTACCGCCGCTTCACGCGCTTTAGATTATTTCGTCAGCATTTTGAAAACTACGGTAAATATTTTCCTTTTAAATAATTATAATCGCGTGGAAATGACCTTACGCGAAAGTAGGCTTTTCGCTAGAGATAATTCCGCAAAGATAAAAACTGATGGAGCAACCTTAGCTACGCGCTGGCCCGCGCTCATCACCGAACTTAGTTGCCGTCGTAACGTAGATTCCACGTTCCGGTTTGTAATTCGTTTCGAAACTTTTTGACACAATTTACCTTTTAGACTTTTACGCATCCGCGAGTACGGTTTTGTTTCATCACGACCGAAGACGATCGCTCGAGTTTACATTACGAGAATGCGTATTTTGCGGCGAAAGGCCGAGTCGAGTTTCGTTTAGTTATTTATTTTAGCTTTTAGGTAAACTCGTAACGCCGACATACGAGTTGCGCAATTAAAAGGAAATCTTAACGCGAGTTTCTTGAGCTATTACGCCGCGCAAAATGAAAACGAATCGAAATTATATCCTCTTTAAAATACACGGGTAGCAGCGGCGCATGGCTGGTGAAGATGAGGAGATTGAAGCTAGCCGGATAGCATCAAGTACTAATAATATTCATATTATCCAGTTTCGGCTAAAACCTTTGAATGGAAATGATTTTTTATTTTATATCAAAAGATAGAGCGAATTAAAAGACTTTTAAATGGAAATGATTTTTTATTTTATATCAAAAGATAGAGCGAATTAAAAGACTTTTAAATGGAAATGATTTTTTATTTTATATCAAAAGATAGAGCGAATTAAAAGACTTTTAAATGGAAATGATTTTTTGTTTTAAATCAAGAGATAGAGCGAATTAAAAGACTTTTAAATGGAAATGATTTTTTATTTTACATCAAGAGATAGAGCGAATTAAAAGACTTTCAAGCGGAAATGATTTTTTATTTTACATCAAGAGATAGAGCGAATTAAAAGACTTTCAAGCGGAAATGATTTTTTATTCTATATCAAGAGATAGAGTGAATTAAAGAAGCTTGAAAATTCTAAATTAGTATAATTTTGATAAAAACTAAAGGTCTACAGCACCCGGTATTCCCAGGCGGTCACCCATCCAAGTACTAACCGGGCTCGACGTTGCTTAGCTTCAGTGATCGGACGAGAACTGGCGTTTTCAACGTGATATGGCCGTAGACATTTAGTAAGCTTCAACAGACGCTAATGAGAAACGTGGCAATAATCAGCGAACGCCCATTGGACAATATAGTCACGGCTTGGTGAGCATTATTATAACTCTGCGTTAATAGCGTGTCTCGAAGAGCGCATCAGTGTCTACGGCCATATCACGTTGAAAACGCCAGTTCTCGTCCGATCACTGAAGCTAAGCAACGTCGAGCCCGGTTAGTACTTGGATGGGTGACCGCCTGGGAATACCGGGTGCTGTAGACTTTTTATTTATTTTTACATCTTGCTATCTTCATCGCGATCTTCGCGCTATCTTCATCTACATGTACATGTACATGTACATGTTCATGAGCATGAACATGTACTACGTATGCGTTATATATATATACATATACTATGTACTATGTACTATGTACTACGTACGTGTAGTGTGTAACAGTATATATAACTTTGCTGCTGCATTTCCGCGTCAAAACCCTTCTGGCAAGCGTGATCAATTAAAGCGCGACACTTTTTGTAGTCGAAGGATGTACTCTACTCGTGTATAACGAAAACTGTTGCAGCGTCCGATCTCAACATAAAAATAACATATTCTCACTTTTAATCCGAAGAAATCTCTTTTAAAGGAAGTTTGTTACTTTTTCTCGACATAAAGTGACGCGCTATCGTAGATCTTATTAGTTTACCGGCTATCTAATGTCTACGCGTGTAAAGACAGGTGAGTAGTAAGCGCCGTTCTTTGGCTTGTTCTTCTCATCTACGAGTTCGAAAGAAAACAGCCCTACATAGAAAGCTTTTACTTACGCGAACAGGTGTGTTAAAAAGATGTTCACGTCGAACCAAATAAAGCGATGCTTTAGAAATGGTGTAATAGCCTCCAAACGAGTACGCTCGCGTTCGACCGCCGCGCGAGTAGCTTCAACTCCTAACGAAACAATCGTAGTACGTCTACTATATACACGTGTAAATTAGGATTCGTTTGCTCTCTCAACATCTGAAAGAGCGGTTAATCGCGCTGCAACGAAACATTCATGCGTACCATGTAAACTAGGATTCGTTCGCTCTCTCAATATTTGAAAGAGCGGTCAATCGCGCTGCCGGTTATTCGTCCAGCTCGCTCATTAGCTATGAAAAGCTATCGAGTTACTTCGAACGCATAGCTTAAAACTTTGCCATTGCGTAACGAATATTCCCGGCTCAAACGAATCGTTGATATTGTGCAAATTAGGAGTCGTGTGTACTCTCATACTTCGACGGCGTAGTTGTTCGCGCTCGATAATATTCGACTCGTTCACTCATTGGCTAAACGCATAGCGTTCAAGATCTCGCCGATTCGTACGAAGGTTGCAGGCTCGTTACCGCCGCTTCACGCGCTTTAGATTATTTCGTCAGCATTTTGAAAACTACGGTAAATATTTTCCTTTTAAATAATTATAATCGCGTGGAAATGACCTTACGCGAAAGTAGGCTTTTCGCTAGAGATAATTCCGCAAAGATAAAAACTGATGGAGCAACCTTAGCTACGCGCTGGCCCGCGCTCATCACCGAACTTAGTTGCCGTCGTAACGTAGATTCCACGTTCCGGTTTGTAATTCGTTTCGAAACTTTTTGACACAATTTACCTTTTAGACTTTTACGCATCCGCGAGTACGGTTTTGTTTCATCACGACCGAAGACGATCGCTCGAGTTTACATTACGAGAATGCGTATTTTGCGGCGAAAGGCCGAGTCGAGTTTCGTTTAGTTATTTATTTTAGCTTTTAGGTAAACTCGTAACGCCGACATACGAGTTGCGCAATTAAAAGGAAATCTTAACGCGAGTTTCTTGAGCTATTACGCCGCGCAAAATGAAAACGAATCGAAATTATATCCTCTTTAAAATACACGGGTAGCAGCGGCGCATGGCTGGTGAAGATGAGGAGATTGAAGCTAGCCGGATAGCATCAAGTACTAATAATATTCATATTATCCAGTTTCGGCTAAAACCTTTGAATGGAAATGATTTTTTATTTTATATCAAAAGATAGAGCGAATTAAAAGACTTTTAAATGGAAATGATTTTTTATTTTATATCAAAAGATAGAGCGAATTAAAAGACTTTTAAATGGAAATGATTTTTTATTTTATATCAAAAGATAGAGCGAATTAAAAGACTTTTAAATGGAAATGATTTTTTGTTTTAAATCAAGAGATAGAGCGAATTAAAAGACTTTTAAATGGAAATGATTTTTTATTTTACATCAAGAGATAGAGCGAATTAAAAGACTTTCAAGCGGAAATGATTTTTTATTTTACATCAAGAGATAGAGCGAATTAAAAGACTTTCAAGCGGAAATGATTTTTTATTCTATATCAAGAGATAGAGTGAATTAAAGAAGCTTGAAAATTCTAAATTAGTATAATTTTGATAAAAACTAAAGGTCTACAGCACCCGGTATTCCCAGGCGGTCACCCATCCAAGTACTAACCGGGCTCGACGTTGCTTAGCTTCAGTGATCGGACGAGAACTGGCGTTTTCAACGTGATATGGCCGTAGACATTTAGTAAGCTTCAACAGACGCTAATGAGAAACGTGGCAATAATCAGCGAACGCCCATTGGACAATATAGTCACGGCTTGGTGAGCATTATTATAACTCTGCGTTAATAGCGTGTCTCGAAGAGCGCATCAGTGTCTACGGCCATATCACGTTGAAAACGCCAGTTCTCGTCCGATCACTGAAGCTAAGCAACGTCGAGCCCGGTTAGTACTTGGATGGGTGACCGCCTGGGAATACCGGGTGCTGTAGACTTTTTATTTATTTTTACATCTTGCTATCTTCATCGCGATCTTCGCGCTATCTTCATCTACATGTACATGTACATGTTCATGTACATGAACATGTACTACGTATGCGTTATATATATATACATATACTATGTACTATGTACTATGTACTATGTACTACGTACGTGTAGTGTGTAACAGTATATATAACTTTGCTGCTGCATTTCCGCGTCAAAACCCTTCTGGCAAGCGTGATCAATTAAAGCGCGACACTTTTTGTAGTCGAAGGATGTACTCTACTCGTGTATAACGAAAACTGTTGCAGCGTCCGATCTCAACATAAAAATAACATATTCTCACTTTTAATCCGAAGAAATCTCTTTTAAAGGAAGTTTGTTACTTTTTCTCGACATAAAGTGACGCGCTATCGTAGATCTTATTAGTTTACCGGCTATCTAATGTCTACGCGTGTAAAGACAGGTGAGTAGTAAGCGCCGTTCTTTGGCTTGTTCTTCTCATCTACGAGTTCGAAAGAAAACAGCCCTACATAGAAAGCTTTTACTTACGCGAACAGGTGTGTTAAAAAGATGTTCACGTCGAACCAAATAAAGCGATGCTTTAGAAATGGTGTAATAGCCTCCAAACGAGTACGCTCGCGTTCGACCGCCGCGCGAGTAGCTTCAACTCCTAACGAAACAATCGTAGTACGTCTACTATATACACGTGTAAATTAGGATTCGTTTGCTCTCTCAACATCTGAAAGAGCGGTTAATCGCGCTGCAACGAAACATTCATGCGTACCATGTAAACTAGGATTCGTTCGCTCTCTCAATATTTGAAAGAGCGGTCAATCGCGCTGCCGGTTATTCGTCCAGCTCGCTCATTAGCTATGAAAAGCTATCGAGTTACTTCGAACGCATAGCTTAAAACTTTGCCATTGCGTAACGAATATTCCCGGCTCAAACGAATCGTTGATATTGTGCAAATTAGGAGTCGTGTGTACTCTCATACTTCGACGGCGTGGTTGTTCGCGCTCGATAATATTCGACTCGTTCACTCATTGGCTAAACGCATAGCGTTCAAGATCTCGCCGATTCGTACGAAGGTTGCAGGCTCGTTACCGCCGCTTCACGCGCTTTAGATTATTTCGTCAGCATTTTGAAAACTACGGTAAATATTTTCCTTTTAAATAATTATAATCGCGTGGAAATGACCTTACGCGAAAGTAGGCTTTTCGCTAGAGATAATTCCGCAAAGATAAAAACTGATGGAGCAACCTTAGCTACGCGCTGGCCCGCGCTCATTACCGAACTTAGTTGCCGTCGTAACGTAGATTCCACGTTCCGGTTTGTAATTCGTTTCGAAACTTTTTGACACAATTTACCTTTTAGACTTTTACGCATCCGCGAGTACGGTTTTGTTTCATCACGATCGAAGACGATCGCTCGAGTTTACATTACGAGAATGCGTATTTTGCGGCGAAAGGCCGAGTCGAGTTTCGTTTAGTTATTTATTTTAGCTTTTAGGTAAACTCGTAACGCCGACATACGAGTTGCGCAATTAAAAGGAAATCTTAACGCGAGTTTCTTGAGCTATTACGCCGCGCAAAATGAAAACGAATCGAAATTATATCCTCTTTAAAATACACGGGTAGCAGCGGCGCATGGCTGGTGAAGATGAGGAGATTGAAGCTAGCCGGATAGCATCAAGTACTAATAATATTCATATTATCCAGTTTCGGCTAAAACCTTTGAATGGAAATGATTTTTTATTTTATATCAAAAGATAGAGCGAATTAAAAGACTTTTAAATGGAAATGATTTTTTATTTTATATCAAAAGATAGAGCGAATTAAAAGACTTTTAAATGGAAATGATTTTTTGTTTTAAATCAAGAGATAGAGCGAATTAAAAGACTTTTAAATGGAAATGATTTTTTATTTTACATCAAGAGATAGAGCGAATTAAAAGACTTTCAAGCGGAAATGATTTTTTATTTTACATCAAGAGATAGAGCGAATTAAAAGACTTTCAAGCGGAAATGATTTTTTATTCTATATCAAGAGATAGAGTGAATTAAAGAAGCTTGAAAATTCTAAATTAGTATAATTTTGATAAAAACTAAAGGTCTACAGCACCCGGTATTCCCAGGCGGTCACCCATCCAAGTACTAACCGGGCTCGACGTTGCTTAGCTTCAGTGATCGGACGAGAACTGGCGTTTTCAACGTGATATGGCCGTAGACATTTAGTAAGCTTCAACAGACGCTAATGAGAAACGTGGCAATAATCAGCGAACGCCCATTGGACAATATAGTCACGGCTTGGTGAGCATTATTATAACTCTGCGTTAATAGCGTGTCTCGAAGAGCGCATCAGTGTCTACGGCCATATCACGTTGAAAACGCCAGTTCTCGTCCGATCACTGAAGCTAAGCAACGTCGAGCCCGGTTAGTACTTGGATGGGTGACCGCCTGGGAATACCGGGTGCTGTAGACTTTTTATTTATTTTTACATCTTGCTATCTTCATCGCGATCTTCGCGCTATCTTCATCTACATGTACATGTACATGTTCATGTACATGAACATGTACTACGTATGCGTTATATATATATACATATACTATGTACTATGTACTATGTACTATGTACTACGTACGTGTAGTGTGTAACAGTATATATAACTTTGCTGCTGCATTTCCGCGTCAAAACCCTTCTGGCAAGCGTGATCAATTAAAGCGCGACACTTTTTGTAGTCGAAGGATGTACTCTACTCGTGTATAACGAAAACTGTTGCAGCGTCCGATCTCAACATAAAAATAACATATTCTCACTTTTAATCCGAAGAAATCTCTTTTAAAGGAAGTTTGTTACTTTTTCTCGACATAAAGTGACGCGCTATCGTAGATCTTATTAGTTTACCGGCTATCTAATGTCTACGCGTGTAAAGACAGGTGAGTAGTAAGCGCCGTTCTTTGGCTTGTTCTTCTCATCTACGAGTTCGAAAGAAAACAGCCCTACATAGAAAGCTTTTACTTACGCGAACAGGTGTGTTAAAAAGATGTTCACGTCGAACCAAATAAAGCGATGCTTTAGAAATGGTGTAATAGCCTCCAAACGAGTACGCTCGCGTTCGACCGCCGCGCGAGTAGCTTCAACTCCTAACGAAACAATCGTAGTACGTCTACTATATACACGTGTAAATTAGGATTCGTTTGCTCTCTCAACATCTGAAAGAGCGGTTAATCGCGCTGCAACGAAACATTCATGCGTACCATGTAAACTAGGATTCGTTCGCTCTCTCAATATTTGAAAGAGCGGTCAATCGCGCTGCCGGTTATTCGTCCAGCTCGCTCATTAGCTATGAAAAGCTATCGAGTTACTTCGAACGCATAGCTTAAAACTTTGCCATTGCGTAACGAATATTCCCGGCTCAAACGAATCGTTGATATTGTGCAAATTAGGAGTCGTGTGTACTCTCATACTTCGACGGCGTGGTTGTTCGCGCTCGATAATATTCGACTCGTTCACTCATTGGCTAAACGCATAGCGTTCAAGATCTCGCCGATTCGTACGAAGGTTGCAGGCTCGTTACCGCCGCTTCACGCGCTTTAGATTATTTCGTCAGCATTTTGAAAACTACGGTAAATATTTTCCTTTTAAATAATTATAATCGCGTGGAAATGACCTTACGCGAAAGTAGGCTTTTCGCTAGAGATAGTTCCGCAAAGATAAAAACTGATGGAGCAACCTTAGCTACGCGCTGGCCCGCGCTCATCACCGAACTTAGTTGCCGTCGTAACGTAGATTCCACGTTCCGGTTTGTAATTCGTTTCGAAACTTTTTGACACAATTTACCTTTTAGACTTTTACGCATCCGCGAGTACGGTTTTGTTTCATCACGATCGAAGACGATCGCTCGAGTTTACATTACGAGAATGCGTATTTTGCGGCGAAAGGCCGAGTCGAGTTTCGTTTAGTTATTTATTTTAGCTTTTAGGTAAACTCGTAACGCCGACATACGAGTTGCGCAATTAAAAGGAAATCTTAACGCGAGTTTCTTGAGCTATTACGCCGCGCAAAATGAAAACGAATCGAAATTATATCCTCTTTAAAATACACGGGTAGCAGCGGCGCATGGCTGGTGAAGATGAGGAGATTGAAGCTAGCCGGATAGCATCAAGTACTAATAATATTCATATTATCCAGTTTCGGCTAAAACCTTTGAATGGAAATGATTTTTTATTTTATATCAAAAGATAGAGCGAATTAAAAGACTTTTAAATGGAAATGATTTTTTATTTTATATCAAAAGATAGAGCGAATTAAAAGACTTTTAAATGGAAATGATTTTTTGTTTTAAATCAAGAGATAGAGCGAATTAAAAGACTTTTAAATGGAAATGATTTTTTATTTTACATCAAGAGATAGAGCGAATTAAAAGACTTTCAAGCGGAAATGATTTTTTATTTTACATCAAGAGATAGAGCGAATTAAAAGACTTTCAAGCGGAAATGATTTTTTATTCTATATCAAGAGATAGAGTGAATTAAAGAAGCTTGAAAATTCTAAATTAGTATAATTTTGATAAAAACTAAAGGTCTACAGCACCCGGTATTCCCAGGCGGTCACCCATCCAAGTACTAACCGGGCTCGACGTTGCTTAGCTTCAGTGATCGGACGAGAACTGGCGTTTTCAACGTGATATGGCCGTAGACATTTAGTAAGCTTCAACAGACGCTAAATGAGAAACGTGGCAATAATCAGCGAACGCCCATTGGACAATATAGTCACGGCTTGGTGAGCATTATTATAACTCTGCGTTAATAGCGTGTCTCGAAGAGCGCATCAGTGTCTACGGCCATATCACGTTGAAAACGCCAGTTCTCGTCCGATCACTGAAGCTAAGCAACGTCGAGCCCGGTTAGTACTTGGATGGGTGACCGCCTGGGAATACCGGGTGCTGTAGACTTTTTATTTATTTTTACATCTTGCTATCTTCATCGCGATCTTCGCGCTATCTTCATCTACATGTACATGTTCATGTACATGAACATGTACTACGTATGCGTTATATATATATACATATACTATGTACTATGTACTATGTACTACGTACGTGTAGTGTGTAACAGTATATATAACTTTGCTGCTGCATTTCCGCGTCAAAACCCTTCTGGCAAGCGTGATCAATTAAAGCGCGACACTTTTTGTAGTCGAAGGATGTACTCTACTCGTGTATAACGAAAACTGTTGCAGCGTCCGATCTCAACATAAAAATAACATATTCTCACTTTTAATCCGAAGAAATCTCTTTTAAAGGAAGTTTGTTACTTTTTCTCGACATAAAGTGACGCGCTATCGTAGATCTTATTAGTTTACCGGCTATCTAATGTCTACGCGTGTAAAGACAGGTGAGTAGTAAGCGCCGTTCTTTGGCTTGTTCTTCTCATCTACGAGTTCGAAAGAAAACAGCCCTACATAGAAAGCTTTTACTTACGCGAACAGGTGTGTTAAAAAGATGTTCACGTCGAACCAAATAAAGCGATGCTTTAGAAATGGTGTAATAGCCTCCAAACGAGTACGCTCGCGTTCGACCGCCGCGCGAGTAGCTTCAACTCCTAACGAAACAATCGTAGTACGTCTACTATATACACGTGTAAATTAGGATTCGTTTGCTCTCTCAACATCTGAAAGAGCGGTTAATCGCGCTGCAACGAAACATTCATGCGTACCATGTAAACTAGGATTCGTTCGCTCTCTCAATATTTGAAAGAGCGGTCAATCGCGCTGCCGGTTATTCGTCCAGCTCGCTCATTAGCTATGAAAAGCTATCGAGTTACTTCGAACGCATAGCTTAAAACTTTGCCATTGCGTAACGAATATTCCCGGCTCAAACGAATCGTTGATATTGTGCAAATTAGGAGTCGTGTGTACTCTCATACTTCGACGGCGTGGTTGTTCGCGCTCGATAATATTCGACTCGTTCACTCATTGGCTAAACGCATAGCGTTCAAGATCTCGCCGATTCGTACGAAGGTTGCAGGCTCGTTACCGCCGCTTCACGCGCTTTAGATTATTTCGTCAGCATTTTGAAAACTACGGTAAATATTTTCCTTTTAAATAATTATAATCGCGTGGAAATGACCTTACGCGAAAGTAGGCTTTTCGCTAGAGATAATTCCGCAAAGATAAAAACTGATGGAGCAACCTTAGCTACGCGCTGGCCCGCGCTCATCACCGAACTTAGTTGCCGTCGTAACGTAGATTCCACGTTCCGGTTTGTAATTCGTTTCGAAACTTTTTGACACAATTTACCTTTTAGACTTTTACGCATCCGCGAGTACGGTTTTGTTTCATCACGATCGAAGACGATCGCTCGAGTTTACATTACGAGAATGCGTATTTTGCGGCGAAAGGCCGAGTCGAGTTTCGTTTAGTTATTTATTTTAGCTTTTAGGTAAACTCGTAACGCCGACATACGAGTTGCGCAATTAAAAGGAAATCTTAACGCGAGTTTCTTGAGCTATTACGCCGCGCAAAATGAAAACGAATCGAAATTATATCCTCTTTAAAATACACGGGTAGCAGCGGCGCATGGCTGGTGAAGATGAGGAGATTGAAGCTAGCCGGATAGCATCAAGTACTAATAATATTCATATTATCCAGTTTCGGCTAAAACCTTTGAATGGAAATGATTTTTTATTTTATATCAAAAGATAGAGCGAATTAAAAGACTTTTAAATGGAAATGATTTTTTATTTTATATCAAAAGATAGAGCGAATTAAAAGACTTTTAAATGGAAATGATTTTTTGTTTTAAATCAAGAGATAGAGCGAATTAAAAGACTTTTAAATGGAAATGATTTTTTATTTTACATCAAGAGATAGAGCGAATTAAAAGACTTTCAAGCGGAAATGATTTTTTATTTTACATCAAGAGATAGAGCGAATTAAAAGACTTTCAAGCGGAAATGATTTTTTATTCTATATCAAGAGATAGAGTGAATTAAAGAAGCTTGAAAATTCTAAATTAGTATAATTTTGATAAAAACTAAAGGTCTACAGCACCCGGTATTCCCAGGCGGTCACCCATCCAAGTACTAACCGGGCTCGACGTTGCTTAGCTTCAGTGATCGGACGAGAACTGGCGTTTTCAACGTGATATGGCCGTAGACATTTAGTAAGCTTCAACAGACGCTAAATGAGAAACGTGGCAATAATCAGCGAACGCCCATTGGACAATATAGTCACGGCTTGGTGAGCATTATTATAACTCTGCGTTAATAGCGTGTCTCGAAGAGCGCATCAGTGTCTACGGCCATATCACGTTGAAAACGCCAGTTCTCGTCCGATCACTGAAGCTAAGCAACGTCGAGCCCGGTTAGTACTTGGATGGGTGACCGCCTGGGAATACCGGGTGCTGTAGACTTTTTATTTATTTTTACATCTTGCTATCTTCATCGCGATCTTCGCGCTATCTTCATCTACATGTACATGTTCATGTACATGAACATGTACTACGTATGCGTTATATATATATACATATACTATGTACTATGTACTATGTACTACGTACGTGTAGTGTGTAACAGTATATATAACTTTGCTGCTGCATTTCCGCGTCAAAACCCTTCTGGCAAGCGTGATCAATTAAAGCGCGACACTTTTTGTAGTCGAAGGATGTACTCTACTCGTGTATAACGAAAACTGTTGCAGCGTCCGATCTCAACATAAAAATAACATATTCTCACTTTTAATCCGAAGAAATCTCTTTTAAAGGAAGTTTGTTACTTTTTCTCGACATAAAGTGACGCGCTATCGTAGATCTTATTAGTTTACCGGCTATCTAATGTCTACGCGTGTAAAGACAGGTGAGTAGTAAGCGCCGTTCTTTGGCTTGTTCTTCTCATCTACGAGTTCGAAAGAAAACAGCCCTACATAGAAAGCTTTTACTTACGCGAACAGGTGTGTTAAAAAGATGTTCACGTCGAACCAAATAAAGCGATGCTTTAGAAATGGTGTAATAGCCTCCAAACGAGTACGCTCGCGTTCGACCGCCGCGCGAGTAGCTTCAACTCCTAACGAAACAATCGTAGTACGTCTACTATATACACGTGTAAATTAGGATTCGTTTGCTCTCTCAACATCTGAAAGAGCGGTTAATCGCGCTGCAACGAAACATTCATGCGTACCATGTAAACTAGGATTCGTTCGCTCTCTCAATATTTGAAAGAGCGGTCAATCGCGCTGCCGGTTATTCGTCCAGCTCGCTCATTAGCTATGAAAAGCTATCGAGTTACTTCGAACGCATAGCTTAAAACGTTGCCATTGCGTAACGAATATTCCCGGCTCAAACGAATCGTTGATATTGTGCAAATTAGGAGTCGTGTGTACTCTCATACTTCGACGGCGTGGTTGTTCGCGCTCGATAATATTCGACTCGTTCACTCATTGGCTAAACGCATAGCGTTCAAGATCTCGCCGATTCGTACGAAGGTTGCAGGCTCGTTACCGCCGCTTCACGCGCTTTAGATTATTTCGTCAGCATTTTGAAAACTACGGTAAATATTTTCCTTTTAAATAATTATAATCGCGTGGAAATGACCTTACGCGAAAGTAGGCTTTTCGCTAGAGATAATTCCGCAAAGATAAAAACTGATGGAGCAACCTTAGCTACGCGCTGGCCCGCGCTCATCACCGAACTTAGTTGCCGTCGTAACGTAGATTCCACGTTCCGGTTTGTAATTCGTTTCGAAACTTTTTGACACAATTTACCTTTTAGACTTTTACGCATCCGCGAGTACGGTTTTGTTTCATCACGATCGAAGACGATCGCTCGAGTTTACATTACGAGAATGCGTATTTTGCGGCGAAAGGCCGAGTCGAGTTTCGTTTAGTTATTTATTTTAGCTTTTAGGTAAACTCGTAACGCCGACATACGAGTTGCGCAATTAAAAGGAAATCTTAACGCGAGTTTCTTGAGCTATTACGCCGCGCAAAATGAAAACGAATCGAAATTATATCCTCTTTAAAATACACGGGTAGCAGCGGCGCATGGCTGGTGAAGATGAGGAGATTGAAGCTAGCCGGATAGCATCAAGTACTAATAATATTCATATTATCCAGTTTCGGCTAAAACCTTTGAATGGAAATGATTTTTTATTTTATATCAAAAGATAGAGCGAATTAAAAGACTTTTAAATGGAAATGATTTTTTATTTTATATCAAAAGATAGAGCGAATTAAAAGACTTTTAAATGGAAATGATTTTTTGTTTTAAATCAAGAGATAGAGCGAATTAAAAGACTTTTAAATGGAAATGATTTTTTATTTTACATCAAGAGATAGAGCGAATTAAAAGACTTTCAAGCGGAAATGATTTTTTATTTTACATCAAGAGATAGAGCGAATTAAAAGACTTTCAAGCGGAAATGATTTTTTATTCTATATCAAGAGATAGAGTGAATTAAAGAAGCTTGAAAATTCTAAATTAGTATAATTTTGATAAAAACTAAAGGTCTACAGCACCCGGTATTCCCAGGCGGTCACCCATCCAAGTACTAACCGGGCTCGACGTTGCTTAGCTTCAGTGATCGGACGAGAACTGGCGTTTTCAACGTGATATGGCCGTAGACATTTAGTAAGCTTCAACAGACGCTAAATGAGAAACGTGGCAATAATCAGCGAACGCCCATTGGACAATATAGTCACGGCTTGGTGAGCATTATTATAACTCTGCGTTAATAGCGTGTCTCGAAGAGCGCATCAGTGTCTACGGCCATATCACGTTGAAAACGCCAGTTCTCGTCCGATCACTGAAGCTAAGCAACGTCGAGCCCGGTTAGTACTTGGATGGGTGACCGCCTGGGAATACCGGGTGCTGTAGACTTTTTATTTATTTTTACATCTTGCTATCTTCATCGCGATCTTCGCGCTATCTTCATCTACATGTACATGTACATGTTCATGTACATGAACATGTACTACGTATGCGTTATATATATATACATATACTATGTACTATGTACTATGTACTATGTACTACGTACGTGTAGTGTGTAACAGTATATATAACTTTGCTGCTGCATTTCCGCGTCAAAACCCTTCTGGCAAGCGTGATCAATTAAAGCGCGACACTTTTTGTAGTCGAAGGATGTACTCTACTCGTGTATAACGAAAACTGTTGCAGCGTCCGATCTCAACATAAAAATAACATATTCTCACTTTTAATCCGAAGAAATCTCTTTTAAAGGAAGTTTGTTACTTTTTCTCGACATAAAGTGACGCGCTATCGTAGATCTTATTAGTTTACCGGCTATCTAATGTCTACGCGTGTAAAGACAGGTGAGTAGTAAGCGCCGTTCTTTGGCTTGTTCTTCTCATCTACGAGTTCGAAAGAAAACAGCCCTACATAGAAAGCTTTTACTTACGCGAACAGGTGTGTTAAAAAGATGTTCACGTCGAACCAAATAAAGCGATGCTTTAGAAATGGTGTAATAGCCTCCAAACGAGTACGCTCGCGTTCGACCGCCGCGCGAGTAGCTTCAACTCCTAACGAAACAATCGTAGTACGTCTACTATATACACGTGTAAATTAGGATTCGTTTGCTCTCTCAACATCTGAAAGAGCGGTTAATCGCGCTGCAACGAAACATTCATGCGTACCATGTAAACTAGGATTCGTTCGCTTTCTCAATATTTGAAAGAGCGGTCAATCGCGCTGCCGGTTATTCGTCCAGCTCGCTCATTAGCTATGAAAAGCTATCGAGTTACTTCGAACGCATAGCTTAAAACGTTGCCATTGCGTAACGAATATTCCCGGCTCAAACGAATCGTTGATATTGTGCAAATTAGGAGTCGTGTGTACTCTCATACTTCGACGGCGTGGTTGTTCGCGCTCGATAATATTCGACTCGTTCACTCATTGGCTAAACGCATAGCGTTCAAGATCTCGCCGATTCGTACGAAGGTTGCAGGCTCGTTACCGCCGCTTCACGCGCTTTAGATTATTTCGTCAGCATTTTGAAAACTACGGTAAATATTTTCCTTTTAAATAATTATAATCGCGTGGAAATGACCTTACGCGAAAGTAGGCTTTTCGCTAGAGATAATTCCGCAAAGATAAAAACTGATGGAGCAACCTTAGCTACGCGCTGGCCCGCGCTCATCACCGAACTTAGTTGCCGTCGTAACGTAGATTCCACGTTCCGGTTTGTAATTCGTTTCGAAACTTTTTGACACAATTTACCTTTTAGACTTTTACGCATCCGCGAGTACGGTTTTGTTTCATCACGATCGAAGACGATCGCTCGAGTTTACATTACGAGAATGCGTATTTTGCGGCGAAAGGCCGAGTCGAGTTTCGTTTAGTTATTTATTTTAGCTTTTAGGTAAACTCGTAACGCCGACATACGAGTTGCGCAATTAAAAGGAAATCTTAACGCGAGTTTCTTGAGCTATTACGCCGCGCAAAATGAAAACGAATCGAAATTATATCCTCTTTAAAATACACGGGTAGCAGCGGCGCATGGCTGGTGAAGATGAGGAGATTGAAGCTAGCCGGATAGCATCAAGTACTAATAATATTCATATTATCCAGTTTCGGCTAAAACCTTTGAATGGAAATGATTTTTTATTTTATATCAAAAGATAGAGCGAATTAAAAGACTTTTAAATGGAAATGATTTTTTATTTTATATCAAAAGATAGAGCGAATTAAAAGACTTTTAAATGGAAATGATTTTTTGTTTTAAATCAAGAGATAGAGCGAATTAAAAGACTTTTAAATGGAAATGATTTTTTATTTTACATCAAGAGATAGAGCGAATTAAAAGACTTTCAAGCGGAAATGATTTTTTATTTTACATCAAGAGATAGAGCGAATTAAAAGACTTTCAAGCGGAAATGATTTTTTATTCTATATCAAGAGATAGAGTGAATTAAAGAAGCTTGAAAATTCTAAATTAGTATAATTTTGATAAAAACTAAAGGTCTACAGCACCCGGTATTCCCAGGCGGTCACCCATCCAAGTACTAACCGGGCTCGACGTTGCTTAGCTTCAGTGATCGGACGAGAACTGGCGTTTTCAACGTGATATGGCCGTAGACATTTAGTAAGCTTCAACAGACGCTAAATGAGAAACGTGGCAATAATCAGCGAACGCCCATTGGACAATATAGTCACGGCTTGGTGAGCATTATTATAACTCTGCGTTAATAGCGTGTCTCGAAGAGCGCATCAGTGTCTACGGCCATATCACGTTGAAAACGCCAGTTCTCGTCCGATCACTGAAGCTAAGCAACGTCGAGCCCGGTTAGTACTTGGATGGGTGACCGCCTGGGAATACCGGGTGCTGTAGACTTTTTATTTATTTTTACATCTTGCTATCTTCATCGCGATCTTCGCGCTATCTTCATCTACATGTACATGTACATGTTCATGTACATGAACATGTACTACGTATGCGTTATATATATATACATATACTATGTACTATGTACTATGTACTACGTACGTGTAGTGTGTAACAGTATATATAACTTTGCTGCTGCATTTCCGCGTCAAAACCCTTCTGGCAAGCGTGATCAATTAAAGCGCGACACTTTTTGTAGTCGAAGGATGTACTCTACTCGTGTATAACAAAAACTGTTGCAGCGTCCGATCTCAACATAAAAATAACATATTCTCACTTTTAATCCGAAGAAATCTCTTTTAAAGGAAGTTTGTTACTTTTTCTCGACATAAAGTGACGCGCTATCGTAGATCTTATTAGTTTACCGGCTATCTAATGTCTACGCGTGTAAAGACAGGTGAGTAGTAAGCGCCGTTCTTTGGCTTGTTCTTCTCATCTACGAGTTCGAAAGAAAACAGCCCTACATAGAAAGCTTTTACTTACGCGAACAGGTGTGTTAAAAAGATGTTCACGTCGAACCAAATAAAGCGATGCTTTAGAAATGGTGTAATAGCCTCCAAACGAGTACGCTCGCGTTCGACCGCCGCGCGAGTAGCTTCAACTCCTAACGAAACAATCGTAGTACGTCTACTATATACACGTGTAAATTAGGATTCGTTTGCTCTCTCAACATCTGAAAGAGCGGTTAATCGCGCTGCAACGAAACATTCATGCGTACCATGTAAACTAGGATTCGTTCGCTCTCTCAATATTTGAAAGAGCGGTCAATCGCGCTGCCGGTTATTCGTCCAGCTCGCTCATTAGCTATGAAAAGCTATCGAGTTACTTCGAACGCATAGCTTAAAACTTTGCCATTGCGTAACGAATATTCCCGGCTCAAACGAATCGTTGATATTGTGCAAATTAGGAGTCGTGTGTACTCTCATACTTCGACGGCGTGGTTGTTCGCGCTCGATAATATTCGACTCGTTCACTCATTGGCTAAACGCATAGCGTTCAAGATCTCGCCGATTCGTACGAAGGTTGCAGGCTCGTTACCGCCGCTTCACGCGCTTTAGATTATTTCGTCAGCATTTTGAAAACTACGGTAAATATTTTCCTTTTAAATAATTATAATCGCGTGGAAATGACCTTACGCGAAAGTAGGCTTTTCGCTAGAGATAATTCCGCAAAGATAAAAACTGATGGAGCAACCTTAGCTACGCGCTGGCCCGCGCTCATCACCGAACTTAGTTGCCGTCGTAACGTAGATTCCACGTTCCGGTTTGTAATTCGTTTCGAAACTTTTTGACACAATTTACCTTTTAGACTTTTACGCATCCGCGAGTACGGTTTTGTTTCATCACGATCGAAGACGATCGCTCGAGTTTACATTACGAGAATGCGTATTTTGCGGCGAAAGGCCGAGTCGAGTTTCGTTTAGTTATTTATTTTAGCTTTTAGGTAAACTCGTAACGCCGACATACGAGTTGCGCAATTAAAAGGAAATCTTAACGCGAGTTTCTTGAGCTATTACGCCGCGCAAAATGAAAACGAATCGAAATTATATCCTCTTTAAAATACACGGGTAGCAGCGGCGCATGGCTGGTGAAGATGAGGAGATTGAAGCTAGCCGGATAGCATCAAGTACTAATAATATTCATATTATCCAGTTTCGGCTAAAACCTTTGAATGGAAATGATTTTTTATTTTATATCAAAAGATAGAGCGAATTAAAAGACTTTTAAATGGAAATGATTTTTTATTTTATATCAAAAGATAGAGCGAATTAAAAGACTTTTAAATGGAAATGATTTTTTGTTTTAAATCAAGAGATAGAGCGAATTAAAAGACTTTTAAATGGAAATGATTTTTTATTTTACATCAAGAGATAGAGCGAATTAAAAGACTTTCAAGCGGAAATGATTTTTTATTTTACATCAAGAGATAGAGCGAATTAAAAGACTTTCAAGCGGAAATGATTTTTTATTCTATATCAAGAGATAGAGTGAATTAAAGAAGCTTGAAAATTCTAAATTAGTATAATTTTGATAAAAACTAAAGGTCTACAGCACCCGGTATTCCCAGGCGGTCACCCATCCAAGTACTAACCGGGCTCGACGTTGCTTAGCTTCAGTGATCGGACGAGAACTGGCGTTTTCAACGTGATATGGCCGTAGACATTTAGTAAGCTTCAACAGACGCTAATGAGAAACGTGGCAATAATCAGCGAACGCCCATTGGACAATATAGTCACGGCTTGGTGAGCATTATTATAACTCTGCGTTAATAGCGTGTCTCGAAGAGCGCATCAGTGTCTACGGCCATATCACGTTGAAAACGCCAGTTCTCGTCCGATCACTGAAGCTAAGCAACGTCGAGCCCGGTTAGTACTTGGATGGGTGACCGCCTGGGAATACCGGGTGCTGTAGACTTTTTATTTATTTTTACATCTTGCTATCTTCATCGCGATCTTCGCGCTATCTTCATCTACATGTACATGTACATGTTCATGTACATGAACATGTACTACGTATGCGTTATATATATATACATATACTATGTACTATGTACTATGTACTATGTACTACGTACGTGTAGTGTGTAACAGTATATATAACTTTGCTGCTGCATTTCCGCGTCAAAACCCTTCTGGCAAGCGTGATCAATTAAAGCGCGACACTTTTTGTAGTCGAAGGATGTACTCTACTCGTGTATAACGAAAACTGTTGCAGCGTCCGATCTCAACATAAAAATAACATATTCTCACTTTTAATCCGAAGAAATCTCTTTTAAAGGAAGTTTGTTACTTTTTCTCGACATAAAGTGACGCGCTATCGTAGATCTTATTAGTTTACCGGCTATCTAATGTCTACGCGTGTAAAGACAGGTGAGTAGTAAGCGCCGTTCTTTGGCTTGTTCTTCTCATCTACGAGTTCGAAAGAAAACAGCCCTACATAGAAAGCTTTTACTTACGCGAACAGGTGTGTTAAAAAGATGTTCACGTCGAACCAAATAAAGCGATGCTTTAGAAATGGTGTAATAGCCTCCAAACGAGTACGCTCGCGTTCGACCGCCGCGCGAGTAGCTTCAACTCCTAACGAAACAATCGTAGTACGTCTACTATATACACGTGTAAATTAGGATTCGTTTGCTCTCTCAACATCTGAAAGAGCGGTTAATCGCGCTGCAACGAAACATTCATGCGTACCATGTAAACTAGGATTCGTTCGCTCTCTCAATATTTGAAAGAGCGGTCAATCGCGCTGCCGGTTATTCGTCCAGCTCGCTCATTAGCTATGAAAAGCTATCGAGTTACTTCGAACGCATAGCTTAAAACTTTGCCATTGCGTAACGAATATTCCCGGCTCAAACGAATCGTTGATATTGTGCAAATTAGGAGTCGTGTGTACTCTCATACTTCGACGGCGTGGTTGTTCGCGCTCGATAATATTCGACTCGTTCACTCATTGGCTAAACGCATAGCGTTCAAGATCTCGCCGATTCGTACGAAGGTTGCAGGCTCGTTACCGCCGCTTCACGCGCTTTAGATTATTTCGTCAGCATTTTGAAAACTACGGTAAATATTTTCCTTTTAAATAATTATAATCGCGTGGAAATGACCTTACGCGAAAGTAGGCTTTTCGCTAGAGATAATTCCGCAAAGATAAAAACTGATGGAGCAACCTTAGCTACGCGCTGGCCCGCGCTCATCACCGAACTTAGTTGCCGTCGTAACGTAGATTCCACGTTCCGGTTTGTAATTCGTTTCGAAACTTTTTGACACAATTTACCTTTTAGACTTTTACGCATCCGCGAGTACGGTTTTGTTTCATCACGATCGAAGACGATCGCTCGAGTTTACATTACGAGAATGCGTATTTTGCGGCGAAAGGCCGAGTCGAGTTTCGTTTAGTTATTTATTTTAGCTTTTAGGTAAACTCGTAACGCCGACATACGAGTTGCGCAATTAAAAGGAAATCTTAACGCGAGTTTCTTGAGCTATTACGCCGCGCAAAATGAAAACGAATCGAAATTATATCCTCTTTAAAATACACGGGTAGCAGCGGCGCATGGCTGGTGAAGATGAGGAGATTGAAGCTAGCCGGATAGCATCAAGTACTAATAATATTCATATTATCCAGTTTCGGCTAAAACCTTTGAATGGAAATGATTTTTTATTTTATATCAAAAGATAGAGCGAATTAAAAGACTTTTAAATGGAAATGATTTTTTATTTTATATCAAAAGATAGAGCGAATTAAAAGACTTTTAAATGGAAATGATTTTTTGTTTTAAATCAAGAGATAGAGCGAATTAAAAGACTTTTAAATGGAAATGATTTTTTATTTTACATCAAGAGATAGAGCGAATTAAAAGACTTTCAAGCGGAAATGATTTTTTATTTTACATCAAGAGATAGAGCGAATTAAAAGACTTTCAAGCGGAAATGATTTTTTATTCTATATCAAGAGATAGAGTGAATTAAAGAAGCTTGAAAATTCTAAATTAGTATAATTTTGATAAAAACTAAAGGTCTACAGCACCCGGTATTCCCAGGCGGTCACCCATCCAAGTACTAACCGGGCTCGACGTTGCTTAGCTTCAGTGATCGGACGAGAACTGGCGTTTTCAACGTGATATGGCCGTAGACATTTAGTAAGCTTCAACAGACGCTAAATGAGAAACGTGGCAATAATCAGCGAACGCCCATTGGACAATATAGTCACGGCTTGGTGAGCATTATTATAACTCTGCGTTAATAGCGTGTCTCGAAGAGCGCATCAGTGTCTACGGCCATATCACGTTGAAAATGCCAGTTCTCGTCCGATCACTGAAGCTAAGCAACGTCGAGCCCGGTTAGTACTTGGATGGGTGACCGCCTGGGAATACCGGGTGCTGTAGACTTTTTATTTATTTTTACATCTTGCTATCTTCATCGCGATCTTCGCGCTATCTTCATCTACATGTACATGTACATGTTCATGTACATGAACATGTACTACGTATGCGTTATATATATATACATATACTATGTACTATGTACTATGTACTATGTACTATGTACTACGTACGTGTAGTGTGTAACAGTATATATAACTTTGCTGCTGCATTTCCGCGTCAAAACCCTTCTGGCAAGCGTGATCAATTAAAGCGCGACACTTTTTGTAGTCGAAGGATGTACTCTACTCGTGTATAACGAAAACTGTTGCAGCGTCCGATCTCAACATAAAAATAACATATTCTCACTTTTAATCCGAAGAAATCTCTTTTAAAGGAAGTTTGTTACTTTTTCTCGACATAAAGTGACGCGCTATCGTAGATCTTATTAGTTTACCGGCTATCTAATGTCTACGCGTGTAAAGACAGGTGAGTAGTAAGCGCCGTTCTTTGGCTTGTTCTTCTCATCTACGAGTTCGAAAGAAAACAGCCCTACATAGAAAGCTTTTACTTACGCGAACAGGTGTGTTAAAAAGATGTTCACGTCGAACCAAATAAAGCGATGCTTTAGAAATGGTGTAATAGCCTCCAAACGAGTACGCTCGCGTTCGACCGCCGCGCGAGTAGCTTCAACTCCTAACGAAACAATCGTAGTACGTCTACTATATACACGTGTAAATTAGGATTCGTTTGCTCTCTCAACATCTGAAAGAGCGGTTAATCGCGCTGCAACGAAACATTCATGCGTACCATGTAAACTAGGATTCGTTCGCTCTCTCAATATTTGAAAGAGCGGTCAATCGCGCTGCCGGTTATTCGTCCAGCTCGCTCATTAGCTATGAAAAGCTATCGAGTTACTTCGAACGCATAGCTTAAAACTTTGCCATTGCGTAACGAATATTCCCGGCTCAAACGAATCGTTGATATTGTGCAAATTAGGAGTCGTGTGTACTCTCATACTTCGACGGCGTGGTTGTTCGCGCTCGATAATATTCGACTCGTTCACTCATTGGCTAAACGCATAGCGTTCAAGATCTCGCCGATTCGTACGAAGGTTGCAGGCTCGTTACCGCCGCTTCACGCGCTTTAGATTATTTCGTCAGCATTTTGAAAACTACGGTAAATATTTTCCTTTTAAATAATTATAATCGCGTGGAAATGACCTTACGCGAAAGTAGGCTTTTCGCTAGAGATAATTCCGCAAAGATAAAAACTGATGGAGCAACCTTAGCTACGCGCTGGCCCGCGCTCATCACCGAACTTAGTTGCCGTCGTAACGTAGATTCCACGTTCCGGTTTGTAATTCGTTTCGAAACTTTTTGACACAATTTACCTTTTAGACTTTTACGCATCCGCGAGTACGGTTTTGTTTCATCACGATCGAAGACGATCGCTCGAGTTTACATTACGAGAATGCGTATTTTGCGGCGAAAGGCCGAGTCGAGTTTCGTTTAGTTATTTATTTTAGCTTTTAGGTAAACTCGTAACGCCGACATACGAGTTGCGCAATTAAAAGGAAATCTTAACGCGAGTTTCTTGAGCTATTACGCCGCGCAAAATGAAAACGAATCGAAATTATATCCTCTTTAAAATACACGGGTAGCAGCGGCGCATGGCTGGTGAAGATGAGGAGATTGAAGCTAGCCGGATAGCATCAAGTACTAATAATATTCATATTATCCAGTTTCGGCTAAAACCTTTGAATGGAAATGATTTTTTATTTTATATCAAAAGATAGAGCGAATTAAAAGACTTTTAAATGGAAATGATTTTTTATTTTATATCAAAAGATAGAGCGAATTAAAAGACTTTTAAATGGAAATGATTTTTTGTTTTAAATCAAGAGATAGAGCGAATTAAAAGACTTTTAAATGGAAATGATTTTTTATTTTACATCAAGAGATAGAGCGAATTAAAAGACTTTCAAGCGGAAATGATTTTTTATTTTACATCAAGAGATAGAGCGAATTAAAAGACTTTCAAGCGGAAATGATTTTTTATTCTATATCAAGAGATAGAGTGAATTAAAGAAGCTTGAAAATTCTAAATTAGTATAATTTTGATAAAAACTAAAGGTCTACAGCACCCGGTATTCCCAGGCGGTCACCCATCCAAGTACTAACCGGGCTCGACGTTGCTTAGCTTCAGTGATCGGACGAGAACTGGCGTTTTCAACGTGATATGGCCGTAGACATTTAGTAAGCTTCAACAGACGCTAAATGAGAAACGTGGCAATAATCAGCGAACGCCCATTGGACAATATAGTCACGGCTTGGTGAGCATTATTATAACTCTGCGTTAATAGCGTGTCTCGAAGAGCGCATCAGTGTCTACGGCCATATCACGTTGAAAATGCCAGTTCTCGTCCGATCACTGAAGCTAAGCAACGTCGAGCCCGGTTAGTACTTGGATGGGTGACCGCCTGGGAATACCGGGTGCTGTAGACTTTTTATTTATTTTTACATCTTGCTATCTTCATCGCGATCTTCGCGCTATCTTCATCTACATGTACATGTACATGTTCATGTACATGAACATGTACTACGTATGCGTTATATATATATACATATACTATGTACTATGTACTATGTACTATGTACTATGTACTACGTACGTGTAGTGTGTAACAGTATATATAACTTTGCTGCTGCATTTCCGCGTCAAAACCCTTCTGGCAAGCGTGATCAATTAAAGCGCGACACTTTTTGTAGTCGAAGGATGTACTCTACTCGTGTATAACGAAAACTGTTGCAGCGTCCGATCTCAACATAAAAATAACATATTCTCACTTTTAATCCGAAGAAATCTCTTTTAAAGGAAGTTTGTTACTTTTTCTCGACATAAAGTGACGCGCTATCGTAGATCTTATTAGTTTACCGGCTATCTAATGTCTACGCGTGTAAAGACAGGTGAGTAGTAAGCGCCGTTCTTTGGCTTGTTCTTCTCATCTACGAGTTCGAAAGAAAACAGCCCTACATAGAAAGCTTTTACTTACGCGAACAGGTGTGTTAAAAAGATGTTCACGTCGAACCAAATAAAGCGATGCTTTAGAAATGGTGTAATAGCCTCCAAACGAGTACGCTCGCGTTCGACCGCCGCGCGAGTAGCTTCAACTCCTAACGAAACAATCGTAGTACGTCTACTATATACACGTGTAAATTAGGATTCGTTTGCTCTCTCAACATCTGAAAGAGCGGTTAATCGCGCTGCAACGAAACATTCATGCGTACCATGTAAACTAGGATTCGTTCGCTCTCTCAATATTTGAAAGAGCGGTCAATCGCGCTGCCGGTTATTCGTCCAGCTCGCTCATTAGCTATGAAAAGCTATCGAGTTACTTCGAACGCATAGCTTAAAACTTTGCCATTGCGTAACGAATATTCCCGGCTCAAACGAATCGTTGATATTGTGCAAATTAGGAGTCGTGTGTACTCTCATACTTCGACGGCGTGGTTGTTCGCGCTCGATAATATTCGACTCGTTCACTCATTGGCTAAACGCATAGCGTTCAAGATCTCGCCGATTCGTACGAAGGTTGCAGGCTCGTTACCGCCGCTTCACGCGCTTTAGATTATTTCGTCAGCATTTTGAAAACTACGGTAAATATTTTCCTTTTAAATAATTATAATCGCGTGGAAATGACCTTACGCGAAAGTAGGCTTTTCGCTAGAGATAATTCCGCAAAGATAAAAACTGATGGAGCAACCTTAGCTACGCGCTGGCCCGCGCTCATCACCGAACTTAGTTGCCGTCGTAACGTAGATTCCACGTTCCGGTTTGTAATTCGTTTCGAAACTTTTTGACACAATTTACCTTTTAGACTTTTACGCATCCGCGAGTACGGTTTTGTTTCATCACGATCGAAGACGATCGCTCGAGTTTACATTACGAGAATGCGTATTTTGCGGCGAAAGGCCGAGTCGAGTTTCGTTTAGTTATTTATTTTAGCTTTTAGGTAAACTCGTAACGCCGACATACGAGTTGCGCAATTAAAAGGAAATCTTAACGCGAGTTTCTTGAGCTATTACGCCGCGCAAAATGAAAACGAATCGAAATTATATCCTCTTTAAAATACACGGGTAGCAGCGGCGCATGGCTGGTGAAGATGAGGAGATTGAAGCTAGCCGGATAGCATCAAGTACTAATAATATTCATATTATCCAGTTTCGGCTAAAACCTTTGAATGGAAATGATTTTTTATTTTATATCAAAAGATAGAGCGAATTAAAAGACTTTTAAATGGAAATGATTTTTTATTTTATATCAAAAGATAGAGCGAATTAAAAGACTTTTAAATGGAAATGATTTTTTGTTTTAAATCAAGAGATAGAGCGAATTAAAAGACTTTTAAATGGAAATGATTTTTTATTTTACATCAAGAGATAGAGCGAATTAAAAGACTTTCAAGCGGAAATGATTTTTTATTTTACATCAAGAGATAGAGCGAATTAAAAGACTTTCAAGCGGAAATGATTTTTTATTCTATATCAAGAGATAGAGTGAATTAAAGAAGCTTGAAAATTCTAAATTAGTATAATTTTGATAAAAACTAAAGGTCTACAGCACCCGGTATTCCCAGGCGGTCACCCATCCAAGTACTAACCGGGCTCGACGTTGCTTAGCTTCAGTGATCGGACGAGAACTGGCGTTTTCAACGTGATATGGCCGTAGACATTTAGTAAGCTTCAACAGACGCTAATGAGAAACGTGGCAATAATCAGCGAACGCCCATTGGACAATATAGTCACGGCTTGGTGAGCATTATTATAACTCTGCGTTAATAGCGTGTCTCGAAGAGCGCATCAGTGTCTACGGCCATATCACGTTGAAAACGCCAGTTCTCGTCCGATCACTGAAGCTAAGCAACGTCGAGCCCGGTTAGTACTTGGATGGGTGACCGCCTGGGAATACCGGGTGCTGTAGACTTTTTATTTATTTTTACATCTTGCTATCTTCATCGCGATCTTCGCGCTATCTTCATCTACATGTACATGTACATGTTCATGTACATGAACATGTACTACGTATGCGTTATATATATATACATATACTATGTACTATGTACTATGTACTATGTACTACGTACGTGTAGTGTGTAACAGTATATATAACTTTGCTGCTGCATTTCCGCGTCAAAACCCTTCTGGCAAGCGTGATCAATTAAAGCGCGACACTTTTTGTAGTCGAAGGATGTACTCTACTCGTGTATAACGAAAACTGTTGCAGCGTCCGATCTCAACATAAAAATAACATATTCTCACTTTTAATCCGAAGAAATCTCTTTTAAAGGAAGTTTGTTACTTTTTCTCGACATAAAGTGACGCGCTATCGTAGATCTTATTAGTTTACCGGCTATCTAATGTCTACGCGTGTAAAGACAGGTGAGTAGTAAGCGCCGTTCTTTGGCTTGTTCTTCTCATCTACGAGTTCGAAAGAAAACAGCCCTACATAGAAAGCTTTTACTTACGCGAACAGGTGTGTTAAAAAGATGTTCACGTCGAACCAAATAAAGCGATGCTTTAGAAATGGTGTAATAGCCTCCAAACGAGTACGCTCGCGTTCGACCGCCGCGCGAGTAGCTTCAACTCCTAACGAAACAATCGTAGTACGTCTACTATATACACGTGTAAATTAGGATTCGTTTGCTCTCTCAACATCTGAAAGAGCGGTTAATCGCGCTGCAACGAAACATTCATGCGTACCATGTAAACTAGGATTCGTTCGCTCTCTCAATATTTGAAAGAGCGGTCAATCGCGCTGCCGGTTATTCGTCCAGCTCGCTCATTAGCTATGAAAAGCTATCGAGTTACTTCGAACGCATAGCTTAAAACTTTGCCATTGCGTAACGAATATTCCCGGCTCAAACGAATCGTTGATATTGTGCAAATTAGGAGTCGTGTGTACTCTCATACTTCGACGGCGTGGTTGTTCGCGCTCGATAATATTCGACTCGTTCACTCATTGGCTAAACGCATAGCGTTCAAGATCTCGCCGATTCGTACGAAGGTTGCAGGCTCGTTACCGCCGCTTCACGCGCTTTAGATTATTTCGTCAGCATTTTGAAAACTACGGTAAATATTTTCCTTTTAAATAATTATAATCGCGTGGAAATGACCTTACGCGAAAGTAGGCTTTTCGCTAGAGATAATTCCGCAAAGATAAAAACTGATGGAGCAACCTTAGCTACGCGCTGGCCCGCGCTCATCACCGAACTTAGTTGCCGTCGTAACGTAGATTCCACGTTCCGGTTTGTAATTCGTTTCGAAACTTTTTGACACAATTTACCTTTTAGACTTTTACGCATCCGCGAGTACGGTTTTGTTTCATCACGACCGAAGACGATCGCTCGAGTTTACATTACGAGAATGCGTATTTTGCGGCGAAAGGCCGAGTCGAGTTTCGTTTAGTTATTTATTTTAGCTTTTAGGTAAACTCGTAACGCCGACATACGAGTTGCGCAATTAAAAGGAAATCTTAACGCGAGTTTCTTGAGCTATTACGCCGCGCAAAATGAAAACGAATCGAAATTATATCATCTTTAAAATACACGGGTAGCAGCGGCGCATGGCTGGTGAAGATGAGGAGATTGAAGCTAGCCGGATAGCATCAAGTACTAATAATATTCATATTATCCAGTTTCGGCTAAAACCTTTGAATGGAAATGATTTTTTATTTTATATCAAAAGATAGAGCGAATTAAAAGACTTTTAAATGGAAATGATTTTTTATTTTATATCAAAAGATAGAGCGAATTAAAAGACTTTTAAATGGAAATGATTTTTTATTTTATATCAAAAGATAGAGCGAATTAAAAGACTTTTAAATGGAAATGATTTTTTGTTTTAAATCAAGAGATAGAGCGAATTAAAAGACTTTTAAATGGAAATGATTTTTTATTTTACATCAAGAGATAGAGCGAATTAAAAGACTTTCAAGCGGAAATGATTTTTTATTTTACATCAAGAGATAGAGCGAATTAAAAGACTTTCAAGCGGAAATGATTTTTTATTCTATATCAAGAGATAGAGTGAATTAAAGAAGCTTGAAAATTCTAAATTAGTATAATTTTGATAAAAACTAAAGGTCTACAGCACCCGGTATTCCCAGGCGGTCACCCATCCAAGTACTAACCGGGCTCGACGTTGCTTAGCTTCAGTGATCGGACGAGAACTGGCGTTTTCAACGTGATATGGCCGTAGACATTTAGTAAGCTTCAACAGACGCTAATGAGAAACGTGGCAATAATCAGCGAACGCCCATTGGACAATATAGTCACGGCTTGGTGAGCATTATTATAACTCTGCGTTAATAGCGTGTCTCGAAGAGCGCATCAGTGTCTACGGCCATATCACGTTGAAAACGCCAGTTCTCGTCCGATCACTGAAGCTAAGCAACGTCGAGCCCGGTTAGTACTTGGATGGGTGACCGCCTGGGAATACCGGGTGCTGTAGACTTTTTATTTATTTTTACATCTTGCTATCTTCATCGCGATCTTCGCGCTATCTTCATCTACATGTACATGTACATGTTCATGTACATGAACATGTACTACGTATGCGTTATATATATATACATATACTATGTACTATGTACTATGTACTATGTACTACGTACGTGTAGTGTGTAACAGTATATATAACTTTGCTGCTGCATTTCCGCGTCAAAACCCTTCTGGCAAGCGTGATCAATTAAAGCGCGACACTTTTTGTAGTCGAAGGATGTACTCTACTCGTGTATAACGAAAACTGTTGCAGCGTCCGATCTCAACATAAAAATAACATATTCTCACTTTTAATCCGAAGAAATCTCTTTTAAAGGAAGTTTGTTACTTTTTCTCGACATAAAGTGACGCGCTATCGTAGATCTTATTAGTTTACCGGCTATCTAATGTCTACGCGTGTAAAGACAGGTGAGTAGTAAGCGCCGTTCTTTGGCTTGTTCTTCTCATCTACGAGTTCGAAAGAAAACAGCCCTACATAGAAAGCTTTTACTTACGCGAACAGGTGTGTTAAAAAGATGTTCACGTCGAACCAAATAAAGCGATGCTTTAGAAATGGTGTAATAGCCTCCAAACGAGTACGCTCGCGTTCGACCGCCGCGCGAGTAGCTTCAACTCCTAACGAAACAATCGTAGTACGTCTACTATATACACGTGTAAATTAGGATTCGTTTGCTCTCTCAACATCTGAAAGAGCGGTTAATCGCGCTGCAACGAAACATTCATGCGTACCATGTAAACTAGGATTCGTTCGCTCTCTCAATATTTGAAAGAGCGGTCAATCGCGCTGCCGGTTATTCGTCCAGCTCGCTCATTAGCTATGAAAAGCTATCGAGTTACTTCGAACGCATAGCTTAAAACTTTGCCATTGCGTAACGAATATTCCCGGCTCAAACGAATCGTTGATATTGTGCAAATTAGGAGTCGTGTGTACTCTCATACTTCGACGGCGTAGTTGTTCGCGTTCGATAATATTCGACTCGTTCACTCATTGGCTAAACGCATAGCGTTCAAGATCTCGCCGATTCGTACGAAGGTTGCAGGCTCGTTACCGCCGCTTCACACGCTTTAGATTATTTCGTCAGCATTTTGAAAACTACGGTAAATATTTTCCTTTTAAATAATTATAATCGCGTGGAAATGACCTTACGCGAAAGTAGGCTTTTCGCTAGAGATAATTCCGCAAAGATAAAAACTGATGGAGCAACCTTAGCTACGCGCTGGCCCGCGCTCATCACCGAACTTAGTTGCCGTCGTAACGTAGATTCCACGTTCCGGTTTGTAATTCGTTTCGAAACTTTTTGACACAATTTACCTTTTAGACTTTTACGCATCCGCGAGTACGGTTTTGTTTCATCACGACCGAAGACGATCGCTCGAGTTTACATTACGAGAATGCGTATTTTGCGGCGAAAGGCCGAGTCGAGTTTCGTTTAGTTATTTATTTTAGCTTTTAGGTAAACTCGTAACGCCGACATACGAGTTGCACAATTAAAAGGAAATCTTAACGCGAGTTTCTTGAGCTATTACGCCGCGCAAAATGAAAACGAATCGAAATTATATCCTCTTTAAAATACACGGGTAGCAGCGGCGCATGGCTGGTGAAGATGAGGAGATTGAAGCTAGCCGGATAGCATCAAGTACTAATAATATTCATATTATCCAGTTTCGGCTAAAACCTTTGAATGGAAATGATTTTTTATTTTATATCAAAAGATAGAGCGAATTAAAAGACTTTTAAATGGAAATGATTTTTTATTTTATATCAAAAGATAGAGCGAATTAAAAGACTTTTAAATGGAAATGATTTTTTATTTTATATCAAAAGATAGAGCGAATTAAAAGACTTTTAAATGGAAATGATTTTTTGTTTTAAATCAAGAGATAGAGCGAATTAAAAGACTTTTAAATGGAAATGATTTTTTATTTTACATCAAGAGATAGAGCGAATTAAAAGACTTTCAAGCGGAAATGATTTTTTATTTTACATCAAGAGATAGAGCGAATTAAAAGACTTTCAAGCGGAAATGATTTTTTATTCTATATCAAGAGATAGAGTGAATTAAAGAAGCTTGAAAATTCTAAATTAGTATAATTTTGATAAAAACTAAAGGTCTACAGCACCCGGTATTCCCAGGCGGTCACCCATCCAAGTACTAACCGGGCTCGACGTTGCTTAGCTTCAGTGATCGGACGAGAACTGGCGTTTTCAACGTGATATGGCCGTAGACATTTAGTAAGCTTCAACAGACGCTAATGAGAAACGTGGCAATAATCAGCGAACGCCCATTGGACAATATAGTCACGGCTTGGTGAGCATTATTATAACTCTGCGTTAATAGCGTGTCTCGAAGAGCGCATCAGTGTCTACGGCCATATCACGTTGAAAACGCCAGTTCTCGTCCGATCACTGAAGCTAAGCAACGTCGAGCCCGGTTAGTACTTGGATGGGTGACCGCCTGGGAATACCGGGTGCTGTAGACTTTTTATTTATTTTTACATCTTGCTATCTTCATCGCGATCTTCGCGCTATCTTCATCTACATGTACATGTACATGTTCATGTACATGAACATGTACTACGTATGCGTTATATATATATACATATACTATGTACTATGTACTATGTACTATGTACTACGTACGTGTAGTGTGTAACAGTATATATAACTTTGCTGCTGCATTTCCGCGTCAAAACCCTTCTGGCAAGCGTGATCAATTAAAGCGCGACACTTTTTGTAGTCGAAGGATGTACTCTACTCGTGTATAACGAAAACTGTTGCAGCGTCCGATCTCAACATAAAAATAACATATTCTCACTTTTAATCCGAAGAAATCTCTTTTAAAGGAAGTTTGTTACTTTTTCTCGACATAAAGTGACGCGCTATCGTAGATCTTATTAGTTTACCGGCTATCTAATGTCTACGCGTGTAAAGACAGGTGAGTAGTAAGCGCCGTTCTTTGGCTTGTTCTTCTCATCTACGAGTTCGAAAGAAAACAGCCCTACATAGAAAGCTTTTACTTACGCGAACAGGTGTGTTAAAAAGATGTTCACGTCGAACCAAATAAAGCGATGCTTTAGAAATGGTGTAATAGCCTCCAAACGAGTACGCTCGCGTTCGACCGCCGCGCGAGTAGCTTCAACTCCTAACGAAACAATCGTAGTACGTCTACTATATACACGTGTAAATTAGGATTCGTTTGCTCTCTCAACATCTGAAAGAGCGGTTAATCGCGCTGCAACGAAACATTCATGCGTACCATGTAAACTAGGATTCGTTCGCTCTCTCAATATTTGAAAGAGCGGTCAATCGCGCTGCCGGTTATTCGTCCAGCTCGCTCATTAGCTATGAAAAGCTATCGAGTTACTTCGAACGCATAGCTTAAAACTTTGCCATTGCGTAACGAATATTCCCGGCTCAAACGAATCGTTGATATTGTGCAAATTAGGAGTCGTGTGTACTCTCATACTTCGACGGCGTGGTTGTTCGCGCTCGATAATATTCGACTCGTTCACTCATTGGCTAAACGCATAGCGTTCAAGATCTCGCCGATTCGTACGAAGGTTGCAGGCTCGTTACCGCCGCTTCACGCGCTTTAGATTATTTCGTCAGCATTTTGAAAACTACGGTAAATATTTTCCTTTTAAATAATTATAATCGCGTGGAAATGACCTTACGCGAAAGTAGGCTTTTCGCTAGAGATAATTCCGCAAAGATAAAAACTGATGGAGCAACCTTAGCTACGCGCTGGCCCGCGCTCATCACCGAACTTAGTTGCCGTCGTAACGTAGATTCCACGTTCCGGTTTGTAATTCGTTTCGAAACTTTTTGACACAATTTACCTTTTAGACTTTTACGCATCCGCGAGTACGGTTTTGTTTCATCACGACCGAAGACGATCGCTCGAGTTTACATTACGAGAATGCGTATTTTGCGGCGAAAGGCCGAGTCGAGTTTCGTTTAGTTATTTATTTTAGCTTTTAGGTAAACTCGTAACGCCGACATACGAGTTGCGCAATTAAAAGGAAATCTTAACGCGAGTTTCTTGAGCTATTACGCCGCGCAAAATGAAAACGAATCGAAATTATATCATCTTTAAAATACACGGGTAGCAGCGGCGCATGGCTGGTGAAGATGAGGAGATTGAAGCTAGCCGGATAGCATCAAGTACTAATAATATTCATATTATCCAGTTTCGGCTAAAACCTTTGAATGGAAATGATTTTTTATTTTATATCAAAAGATAGAGCGAATTAAAAGACTTTTAAATGGAAATGATTTTTTATTTTATATCAAAAGATAGAGCGAATTAAAAGACTTTTAAATGGAAATGATTTTTTATTTTATATCAAAAGATAGAGCGAATTAAAAGACTTTTAAATGGAAATGATTTTTTGTTTTAAATCAAGAGATAGAGCGAATTAAAAGACTTTTAAATGGAAATGATTTTTTATTTTACATCAAGAGATAGAGCGAATTAAAAGACTTTCAAGCGGAAATGATTTTTTATTTTACATCAAGAGATAGAGCGAATTAAAAGACTTTCAAGCGGAAATGATTTTTTATTCTATATCAAGAGATAGAGTGAATTAAAGAAGCTTGAAAATTCTAAATTAGTATAATTTTGATAAAAACTAAAGGTCTACAGCACCCGGTATTCCCAGGCGGTCACCCATCCAAGTACTAACCGGGCTCGACGTTGCTTAGCTTCAGTGATCGGACGAGAACTGGCGTTTTCAACGTGATATGGCCGTAGACATTTAGTAAGCTTCAACAGACGCTAATGAGAAACGTGGCAATAATCAGCGAACGCCCATTGGACAATATAGTCACGGCTTGGTGAGCATTATTATAACTCTGCGTTAATAGCGTGTCTCGAAGAGCGCATCAGTGTCTACGGCCATATCACGTTGAAAACGCCAGTTCTCGTCCGATCACTGAAGCTAAGCAACGTCGAGCCCGGTTAGTACTTGGATGGGTGACCGCCTGGGAATACCGGGTGCTGTAGACTTTTTATTTATTTTTACATCTTGCTATCTTCATCGCGATCTTCGCGCTATCTTCATCTACATGTACATGTACATGTTCATGTACATGAACATGTACTACGTATGCGTTATATATATATACATATACTATGTACTATGTACTATGTACTATGTACTACGTACGTGTAGTGTGTAACAGTATATATAACTTTGCTGCTGCATTTCCGCGTCAAAACCCTTCTGGCAAGCGTGATCAATTAAAGCGCGACACTTTTTGTAGTCGAAGGATGTACTCTACTCGTGTATAACGAAAACTGTTGCAGCGTCCGATCTCAACATAAAAATAACATATTCTCACTTTTAATCCGAAGAAATCTCTTTTAAAGGAAGTTTGTTACTTTTTCTCGACATAAAGTGACGCGCTATCGTAGATCTTATTAGTTTACCGGCTATCTAATGTCTACGCGTGTAAAGACAGGTGAGTAGTAAGCGCCGTTCTTTGGCTTGTTCTTCTCATCTACGAGTTCGAAAGAAAACAGCCCTACATAGAAAGCTTTTACTTACGCGAACAGGTGTGTTAAAAAGATGTTCACGTCGAACCAAATAAAGCGATGCTTTAGAAATGGTGTAATAGCCTCCAAACGAGTACGCTCGCGTTCGACCGCCGCGCGAGTAGCTTCAACTCCTAACGAAACAATCGTAGTACGTCTACTATATACACGTGTAAATTAGGATTCGTTTGCTCTCTCAACATCTGAAAGAGCGGTTAATCGCGCTGCAACGAAACATTCATGCGTACCATGTAAACTAGGATTCGTTCGCTCTCTCAATATTTGAAAGAGCGGTCAATCGCGCTGCCGGTTATTCGTCCAGCTCGCTCATTAGCTATGAAAAGCTATCGAGTTACTTCGAACGCATAGCTTAAAACTTTGCCATTGCGTAACGAATATTCCCGGCTCAAACGAATCGTTGATATTGTGCAAATTAGGAGTCGTGTGTACTCTCATACTTCGACGGCGTAGTTGTTCGCGCTCGATAATATTCGACTCGTTCACTCATTGGCTAAGCGCATAGCGTTCAAGATCTCGCCGATTCGTACGAAGGTTGCAGGCTCGTTACCGCCGCTTCACGCGCTTTAGATTATTTCGTCAGCATTTTGAAAACTACGGTAAATATTTTCCTTTTAAATAATTATAATCGCGTGGAAATGACCTTACGCGAAAGTAGGCTTTTCGCTAGAGATAATTCCGCAAAGATAAAAACTGATGGAGCAACCTTAGCTACGCGCTGGCCCGCGCTCATCACCGAACTTAGTTGCCGTCGTAACGTAGATTCCACGTTCCGGTTTGTAATTCGTTTCGAAACTTTTTGACACAATTTACCTTTTAGACTTTTACGCATCCGCGAGTACGGTTTTGTTTCATCACGACCGAAGACGATCGCTCGAGTTTACATTACGAGAATGCGTATTTTGCGGCGAAAGGCCGAGTCGAGTTTCGTTTAGTTATTTATTTTAGCTTTTAGGTAAACTCGTAACGCCGACATACGAGTTGCGCAATTAAAAGGAAATCTTAACGCGAGTTTCTTGAGCTATTACGCCGCGCAAAATGAAAACGAATCGAAATTATATCCTCTTTAAAATACACGGGTAGCAGCGGCGCATGGCTGGTGAAGATGAGGAGATTGAAGCTAGCCGGATAGCATCAAGTACTAATAATATTCATATTATCCAGTTTCGGCTAAAACCTTTGAATGGAAATGATTTTTTATTTTATATCAAAAGATAGAGCGAATTAAAAGACTTTTAAATGGAAATGATTTTTTATTTTACATCAAGAGATAGAGCGAATTAAAAGACTTTCAAGCGGAAATGATTTTTTATTTTACATCAAGAGATAGAGCGAATTAAAGGACTTTCAAGCGGAAATGATTTTTTATTCTATATCAAGAGATAGAGTGAATTAAAGAAGCTTGAAAATTCTAAATTAGTATAATTTTGATAAAAACTAAAGGTCTACAGCACCCGGTATTCCCAGGCGGTCACCCATCCAAGTACTAACCGGGCTCAACGTTGCTTAGCTTCAGTGATCGGACGAGAACTGGCGTTTTCAACGTGATATGGCCGTAGACATTTAGTAAGCTTCAACAGACGCTAATGAGAAACGTGGCAATAATCAGCGAACGCCCATTGGACAATATAGTCACGGCTTGGTGAGCATTATTATAACTCTGCGTTAATAGTGTGTCTCGAAGAGCGCATCAGTGTCTACGGCCATATCACGTTGAAAACGCCAGTTCTCGTCCGATCACTGAAGCTAAGCAACGTCGAGCCCGGTTAGTACTTGGATGGGTGACCGCCTGGGAATACCGGGTGCTGTAGACTTTTTATTTATTTTTACATCTTGCTATCTTCATCGCGATCTTCGCGCTATCTTCATCTACATGTACATGTACATGTACATGTTCATGAGCATGAACATGTACTACGTATGCGTTATATATATATACATATACTATGTACTATGTACTATGTACTATGTACTATGTACTACGTACGTGTAGTGTGTAACAGTATATATAACTTTGCTGCTGCATTTCCGCGTCAAAACCCTTCTGGCAAGCGTGATCAATTAAAGCGCGACACTTTTTGTAGTCGAAGGATGTACTCTACTCGTGTATAACGAAAACTGTTGCAGCGTCCGATCTCAACATAAAAATAACATATTCTCACTTTTAATCCGAAGAAATCTCTTTTAAAGGAAGTTTGTTACTTTTTCTCGACATAAAGTGACGCGCTATCGTAGATCTTATTAGTTTACCGGCTATCTAATGTCTACGCGTGTAAAGACAGGTGAGTAGTAAGCGCCGTTCTTTGGCTTGTTCTTCTCATCTACGAGTTCGAAAGAAAACAGCCCTACATAGAAAGCTTTTACTTACGCGAACAGGTGTGTTAAAAAGATGTTCACGTCGAACCAAATAAAGCGATGCTTTAGAAATGGTGTAATAGCCTCCAAACGAGTACGCTCGCGTTCGACCGCCGCGCGAGTAGCTTCAACTCCTAACGAAACAATCGTAGTACGTCTACTATATACACGTGTAAATTAGGATTCGTTTGCTCTCTCAACATCTGAAAGAGCGGTTAATCGCGCTGCAACGAAACATTCATGCGTACCATGTAAACTAGGATTCGTTCGCTCTCTCAATATTTGAAAGAGCGGTCAATCGCGCTGCCGGTTATTCGTCCAGCTCGCTCATTAGCTATGAAAAGCTATCGAGTTACTTCGAACGCATAGCTTAAAACTTTGCCATTGCGTAACGAATATTCCCGGCTCAAACGAATCGTTGATATTGTGCAAATTAGGAGTCGTGTGTACTCTCATACTTCGACGGCGTAGTTGTTCGCGCTCGATAATATTCGACTCGTTCACTCATTGGCTAAACGCATAGCGTTCA
This sequence comes from Watersipora subatra, assembly GCF_963576615.1. Taxonomy (NCBI): domain Eukaryota; kingdom Metazoa; phylum Bryozoa; class Gymnolaemata; order Cheilostomatida; family Watersiporidae; genus Watersipora; species Watersipora subatra. The sequence goes on from NC_088718.1 coordinate 12,805,618, forward strand.
AGATCTCGCCGATTCGTACGAAGGTTGCAGGCTCGTTACCGCCGCTTCACGCGCTTTAGATTATTTCGTCAGCATTTTGAAAACTACGGTAAATATTTTCCTTTTAAATAATTATAATCGCGTGGAAATGACCTTACGCGAAAGTAGGCTTTTCGCTAGAGATAATTCCGCAAAGATAAAAACTGATGGAGCAACCTTAGCTACGCGCTGGCCCGCGCTCATCACCGAACTTAGTTGCCGTCGTAACGTAGATTCCACGTTCCGGTTTGTAATTCGTTTCGAAACTTTTTGACACAATTTACCTTTTAGACTTTTACGCATCCGCGAGTACGGTTTTGTTTCATCACGACCGAAGACGATCGCTCGAGTTTACATTACGAGAATGCGTATTTTGCGGCGAAAGGCCGAGTCGAGTTTCGTTTAGTTATTTATTTTAGCTTTTAGGTAAACTCGTAACGCCGACATACGAGTTGCGCAATTAAAAGGAAATCTTAACGCGAGTTTCTTGAGCTATTACGCCGCGCAAAATGAAAACGAATCGAAATTATATCCTCTTTAAAATACACGGGTAGCAGCGGCGCATGGCTGGTGAAGATGAGGAGATTGAAGCTAGCCGGATAGCATCAAGTACTAATAATATTCATATTATCCAGTTTCGGCTAAAACCTTTGAATGGAAATGATTTTTTATTTTATATCAAAAGATAGAGCGAATTAAAAGACTTTTAAATGGAAATGATTTTTTATTTTATATCAAAAGATAGAGCGAATTAAAAGACTTTTAAATGGAAATGATTTTTTATTTTATATCAAAAGATAGAGCGAATTAAAAGACTTTTAAATGGAAATGATTTTTTGTTTTAAATCAAGAGATAGAGCGAATTAAAAGACTTTTAAATGGAAATGATTTTTTATTTTACATCAAGAGATAGAGCGAATTAAAAGACTTTCAAGCGGAAATGATTTTTTATTTTACATCAAGAGATAGAGCGAATTAAAAGACTTTCAAGCGGAAATGATTTTTTATTCTATATCAAGAGATAGAGTGAATTAAAGAAGCTTGAAAATTCTAAATTAGTATAATTTTGATAAAAACTAAAGGTCTACAGCACCCGGTATTCCCAGGCGGTCACCCATCCAAGTACTAACCGGGCTCGACGTTGCTTAGCTTCAGTGATCGGACGAGAACTGGCGTTTTCAACGTGATATGGCCGTAGACATTTAGTAAGCTTCAACAGACGCTAATGAGAAACGTGGCAATAATCAGCGAACGCCCATTGGACAATATAGTCACGGCTTGGTGAGCATTATTATAACTCTGCGTTAATAGCGTGTCTCGAAGAGCGCATCAGTGTCTACGGCCATATCACGTTGAAAACGCCAGTTCTCGTCCGATCACTGAAGCTAAGCAACGTCGAGCCCGGTTAGTACTTGGATGGGTGACCGCCTGGGAATACCGGGTGCTGTAGACTTTTTATTTATTTTTACATCTTGCTATCTTCATCGCGATCTTCGCGCTATCTTTATCTACATGTACATGTACATGTACATGTTCATGAGCATGAACATGTACTACGTATGCGTTATATATATATACATATACTATGTACTATGTACTATGTACTATGTACTACGTACGTGTAGTGTGTAACAGTATATATAACTTTGCTGCTGCATTTCCGCGTCAAAACCCTTCTGGCAAGCGTGATCAATTAAAGCGCGACACTTTTTGTAGTCGAAGGATGTACTCTACTCGTGTATAACGAAAACTGTTGCAGCGTCCGATCTCAACATAAAAATAACATATTCTCACTTTTAATCCGAAGAAATCTCTTTTAAAGGAAGTTTGTTACTTTTTCTCGACATAAAGTGACGCGCTATCGTAGATCTTATTAGTTTACCGGCTATCTAATGTCTACGCGTGTAAAGACAGGTGAGTAGTAAGCGCCGTTCTTTGGCTTGTTCTTCTCATCTACGAGTTCGAAAGAAAACAGCCCTACATAGAAAGCTTTTACTTACGCGAACAGGTGTGTTAAAAAGATGTTCACGTCGAACCAAATAAAGCGATGCTTTAGAAATGGTGTAATAGCCTCCAAACGAGTACGCTCGCGTTCGACCGCCGCGCGAGTAGCTTCAACTCCTAACGAAACAATCGTAGTACGTCTACTATATACACGTGTAAATTAGGATTCGTTTGCTCTCTCAACATCTGAAAGAGCGGTTAATCGCGCTGCAACGAAACATTCATGCGTACCATGTAAACTAGGATTCGTTCGCTCTCTCAATATTTGAAAGAGCGGTCAATCGCGCTGCCGGTTATTCGTCCAGCTCGCTCATTAGCTATGAAAAGCTATCGAGTTACTTCGAACGCATAGCTTAAAACTTTGCCATTGCGTAACGAATATTCCCGGCTCAAACGAATCGTTGATATTGTGCAAATTAGGAGTCGTGTGTACTCTCATATTTCGACGGCGTAGTTGTTCGCGCTCGATAATATTCGACTCGTTCACTCATTGGCTAAACGCATAGCGTTCAAGATCTCGCCGATTCGTACGAAGGTTGCAGGCTCGTTACCGCCGCTTCACGCGCTTTAGATTATTTCGTCAGCATTTTGAAAACTACGGTAAATATTTTCCTTTTAAATAATTATAATCACGTGGAAATGACCTTACGCGAAAGTAGGCTTTTCGCTAGAGATAATTCCGCAAAGATAAAAACTGATGGAGCAACCTTAGCTACGCGCTGGCCCGCGCTCATCACCGAACTTAGTTGCCGTCGTAACGTAGATTCCACGTTCCGGTTTGTAATTCGTTTCGAAACTTTTTGACACAATTTACCTTTTAGACTTTTACGCATCCGCGAGTACGGTTTTGTTTCATCACGATCGAAGACGATCGCTCGAGTTTACATTACGAGAATGCGTATTTTGCGGCGAAAGGCCGAGTCGAGTTTCGTTTAGTTATTTATTTTAGCTTTTAGGTAAACTCGTAACGCCGACATACGAGTTGCGCAATTAAAAGGAAATCTTAACGCGAGTTTCTTGAGCTATTACGCCGCGCAAAATGAAAACGAATCGAAATTATATCCTCTTTAAAATACACGGGTAGCAGCGGCGCATGGCTGGTGAAGATGAGGAGATTGAAGCTAGCCGGATAGCATCAAGTACTAATAATATTCATATTATCCAGTTTCGGCTAAAACCTTTGAATGGAAATGATTTTTTATTTTATATCAAAAGATAGAGCGAATTAAAAGACTTTTAAATGGAAATGATTTTTTATTTTATATCAAAAGATAGAGCGAATTAAAAGACTTTTAAATGGAAATGATTTTTTGTTTTAAATCAAGAGATAGAGCGAATTAAAAGACTTTTAAATGGAAATGATTTTTTATTTTACATCAAGAGATAGAGCGAATTAAAAGACTTTCAAGCGGAAATGATTTTTTATTTTACATCAAGAGATAGAGCGAATTAAAAGACTTTCAAGCGGAAATGATTTTTTATTCTATATCAAGAGATAGAGTGAATTAAAGAAGCTTGAAAATTCTAAATTAGTATAATTTTGATAAAAACTAAAGGTCTACAGCACCCGGTATTCCCAGGCGGTCACCCATCCAAGTACTAACCAGGCTCGACGTTGCTTAGCTTCAGTGATCGGACGAGAACTGGCGTTTTCAACGTGATATGGCCGTAGACATTTAGTAAGCTTCAACAGACGCTAATGAGAAACGTGGCAATAATCAGCGAACGCCCATTGGACAATATAGTCACGGCTTGGTGAGCATTATTATAACTCTGCGTTAATAGCGTGTCTCGAAGAGCGCATCAGTGTCTACGGCCATATCACGTTGAAAACGCCAGTTCTCGTCCGATCACTGAAGCTAAGCAACGTCGAGCCCGGTTAGTACTTGGATGGGTGACCGCCTGGGAATACCGGGTGCTGTAGACTTTTTATTTATTTTTACATCTTGCTATCTTCATCGCGATCTTCGCGCTATCTTCATCTACATGTACATGTTCATGTACATGAACATGTACTACGTATGCGTTATATATATATACATATACTATGTACTATGTACTATGTACTACGTACGTGTAGTGTGTAACAGTATATATAACTTTGCTGCTGCATTTCCGCGTCAAAACCCTTCTGGCAAGCGTGATCAATTAAAGCGCGACACTTTTTGTAGTCGAAGGATGTACTCTACTCGTGTATAACGAAAACTGTTGCAGCGTCCGATCTCAACATAAAAATAACATATTCTCACTTTTAATCCGAAGAAATCTCTTTTAAAGGAAGTTTGTTACTTTTTCTCGACATAAAGTGACGCGCTATCGTAGATCTTATTAGTTTACCGGCTATCTAATGTCTACGCGTGTAAAGACAGGTGAGTAGTAAGCGCCGTTCTTTGGCTTGTTCTTCTCATCTACGAGTTCGAAAGAAAACAGCCCTACATAGAAAGCTTTTACTTACGCGAACAGGTGTGTTAAAAAGATGTTCACGTCGAACCAAATAAAGCGATGCTTTAGAAATGGTGTAATAGCCTCCAAACGAGTACGCTCGCGTTCGACCGCCGCGCGAGTAGCTTCAACTCCTAACGAAACAATCGTAGTACGTCTACTATATACACGTGTAAATTAGGATTCGTTTGCTCTCTCAACATCTGAAAGAGCGGTTAATCGCGCTGCAACGAAACATTCATGCGTACCATGTAAACTAGGATTCGTTCGCTCTCTCAATATTTGAAAGAGCGGTCAATCGCGCTGCCGGTTATTCGTCCAGCTCGCTCATTAGCTATGAAAAGCTATCGAGTTACTTCGAACGCATAGCTTAAAACTTTGCCATTGCGTAACGAATATTCCCGGCTCAAACGAATCGTTGATATTGTGCAAATTAGGAGTCGTGTGTACTCTCATACTTCGACGGCGTAGTTGTTCGCGCTCGATAATATTCGACTCGTTCACTCATTGGCTAAACGCATAGCGTTCAAGATCTCGCCGATTCGTACGAAGGTTGCAGGCTCGTTACCGCCGCTTCACGCGCTTTAGATTATTTCGTCAGCATTTTGAAAACTACGGTAAATATTTTCCTTTTAAATAATTATAATCGCGTGGAAATGACCTTACGCGAAAGTAGGCTTTTCGCTAGAGATAATTCCGCAAAGATAAAAACTGATGGAGCAACCTTAGCTACGCGCTGGCCCGCGCTCATCACCGAACTTAGTTGCCGTCGTAACGTAGATTCCACGTTCCGGTTTGTAATTCGTTTCGAAACTTTTTGACACAATTTACCTTTTAGACTTTTACGCATCCGCGAGTACGGTTTTGTTTCATCACGACCGAAGACGATCGCTCGAGTTTACATTACGAGAATGCGTATTTTGCGGCGAAAGGCCGAGTCGAGTTTCGTTTAGTTATTTATTTTAGCTTTTAGGTAAACTCGTAACGCCGACATACGAGTTGCGCAATTAAAAGGAAATCTTAACGCGAGTTTCTTGAGCTATTACGCCGCGCAAAATGAAAACGAATCGAAATTATATCCTCTTTAAAATACACGGGTAGCAGCGGCGCATGGCTGGTGAAGATGAGGAGATTGAAGCTAGCCGGATAGCATCAAGTACTAATAATATTCATATTATCCAGTTTCGGCTAAAACCTTTGAATGGAAATGATTTTTTATTTTATATCAAAAGATAGAGCGAATTAAAAGACTTTTAAATGGAAATGATTTTTTATTTTATATCAAAAGATAGAGCGAATTAAAAGACTTTTAAATGGAAATGATTTTTTATTTTATATCAAAAGATAGAGCGAATTAAAAGACTTTTAAATGGAAATGATTTTTTGTTTTAAATCAAGAGATAGAGCGAATTAAAAGACTTTTAAATGGAAATGATTTTTTATTTTACATCAAGAGATAGAGCGAATTAAAAGACTTTCAAGCGGAAATGATTTTTTATTTTACATCAAGAGATAGAGCGAATTAAAAGACTTTCAAGCGGAAATGATTTTTTATTCTATATCAAGAGATAGAGTGAATTAAAGAAGCTTGAAAATTCTAAATTAGTATAATTTTGATAAAAACTAAAGGTCTACAGCACCCGGTATTCCCAGGCGGTCACCCATCCAAGTACTAACCGGGCTCGACGTTGCTTAGCTTCAGTGATCGGACGAGAACTGGCGTTTTCAACGTGATATGGCCGTAGACATTTAGTAAGCTTCAACAGACGCTAATGAGAAACGTGGCAATAATCAGCGAACGCCCATTGGACAATATAGTCACGGCTTGGTGAGCATTATTATAACTCTGCGTTAATAGCGTGTCTCGAAGAGCGCATCAGTGTCTACGGCCATATCACGTTGAAAACGCCAGTTCTCGTCCGATCACTGAAGCTAAGCAACGTCGAGCCCGGTTAGTACTTGGATGGGTGACCGCCTGGGAATACCGGGTGCTGTAGACTTTTTATTTATTTTTACATCTTGCTATCTTCATCGCGATCTTCGCGCTATCTTTATCTACATGTACATGTACATGTACATGTTCATGAGCATGAACATGTACTACGTATGCGTTATATATATATACATATACTATGTACTATGTACTATGTACTACGTACGTGTAGTGTGTAACAGTATATATAACTTTGCTGCTGCATTTCCGCGTCAAAACCCTTCTGGCAAGCGTGATCAATTAAAGCGCGACACTTTTTGTAGTCGAAGGATGTACTCTACTCGTGTATAACGAAAACTGTTGCAGCGTCCGATCTCAACATAAAAATAACATATTCTCACTTTTAATCCGAAGAAATCTCTTTTAAAGGAAGTTTGTTACTTTTTCTCGACATAAAGTGACGCGCTATCGTAGATCTTATTAGTTTACCGGCTATCTAATGTCTACGCGTGTAAAGACAGGTGAGTAGTAAGCGCCGTTCTTTGGCTTGTTCTTCTCATCTACGAGTTCGAAAGAAAACAGCCCTACATAGAAAGCTTTTACTTACGCGAACAGGTGTGTTAAAAAGATGTTCACGTCGAACCAAATAAAGCGATGCTTTAGAAATGGTGTAATAGCCTCCAAACGAGTACGCTCGCGTTCGACCGCCGCGCGAGTAGCTTCAACTCCTAACGAAACAATCGTAGTACGTCTACTATATACACGTGTAAATTAGGATTCGTTTGCTCTCTCAACATCTGAAAGAGCGGTTAATCGCGCTGCAACGAAACATTCATGCGTACCATGTAAACTAGGATTCGTTCGCTCTCTCAATATTTGAAAGAGCGGTCAATCGCGCTGCCGGTTATTCGTCCAGCTCGCTCATTAGCTATGAAAAGCTATCGAGTTACTTCGAACGCATAGCTTAAAACTTTGCCATTGCGTAACGAATATTCCCGGCTCAAACGAATCGTTGATATTGTGCAAATTAGGAGTCGTGTGTACTCTCATATTTCGACGGCGTAGTTGTTCGCGCTCGATAATATTCGACTCGTTCACTCATTGGCTAAACGCATAGCGTTCAAGATCTCGCCGATTCGTACGAAGGTTGCAGGCTCGTTACCGCCGCTTCACGCGCTTTAGATTATTTCGTCAGCATTTTGAAAACTACGGTAAATATTTTCCTTTTAAATAATTATAATCACGTGGAAATGACCTTACGCGAAAGTAGGCTTTTCGCTAGAGATAATTCCGCAAAGATAAAAACTGATGGAGCAACCTTAGCTACGCGCTGGCCCGCGCTCATCACCGAACTTAGTTGCCGTCGTAACGTAGATTCCACGTTCCGGTTTGTAATTCGTTTCGAAACTTTTTGACACAATTTACCTTTTAGACTTTTACGCATCCGCGAGTACGGTTTTGTTTCATCACGATCGAAGACGATCGCTCGAGTTTACATTACGAGAATGCGTATTTTGCGGCGAAAGGCCGAGTCGAGTTTCGTTTAGTTATTTATTTTAGCTTTTAGGTAAACTCGTAACGCCGACATACGAGTTGCGCAATTAAAAGGAAATCTTAACGCGAGTTTCTTGAGCTATTACGCCGCGCAAAATGAAAACGAATCGAAATTATATCCTCTTTAAAATACACGGGTAGCAGCGGCGCATGGCTGGTGAAGATGAGGAGATTGAAGCTAGCCGGATAGCATCAAGTACTAATAATATTCATATTATCCAGTTTCGGCTAAAACCTTTGAATGGAAATGATTTTTTATTTTATATCAAAAGATAGAGCGAATTAAAAGACTTTTAAATGGAAATGATTTTTTATTTTATATCAAAAGATAGAGCGAATTAAAAGACTTTTAAATGGAAATGATTTTTTGTTTTAAATCAAGAGATAGAGCGAATTAAAAGACTTTTAAATGGAAATGATTTTTTATTTTACATCAAGAGATAGAGCGAATTAAAAGACTTTCAAGCGGAAATGATTTTTTATTTTACATCAAGAGATAGAGCGAATTAAAAGACTTTCAAGCGGAAATGATTTTTTATTCTATATCAAGAGATAGAGTGAATTAAAGAAGCTTGAAAATTCTAAATTAGTATAATTTTGATAAAAACTAAAGGTCTACAGCACCCGGTATTCCCAGGCGGTCACCCATCCAAGTACTAACCGGGCTCGACGTTGCTTAGCTTCAGTGATCGGACGAGAACTGGCGTTTTCAACGTGATATGGCCGTAGACATTTAGTAAGCTTCAACAGACGCTAAATGAGAAACGTGGCAATAATCAGCGAACGCCCATTGGACAATATAGTCACGGCTTGGTGAGCATTATTATAACTCTGCGTTAATAGCGTGTCTCGAAGAGCGCATCAGTGTCTACGGCCATATCACGTTGAAAACGCCAGTTCTCGTCCGATCACTGAAGCTAAGCAACGTCGAGCCCGGTTAGTACTTGGATGGGTGACCGCCTGGGAATACCGGGTGCTGTAGACTTTTTATTTATTTTTACATCTTGCTATCTTCATCGCGATCTTCGCGCTATCTTCATCTACATGTACATGTTCATGTACATGAACATGTACTACGTATGCGTTATATATATATACATATACTATGTACTATGTACTATGTACTACGTACGTGTAGTGTGTAACAGTATATATAACTTTGCTGCTGCATTTCCGCGTCAAAACCCTTCTGGCAAGCGTGATCAATTAAAGCGCGACACTTTTTGTAGTCGAAGGATGTACTCTACTCGTGTATAACGAAAACTGTTGCAGCGTCCGATCTCAACATAAAAATAACATATTCTCACTTTTAATCCGAAGAAATCTCTTTTAAAGGAAGTTTGTTACTTTTTCTCGACATAAAGTGACGCGCTATCGTAGATCTTATTAGTTTACCGGCTATCTAATGTCTACGCGTGTAAAGACAGGTGAGTAGTAAGCGCCGTTCTTTGGCTTGTTCTTCTCATCTACGAGTTCGAAAGAAAACAGCCCTACATAGAAAGCTTTTACTTACGCGAACAGGTGTGTTAAAAAGATGTTCACGTCGAACCAAATAAAGCGATGCTTTAGAAATGGTGTAATAGCCTCCAAACGAGTACGCTCGCGTTCGACCGCCGCGCGAGTAGCTTCAACTCCTAACGAAACAATCGTAGTACGTCTACTATATACACGTGTAAATTAGGATTCGTTTGCTCTCTCAACATCTGAAAGAGCGGTTAATCGCGCTGCAACGAAACATTCATGCGTACCATGTAAACTAGGATTCGTTCGCTCTCTCAATATTTGAAAGAGCGGTCAATCGCGCTGCCGGTTATTCGTCCAGCTCGCTCATTAGCTATGAAAAGCTATCGAGTTACTTCGAACGCATAGCTTAAAACTTTGCCATTGCGTAACGAATATTCCCGGCTCAAACGAATCGTTGATATTGTGCAAATTAGGAGTCGTGTGTACTCTCATACTTCGACGGCGTGGTTGTTCGCGCTCGATAATATTCGACTCGTTCACTCATTGGCTAAACGCATAGCGTTCAAGATCTCGCCGATTCGTACGAAGGTTGCAGGCTCGTTACCGCCGCTTCACGCGCTTTAGATTATTTCGTCAGCATTTTGAAAACTACGGTAAATATTTTCCTTTTAAATAATTATAATCGCGTGGAAATGACCTTACGCGAAAGTAGGCTTTTCGCTAGAGATAATTCCGCAAAGATAAAAACTGATGGAGCAACCTTAGCTACGCGCTGGCCCGCGCTCATCACCGAACTTAGTTGCCGTCGTAACGTAGATTCCACGTTCCGGTTTGTAATTCGTTTCGAAACTTTTTGACACAATTTACCTTTTAGACTTTTACGCATCCGCGAGTACGGTTTTGTTTCATCACGATCGAAGACGATCGCTCGAGTTTACATTACGAGAATGCGTATTTTGCGGCGAAAGGCCGAGTCGAGTTTCGTTTAGTTATTTATTTTAGCTTTTAGGTAAACTCGTAACGCCGACATACGAGTTGCGCAATTAAAAGGAAATCTTAACGCGAGTTTCTTGAGCTATTACGCCGCGCAAAATGAAAACGAATCGAAATTATATCCTCTTTAAAATACACGGGTAGCAGCGGCGCATGGCTGGTAAAGATGAGGAGATTGAAGCTAGCCGGATAGCATCAAGTACTAATAATATTCATATTATCCAGTTTCGGCTAAAACCTTTGAATGGAAATGATTTTTTATTTTATATCAAAAGATAGAGCGAATTAAAAGACTTTTAAATGGAAATGATTTTTTATTTTATATCAAAAGATAGAGCGAATTAAAAGACTTTTAAATGGAAATGATTTTTTGTTTTAAATCAAGAGATAGAGCGAATTAAAAGACTTTTAAATGGAAATGATTTTTTATTTTACATCAAGAGATAGAGCGAATTAAAAGACTTTCAAGCGGAAATGATTTTTTATTTTACATCAAGAGATAGAGCGAATTAAAAGACTTTCAAGCGGAAATGATTTTTTATTCTATATCAAGAGATAGAGTGAATTAAAGAAGCTTGAAAATTCTAAATTAGTATAATTTTGATAAAAACTAAAGGTCTACAGCACCCGGTATTCCCAGGCGGTCACCCATCCAAGTACTAACCGGGCTCGACGTTGCTTAGCTTCAGTGATCGGACGAGAACTGGCGTTTTCAACGTGATATGGCCGTAGACATTTAGTAAGCTTCAACAGACGCTAAATGAGAAACGTGGCAATAATCAGCGAACGCCCATTGGACAATATAGTCACGGCTTGGTGAGCATTATTATAACTCTGCGTTAATAGCGTGTCTCGAAGAGCGCATCAGTGTCTACGGCCATATCACGTTGAAAACGCCAGTTCTCGTCCGATCACTGAAGCTAAGCAACGTCGAGCCCGGTTAGTACTTGGATGGGTGACCGCCTGGGAATACCGGGTGCTGTAGACTTTTTATTTATTTTTACATCTTGCTATCTTCATCGCGATCTTCGCGCTATCTTCATCTACATGTACATGTACATGTTCATGTACATGAACATGTACTACGTATGCGTTATATATATATACATATACTATGTACTATGTACTATGTACTATGTACTACGTACGTGTAGTGTGTAACAGTATATATAACTTTGCTGCTGCATTTCCGCGTCAAAACCCTTCTGGCAAGCGTGATCAATTAAAGCGCGACACTTTTTGTAGTCGAAGGATGTACTCTACTCGTGTATAACGAAAACTGTTGCAGCGTCCGATCTCAACATAAAAATAACATATTCTCACTTTTAATCCGAAGAAATCTCTTTTAAAGGAAGTTTGTTACTTTTTCTCGACATAAAGTGACGCGCTATCGTAGATCTTATTAGTTTACCGGCTATCTAATGTCTACGCGTGTAAAGACAGGTGAGTAGTAAGCGCCGTTCTTTGGCTTGTTCTTCTCATCTACGAGTTCGAAAGAAAACAGCCCTACATAGAAAGCTTTTACTTACGCGAACAGGTGTGTTAAAAAGATGTTCACGTCGAACCAAATAAAGCGATGCTTTAGAAATGGTGTAATAGCCTCCAAACGAGTACGCTCGCGTTCGACCGCCGCGCGAGTAGCTTCAACTCCTAACGAAACAATCGTAGTACGTCTACTATATACACGTGTAAATTAGGATTCGTTTGCTCTCTCAACATCTGAAAGAGCGGTTAATCGCGCTGCAACGAAACATTCATGCGTACCATGTAAACTAGGATTCGTTCGCTCTCTCAATATTTGAAAGAGCGGTCAATCGCGCTGCCGGTTATTCGTCCAGCTCGCTCATTAGCTATGAAAAGCTATCGAGTTACTTCGAACGCATAGCTTAAAACTTTGCCATTGCGTAACGAATATTCCCGGCTCAAACGAATCGTTGATATTGTGCAAATTAGGAGTCGTGTGTACTCTCATACTTCGACGGCGTGGTTGTTCGCGCTCGATAATATTCGACTCGTTCACTCATTGGCTAAACGCATAGCGTTCAAGATCTCGCCGATTCGTACGAAGGTTGCAGGCTCGTTACCGCCGCTTCACGCGCTTTAGATTATTTCGTCAGCATTTTGAAAACTACGGTAAATATTTTCCTTTTAAATAATTATAATCGCGTGGAAATGACCTTACGCGAAAGTAGGCTTTTCGCTAGAGATAGTTCCGCAAAGATAAAAACTGATGGAGCAACCTTAGCTACGCGCTGGCCCGCGCTCATCACCGAACTTAGTTGCCGTCGTAACGTAGATTCCACGTTCCGGTTTGTAATTCGTTTCGAAACTTTTTGACACAATTTACCTTTTAGACTTTTACGCATCCGCGAGTACGGTTTTGTTTCATCACGATCGAAGACGATCGCTCGAGTTTACATTACGAGAATGCGTATTTTGCGGCGAAAGGCCGAGTCGAGTTTCGTTTAGTTATTTATTTTAGCTTTTAGGTAAACTCGTAACGCCGACATACGAGTTGCGCAATTAAAAGGAAATCTTAACGCGAGTTTCTTGAGCTATTACGCCGCGCAAAATGAAAACGAATCGAAATTATATCCTCTTTAAAATACACGGGTAGCAGCGGCGCATGGCTGGTAAAGATGAGGAGATTGAAGCTAGCCGGATAGCATCAAGTACTAATAATATTCATATTATCCAGTTTCGGCTAAAACCTTTGAATGGAAATGATTTTTTATTTTATATCAAAAGATAGAGCGAATTAAAAGACTTTTAAATGGAAATGATTTTTTATTTTATATCAAAAGATAGAGCGAATTAAAAGACTTTTAAATGGAAATGATTTTTTGTTTTAAATCAAGAGATAGAGCGAATTAAAAGACTTTTAAATGGAAATGATTTTTTATTTTACATCAAGAGATAGAGCGAATTAAAAGACTTTCAAGCGGAAATGATTTTTTATTTTACATCAAGAGATAGAGCGAATTAAAAGACTTTCAAGCGGAAATGATTTTTTATTCTATATCAAGAGATAGAGTGAATTAAAGAAGCTTGAAAATTCTAAATTAGTATAATTTTGATAAAAACTAAAGGTCTACAGCACCCGGTATTCCCAGGCGGTCACCCATCCAAGTACTAACCGGGCTCGACGTTGCTTAGCTTCAGTGATCGGACGAGAACTGGCGTTTTCAACGTGATATGGCCGTAGACATTTAGTAAGCTTCAACAGACGCTAAATGAGAAACGTGGCAATAATCAGCGAACGCCCATTGGACAATATAGTCACGGCTTGGTGAGCATTATTATAACTCTGCGTTAATAGCGTGTCTCGAAGAGCGCATCAGTGTCTACGGCCATATCACGTTGAAAACGCCAGTTCTCGTCCGATCACTGAAGCTAAGCAACGTCGAGCCCGGTTAGTACTTGGATGGGTGACCGCCTGGGAATACCGGGTGCTGTAGACTTTTTATTTATTTTTACATCTTGCTATCTTCATCGCGATCTTCGCGCTATCTTCATCTACATGTACATGTTCATGTACATGAACATGTACTACGTATGCGTTATATATATATACATATACTATGTACTATGTACTATGTACTACGTACGTGTAGTGTGTAACAGTATATATAACTTTGCTGCTGCATTTCCGCGTCAAAACCCTTCTGGCAAGCGTGATCAATTAAAGCGCGACACTTTTTGTAGTCGAAGGATGTACTCTACTCGTGTATAACGAAAACTGTTGCAGCGTCCGATCTCAACATAAAAATAACATATTCTCACTTTTAATCCGAAGAAATCTCTTTTAAAGGAAGTTTGTTACTTTTTCTCGACATAAAGTGACGCGCTATCGTAGATCTTATTAGTTTACCGGCTATCTAATGTCTACGCGTGTAAAGACAGGTGAGTAGTAAGCGCCGTTCTTTGGCTTGTTCTTCTCATCTACGAGTTCGAAAGAAAACAGCCCTACATAGAAAGCTTTTACTTACGCGAACAGGTGTGTTAAAAAGATGTTCACGTCGAACCAAATAAAGCGATGCTTTAGAAATGGTGTAATAGCCTCCAAACGAGTACGCTCGCGTTCGACCGCCGCGCGAGTAGCTTCAACTCCTAACGAAACAATCGTAGTACGTCTACTATATACACGTGTAAATTAGGATTCGTTTGCTCTCTCAACATCTGAAAGAGCGGTTAATCGCGCTGCAACGAAACATTCATGCGTACCATGTAAACTAGGATTCGTTCGCTCTCTCAATATTTGAAAGAGCGGTCAATCGCGCTGCCGGTTATTCGTCCAGCTCGCTCATTAGCTATGAAAAGCTATCGAGTTACTTCGAACGCATAGCTTAAAACTTTGCCATTGCGTAACGAATATTCCCGGCTCAAACGAATCGTTGATATTGTGCAAATTAGGAGTCGTGTGTACTCTCATACTTCGACGGCGTGGTTGTTCGCGCTCGATAATATTCGACTCGTTCACTCATTGGCTAAACGCATAGCGTTCAAGATCTCGCCGATTCGTACGAAGGTTGCAGGCTCGTTACCGCCGCTTCACGCGCTTTAGATTATTTCGTCAGCATTTTGAAAACTACGGTAAATATTTTCCTTTTAAATAATTATAATCGCGTGGAAATGACCTTACGCGAAAGTAGGCTTTTCGCTAGAGATAATTCCGCAAAGATAAAAACTGATGGAGCAACCTTAGCTACGCGCTGGCCCGCGCTCATCACCGAACTTAGTTGCCGTCGTAACGTAGATTCCACGTTCCGGTTTGTAATTCGTTTCGAAACTTTTTGACACAATTTACCTTTTAGACTTTTACGCATCCGCGAGTACGGTTTTGTTTCATCACGATCGAAGACGATCGCTCGAGTTTACATTACGAGAATGCGTATTTTGCGGCGAAAGGCCGAGTCGAGTTTCGTTTAGTTATTTATTTTAGCTTTTAGGTAAACTCGTAACGCCGACATACGAGTTGCGCAATTAAAAGGAAATCTTAACGCGAGTTTCTTGAGCTATTACGCCGCGCAAAATGAAAACGAATCGAAATTATATCCTCTTTAAAATACACGGGTAGCAGCGGCGCATGGCTGGTAAAGATGAGGAGATTGAAGCTAGCCGGATAGCATCAAGTACTAATAATATTCATATTATCCAGTTTCGGCTAAAACCTTTGAATGGAAATGATTTTTTATTTTATATCAAAAGATAGAGCGAATTAAAAGACTTTTAAATGGAAATGATTTTTTATTTTATATCAAAAGATAGAGCGAATTAAAAGACTTTTAAATGGAAATGATTTTTTGTTTTAAATCAAGAGATAGAGCGAATTAAAAGACTTTTAAATGGAAATGATTTTTTATTTTACATCAAGAGATAGAGCGAATTAAAAGACTTTCAAGCGGAAATGATTTTTTATTTTACATCAAGAGATAGAGCGAATTAAAAGACTTTCAAGCGGAAATGATTTTTTATTCTATATCAAGAGATAGAGTGAATTAAAGAAGCTTGAAAATTCTAAATTAGTATAATTTTGATAAAAACTAAAGGTCTACAGCACCCGGTATTCCCAGGCGGTCACCCATCCAAGTACTAACCGGGCTCGACGTTGCTTAGCTTCAGTGATCGGACGAGAACTGGCGTTTTCAACGTGATATGGCCGTAGACATTTAGTAAGCTTCAACAGACGCTAAATGAGAAACGTGGCAATAATCAGCGAACGCCCATTGGACAATATAGTCACGGCTTGGTGAGCATTATTATAACTCTGCGTTAATAGCGTGTCTCGAAGAGCGCATCAGTGTCTACGGCCATATCACGTTGAAAACGCCAGTTCTCGTCCGATCACTGAAGCTAAGCAACGTCGAGCCCGGTTAGTACTTGGATGGGTGACCGCCTGGGAATACCGGGTGCTGTAGACTTTTTATTTATTTTTACATCTTGCTATCTTCATCGCGATCTTCGCGCTATCTTCATCTACATGTACATGTACATGTTCATGTACATGAACATGTACTACGTATGCGTTATATATATATACATATACTATGTACTATGTACTATGTACTACGTACGTGTAGTGTGTAACAGTATATATAACTTTGCTGCTGCATTTCCGCGTCAAAACCCTTCTGGCAAGCGTGATCAATTAAAGCGCGACA
This sequence comes from Watersipora subatra, assembly GCF_963576615.1. Lineage (NCBI taxonomy): Eukaryota > Metazoa > Bryozoa > Gymnolaemata > Cheilostomatida > Watersiporidae > Watersipora > Watersipora subatra. The sequence continues at coordinate 12,822,187 of NC_088718.1, forward strand.
CTTTTTGTAGTCGAAGGATGTACTCTACTCGTGTATAACGAAAACTGTTGCAGCGTCCGATCTCAACATAAAAATAACATATTCTCACTTTTAATCCGAAGAAATCTCTTTTAAAGGAAGTTTGTTACTTTTTCTCGACATAAAGTGACGCGCTATCGTAGATCTTATTAGTTTACCGGCTATCTAATGTCTACGCGTGTAAAGACAGGTGAGTAGTAAGCGCCGTTCTTTGGCTTGTTCTTCTCATCTACGAGTTCGAAAGAAAACAGCCCTACATAGAAAGCTTTTACTTACGCGAACAGGTGTGTTAAAAAGATGTTCACGTCGAACCAAATAAAGCGATGCTTTAGAAATGGTGTAATAGCCTCCAAACGAGTACGCTCGCGTTCGACCGCCGCGCGAGTAGCTTCAACTCCTAACGAAACAATCGTAGTACGTCTACTATATACACGTGTAAATTAGGATTCGTTTGCTCTCTCAACATCTGAAAGAGCGGTTAATCGCGCTGCAACGAAACATTCATGCGTACCATGTAAACTAGGATTCGTTCGCTCTCTCAATATCTGAAAGAGCGGTCAATCGCGCTGCCGGTTATTCGTCCAGCTCGCTCATTAGCTATGAAAAGCTATCGAGTTACTTCGAACGCATAGCTTAAAACTTTGCCATTGCGTAACGAATATTCCCGGCTCAAACGAATCGTTGATATTGTGCAAATTAGGAGTCGTGTGTACTCTCATACTTCGACGGCGTGGTTGTTCGCGCTCGATAATATTCGACTCGTTCACTCATTGGCTAAACGCATAGCGTTCAAGATCTCGCCGATTCGTACGAAGGTTGCAGGCTCGTTACCGCCGCTTCACGCGCTTTAGATTATTTCGTCAGCATTTTGAAAACTACGGTAAATATTTTCCTTTTAAATAATTATAATCGCGTGGAAATGACCTTACGCGAAAGTAGGCTTTTCGCTAGAGATAATTCCGCAAAGATAAAAACTGATGGAGCAACCTTAGCTACGCGCTGGCCCGCGCTCATCACCGAACTTAGTTGCCGTCGTAACGTAGATTCCACGTTCCGGTTTGTAATTCGTTTCGAAACTTTTTGACACAATTTACCTTTTAGACTTTTATGCATCCGCGAGTACGGTTTTGTTTCATCACGATCGAAGACGATCGCTCGAGTTTACATTACGAGAATGCGTATTTTGCGGCGAAAGGCCGAGTCGAGTTTCGTTTAGTTATTTATTTTAGCTTTTAGGTAAACTCGTAACGCCGACATACGAGTTGCGCAATTAAAAGGAAATCTTAACGCGAGTTTCTTGAGCTATTACGCCGCGCAAAATGAAAACGAATCGAAATTATATCCTCTTTAAAATACACGGGTAGCAGCGGCGCATGGCTGGTGAAGATGAGGAGATTGAAGCTAGCCGGATAGCATCAAGTACTAATAATATTCATATTATCCAGTTTCGGCTAAAACCTTTGAATGGAAATGATTTTTTATTTTATATCAAAAGATAGAGCGAATTAAAAGACTTTTAAATGGAAATGATTTTTTATTTTATATCAAAAGATAGAGCGAATTAAAAGACTTTTAAATGGAAATGATTTTTTGTTTTAAATCAAGAGATAGAGCGAATTAAAAGACTTTTAAATGGAAATGATTTTTTATTTTACATCAAGAGATAGAGCGAATTAAAAGACTTTCAAGCGGAAATGATTTTTTATTTTACATCAAGAGATAGAGCGAATTAAAAGACTTTCAAGCGGAAATGATTTTTTATTCTATATCAAGAGATAGAGTGAATTAAAGAAGCTTGAAAATTCTAAATTAGTATAATTTTGATAAAAACTAAAGGTCTACAGCACCCGGTATTCCCAGGCGGTCACCCATCCAAGTACTAACCGGGCTCGACGTTGCTTAGCTTCAGTGATCGGACGAGAACTGGCGTTTTCAACGTGATATGGCCGTAGACATTTAGTAAGCTTCAACAGACGCTAAATGAGAAACGTGGCAATAATCAGCGAACGCCCATTGGACAATATAGTCACGGCTTGGTGAGCATTATTATAACTCTGCGTTAATAGCGTGTCTCGAAGAGCGCATCAGTGTCTACGGCCATATCACGTTGAAAACGCCAGTTCTCGTCCGATCACTGAAGCTAAGCAACGTCGAGCCCGGTTAGTACTTGGATGGGTGACCGCCTGGGAATACCGGGTGCTGTAGACTTTTTATTTATTTTTACATCTTGCTATCTTCATCGCGATCTTCGCGCTATCTTCATCTACATGTACATGTACATGTTCATGTACATGAACATGTACTACGTATGCGTTATATATATATATACATATACTATGTACTATGTACTATGTACTATGTACTACGTACGTGTAGTGTGTAACAGTATATATAACTTTGCTGCTGCATTTCCGCGTCAAAACCCTTCTGGCAAGCGTGATCAATTAAAGCGCGACACTTTTTGTAGTCGAAGGATGTACTCTACTCGTGCATAACGAAAACTGTTGCAGCGTCCGATCTCAACATAAAAATAACATATTCTCACTTTTAATCCGAAGAAATCTCTTTTAAAGGAAGTTTGTTACTTTTTCTCGACATAAAGTGACGCGCTATCGTAGATCTTATTAGTTTACCGGCTATCTAATGTCTACGCGTGTAAAGACAGGTGAGTAGTAAGCGCCGTTCTTTGGCTTGTTCTTCTCATCTACGAGTTCGAAAGAAAACAGCCCTACATAGAAAGCTTTTACTTACGCGAACAGGTGTGTTAAAAAGATGTTCACGTCGAACCAAATAAAGCGATGCTTTAGAAATGGTGTAATAGCCTCCAAACGAGTACGCTCGCGTTCAACCGCCGCGCGAGTAGCTTCAACTCCTAACGAAACAATCGTAGTACGTCTACTATATACACGTGTAAATTAGGATTCGTTTGCTCTCTCAACATCTGAAAGAGCGGTTAATCGCGCTGCAACGAAACATTCATGCGTACCATGTAAACTAGGATTCGTTCGCTCTCTCAATATTTGAAAGAGCGGTCAATCGCGCTGCCGGTTATTCGTCCAGCTCGCTCATTAGCTATGAAAAGCTATCGAGTTACTTCGAACGCATAGCTTAAAACTTTGCCATTGCGTAACGAATATTCCCGGCTCAAACGAATCGTTGATATTGTGCAAATTAGGAGTCGTGTGTACTCTCATACTTCGACGGCGTGGTTGTTCGCGCTCGATAATATTCGACTCGTTCACTCATTGGCTAAACGCATAGCGTTCAAGATCTCGCCGATTCGTACGAAGGTTGCAGGCTCGTTACCGCCGCTTCACGCGCTTTAGATTATTTCGTCAGCATTTTGAAAACTACGGTAAATATTTTCCTTTTAAATAATTATAATCGCGTGGAAATGACCTTACGCGAAAGTAGGCTTTTCGCTAGAGATAATTCCGCAAAGATAAAAACTGATGGAGCAACCTTAGCTACGCGCTGGCCCGCGCTCATCACCGAACTTAGTTGCCGTCGTAACGTAGATTCCACGTTCCGGTTTGTAATTCGTTTCGAAACTTTTTGACACAATTTACCTTTTAGACTTTTACGCATCCGCGAGTACGGTTTTGTTTCATCACGATCGAAGACGATCGCTCGAGTTTACATTACGAGAATGCGTATTTTGCGGCGAAAGGCCGAGTCGAGTTTCGTTTAGTTATTTATTTTAGCTTTTAGGTAAACTCGTAACGCCGACATACGAGTTGCGCAATTAAAAGGAAATCTTAACGCGAGTTTCTTGAGCTATTACGCCGCGCAAAATGAAAACGAATCGAAATTATATCCTCTTTAAAATACACGGGTAGCAGCGGCGCATGGCTGGTGAAGATGAGGAGATTGAAGCTAGCCGGATAGCATCAAGTACTAATAATATTCATATTATCCAGTTTCGGCTAAAACCTTTGAATGGAAATGATTTTTTATTTTATATCAAAAGATAGAGCGAATTAAAAGACTTTTAAATGGAAATGATTTTTTATTTTATATCAAAAGATAGAGCGAATTAAAAGACTTTTAAATGGAAATGATTTTTTGTTTTAAATCAAGAGATAGAGCGAATTAAAAGACTTTTAAATGGAAATGATTTTTTATTTTACATCAAGAGATAGAGCGAATTAAAAGACTTTCAAGCGGAAATGATTTTTTATTTTACATCAAGAGATAGAGCGAATTAAAAGACTTTCAAGCGGAAATGATTTTTTATTCTATATCAAGAGATAGAGTGAATTAAAGAAGCTTGAAAATTCTAAATTAGTATAATTTTGATAAAAACTAAAGGTCTACAGCACCCGGTATTCCCAGGCGGTCACCCATCCAAGTACTAACCGGGCTCGACGTTGCTTAGCTTCAGTGATCGGACGAGAACTGGCGTTTTCAACGTGATATGGCCGTAGACATTTAGTAAGCTTCAACAGACGCTAATGAGAAACGTGGCAATAATCAGCGAACGCCCATTGGACAATATAGTCACGGCTTGGTGAGCATTATTATAACTCTGCGTTAATAGCGTGTCTCGAAGAGCGCATCAGTGTCTACGGCCATATCACGTTGAAAACGCCAGTTCTCGTCCGATCACTGAAGCTAAGCAACGTCGAGCCCGGTTAGTACTTGGATGGGTGACCGCCTGGGAATACCGGGTTCTGTAGACTTTTTATTTATTTTTACATCTTGCTATCTTCATCGCGATCTTCGCGCTATCTTCATCTACATGTACATGTACATGTTCATGTACATGAACATGTACTACGTATGCGTTATATATATATACATATACTATGTACTATGTACTATGTACTACGTACGTGTAGTGTGTAACAGTATATATAACTTTGCTGCTGCATTTCCGCGTCAAAACCCTTCTGGCAAGCGTGATCAATTAAAGCGCGACACTTTTTGTAGTCGAAGGATGTACTCTACTCGTGTATAACGAAAACTGTTGCAGCGTCCGATCTCAACATAAAAATAACATATTCTCACTTTTAATCCGAAGAAATCTCTTTTAAAGGAAGTTTGTTACTTTTTCTCGACATAAAGTGACGCGCTATCGTAGATCTTATTAGTTTACCGGCTATCTAATGTCTACGCGTGTAAAGACAGGTGAGTAGTAAGCGCCGTTCTTTGGCTTGTTCTTCTCATCTACGAGTTCGAAAGAAAACAGCCCTACATAGAAAGCTTTTACTTACGCGAACAGGTGTGTTAAAAAGATGTTCACGTCGAACCAAATAAAGCGATGCTTTAGAAATGGTGTAATAGCCTCCAAACGAGTACGCTCGCGTTCGACCGCCGCGCGAGTAGCTTCAACTCCTAACGAAACAATCGTAGTACGTCTACTATATACACGTGTAAATTAGGATTCGTTTGCTCTCTCAACATCTGAAAGAGCGGTTAATCGCGCTGCAACGAAACATTCATGCGTACCATGTAAACTAGGATTCGTTCGCTCTCTCAATATTTGAAAGAGCGGTCAATCGCGCTGCCGGTTATTCGTCCAGCTCGCTCATTAGCTATGAAAAGCTATCGAGTTACTTCGAACGCATAGCTTAAAACTTTGCCATTGCGTAACGAATATTCCCGGCTCAAACGAATCGTTGATATTGTGCAAATTAGGAGTCGTGTGTACTCTCATACTTCGACGGCGTAGTTGTTCGCGCTCGATAATATTCGACTCGTTCACTCATTGGCTAAACGCATAGCGTTCAAGATCTCGCCGATTCGTACGAAGGTTGCAGGCTCGTTACCGCCGCTTCACGCGCTTTAGATTATTTCGTCAGCATTTTGAAAACTACGGTAAATATTTTCCTTTTAAATAATTATAATCGCGTGGAAATGACCTTACGCGAAAGTAGGCTTTTCGCTAGAGATAATTCCGCAAAGATAAAAACTGATGGAGCAACCTTAGCTACGCGCTGGCCCGCGCTCATCACCGAACTTAGTTGCCGTCGTAACGTAGATTCCACGTTCCGGTTTGTAATTCGTTTCGAAACTTTTTGACACAATTTACCTTTTAGACTTTTACGCATCCGCGAGTACGGTTTTGTTTCATCACGACCGAAGACGATCGCTCGAGTTTACATTACGAGAATGCGTATTTTGCGGCGAAAGGCCGAGTCGAGTTTCGTTTAGTTATTTATTTTAGCTTTTAGGTAAACTCGTAACGCCGACATACGAGTTGCGCAATTAAAAGGAAATCTTAACGCGAGTTTCTTGAGCTATTACGCCGCGCAAAATGAAAACGAATCGAAATTATATCCTCTTTAAAATACACGGGTAGCAGCGGCGCATGGCTGGTGAAGATGAGGAGATTGAAGCTAGCCGGATAGCATCAAGTACTAATAATATTCATATTATCCAGTTTCGGCTAAAACCTTTGAATGGAAATGATTTTTTATTTTATATCAAAAGATAGAGCGAATTAAAAGACTTTTAAATGGAAATGATTTTTTATTTTATATCAAAAGATAGAGCGAATTAAAAGACTTTTAAATGGAAATGATTTTTTATTTTATATCAAAAGATAGAGCGAATTAAAAGACTTTTAAATGGAAATGATTTTTTGTTTTAAATCAAGAGATAGAGCGAATTAAAAGACTTTTAAATGAAAATGATTTTTTATTTTACATCAAGAGATAGAGCGAATTAAAAGACTTTCAAGCGGAAATGATTTTTTATTTTACATCAAGAGATAGAGCGAATTAAAAGACTTTCAAGCGGAAATGATTTTTTATTCTATATCAAGAGATAGAGTGAATTAAAGAAGCTTGAAAATTCTAAATTAGTATAATTTTGATAAAAACTAAAGGTCTACAGCACCCGGTATTCCCAGGCGGTCACCCATCCAAGTACTAACCGGGCTCGACGTTGCTTAGCTTCAGTGATCGGACGAGAACTGGCGTTTTCAACGTGATATGGCCGTAGACATTTAGTAAGCTTCAACAGACGCTAATGAGAAACGTGGCAATAATCAGCGAACGCCCATTGGACAATATAGTCACGGCTTGGTGAGCATTATTATAACTCTGCGTTAATAGCGTGTCTCGAAGAGCGCATCAGTGTCTACGGCCATATCACGTTGAAAACGCCAGTTCTCGTCCGATCACTGAAGCTAAGCAACGTCGAGCCCGGTTAGTACTTGGATGGGTGACCGCCTGGGAATACCGGGTGCTGTAGACTTTTTATTTATTTTTACATCTTGCTATCTTCATCGCGATCTTCGCGCTATCTTCATCTACATGTACATGTTCATGTACATGAACATGTACTACGTATGCGTTATATATATATACATATACTATGTACTATGTACTATGTACTACGTACGTGTAGTGTGTAACAGTATATATAACTTTGCTGCTGCATTTCCGCGTCAAAACCCTTCTGGCAAGCGTGATCAATTAAAGCGCGACACTTTTTGTAGTCGAAGGATGTACTCTACTCGTGTATAACGAAAACTGTTGCAGCGTCCGATCTCAACATAAAAATAACATATTCTCACTTTTAATCCGAAGAAATCTCTTTTAAAGGAAGTTTGTTACTTTTTCTCGACATAAAGTGACGCGCTATCGTAGATCTTATTAGTTTACCGGCTATCTAATGTCTACGCGTGTAAAGACAGGTGAGTAGTAAGCGCCGTTCTTTGGCTTGTTCTTCTCATCTACGAGTTCGAAAGAAAACAGCCCTACATAGAAAGCTTTTACTTACGCGAACAGGTGTGTTAAAAAGATGTTCACGTCGAACCAAATAAAGCGATGCTTTAGAAATGGTGTAATAGCCTCCAAACGAGTACGCTCGCGTTCGACCGCCGCGCGAGTAGCTTCAACTCCTAACGAAACAATCGTAGTACGTCTACTATATACACGTGTAAATTAGGATTCGTTTGCTCTCTCAACATCTGAAAGAGCGGTTAATCGCGCTGCAACGAAACATTCATGCGTACCATGTAAACTAGGATTCGTTCGCTCTCTCAATATTTGAAAGAGCGGTCAATCGCGCTGCCGGTTATTCGTCCAGCTCGCTCATTAGCTATGAAAAGCTATCGAGTTACTTCGAACGCATAGCTTAAAACTTTGCCATTGCGTAACGAATATTCCCGGCTCAAACGAATCGTTGATATTGTGCAAATTAGGAGTCGTGTGTACTCTCATACTTCGACGGCGTGGTTGTTCGCGCTCGATAATATTCGACTCGTTCACTCATTGGCTAAACGCATAGCGTTCAAGATCTCGCCGATTCGTACGAAGGTTGCAGGCTCGTTACCGCCGCTTCACGCGCTTTAGATTATTTCGTCAGCATTTTGAAAACTACGGTAAATATTTTCCTTTTAAATAATTATAATCGCGTGGAAATGACCTTACGCGAAAGTAGGCTTTTCGCTAGAGATAATTCCGCAAAGATAAAAACTGATGGAGCAACCTTAGCTACGCGCTGGCCCGCGCTCATCACCGAACTTAGTTGCCGTCGTAACGTAGATTCCACGTTCCGGTTTGTAATTCGTTTCGAAACTTTTTGACACAATTTACCTTTTAGACTTTTACGCATCCGCGAGTACGGTTTTGTTTCATCACGATCGAAGACGATCGCTCGAGTTTACATTACGAGAATGCGTATTTTGCGGCGAAAGGCCGAGTCGAGTTTCGTTTAGTTATTTATTTTAGCTTTTAGGTAAACTCGTAACGCCGACATACGAGTTGCGCAATTAAAAGGAAATCTTAACGCGAGTTTCTTGAGCTATTACGCCGCGCAAAATGAAAACGAATCGAAATTATATCCTCTTTAAAATACACGGGTAGCAGCGGCGCATGGCTGGTGAAGATGAGGAGATTGAAGCTAGCCGGATAGCATCAAGTACTAATAATATTCATATTATCCAGTTTCGGCTAAAACCTTTGAATGGAAATGATTTTTTATTTTATATCAAAAGATAGAGCGAATTAAAAGACTTTTAAATGGAAATGATTTTTTATTTTATATCAAAAGATAGAGCGAATTAAAAGACTTTTAAATGGAAATGATTTTTTGTTTTAAATCAAGAGATAGAGCGAATTAAAAGACTTTCAAGCGGAAATGATTTTTTATTTTACATCAAGAGATAGAGCGAATTAAAAGACTTTCAAGCGGAAATGATTTTTTATTTTACATCAAGAGATAGAGCGAATTAAAAGACTTTCAAGCGGAAATGATTTTTTATTCTATATCAAGAGATAGAGTGAATTAAAGAAGCTTGAAAATTCTAAATTAGTATAATTTTGATAAAAACTAAAGGTCTACAGCACCCGGTATTCCCAGGCGGTCACCCATCCAAGTACTAACCGGGCTCGACGTTGCTTAGCTTCAGTGATCGGACGAGAACTGGCGTTTTCAACGTGATATGGCCGTAGACATTTAGTAAGCTTCAACAGACGCTAATGAGAAACGTGGCAATAATCAGCGAACGCCCATTGGACAATATAGTCACGGCTTGGTGAGCATTATTATAACTCTGCGTTAATAGCGTGTCTCGAAGAGCGCATCAGTGTCTACGGCCATATCACGTTGAAAACGCCAGTTCTCGTCCGATCACTGAAGCTAAGCAACGTCGAGCCCGGTTAGTACTTGGATGGGTGACCGCCTGGGAATACCGGGTTCTGTAGACTTTTTATTTATTTTTACATCTTGCTATCTTCATCGCGATCTTCGCGCTATCTTCATCTACATGTACATGTACATGTTCATGTACATGAACATGTACTACGTATGCGTTATATATATATACATATACTATGTACTATGTACTATGTACTACGTACGTGTAGTGTGTAACAGTATATATAACTTTGCTGCTGCATTTCCGCGTCAAAACCCTTCTGGCAAGCGTGATCAATTAAAGCGCGACACTTTTTGTAGTCGAAGGATGTACTCTACTCGTGTATAACGAAAACTGTTGCAGCGTCCGATCTCAACATAAAAATAACATATTCTCACTTTTAATCCGAAGAAATCTCTTTTAAAGGAAGTTTGTTACTTTTTCTCGACATAAAGTGACGCGCTATCGTAGATCTTATTAGTTTACCGGCTATCTAATGTCTACGCGTGTAAAGACAGGTGAGTAGTAAGCGCCGTTCTTTGGCTTGTTCTTCTCATCTACGAGTTCGAAAGAAAACAGCCCTACATAGAAAGCTTTTACTTACGCGAACAGGTGTGTTAAAAAGATGTTCACGTCGAACCAAATAAAGCGATGCTTTAGAAATGGTGTAATAGCCTCCAAACGAGTACGCTCGCGTTCGACCGCCGCGCGAGTAGCTTCAACTCCTAACGAAACAATCGTAGTACGTCTACTATATACACGTGTAAATTAGGATTCGTTTGCTCTCTCAACATCTGAAAGAGCGGTTAATCGCGCTGCAACGAAACATTCATGCGTACCATGTAAACTAGGATTCGTTCGCTCTCTCAATATTTGAAAGAGCGGTCAATCGCGCTGCCGGTTATTCGTCCAGCTCGCTCATTAGCTATGAAAAGCTATCGAGTTACTTCGAACGCATAGCTTAAAACTTTGCCATTGCGTAACGAATATTCCCGGCTCAAACGAATCGTTGATATTGTGCAAATTAGGAGTCGTGTGTACTCTCATACTTCGACGGCGTAGTTGTTCGCGCTCGATAATATTCGACTCGTTCACTCATTGGCTAAACGCATAGCGTTCAAGATCTCGCCGATTCGTACGAAGGTTGCAGGCTCGTTACCGCCGCTTCACGCGCTTTAGATTATTTCGTCAGCATTTTGAAAACTACGGTAAATATTTTCCTTTTAAATAATTATAATCGCGTGGAAATGACCTTACGCGAAAGTAGGCTTTTCGCTAGAGATAATTCCGCAAAGATAAAAACTGATGGAGCAACCTTAGCTACGCGCTGGCCCGCGCTCATCACCGAACTTAGTTGCCGTCGTAACGTAGATTCCACGTTCCGGTTTGTAATTCGTTTCGAAACTTTTTGACACAATTTACCTTTTAGACTTTTACGCATCCGCGAGTACGGTTTTGTTTCATCACGACCGAAGACGATCGCTCGAGTTTACATTACGAGAATGCGTATTTTGCGGCGAAAGGCCGAGTCGAGTTTCGTTTAGTTATTTATTTTAGCTTTTAGGTAAACTCGTAACGCCGACATACGAGTTGCGCAATTAAAAGGAAATCTTAACGCGAGTTTCTTGAGCTATTACGCCGCGCAAAATGAAAACGAATCGAAATTATATCCTCTTTAAAATACACGGGTAGCAGCGGCGCATGGCTGGTGAAGATGAGGAGATTGAAGCTAGCCGGATAGCATCAAGTACTAATAATATTCATATTATCCAGTTTCGGCTAAAACCTTTGAATGGAAATGATTTTTTATTTTATATCAAAAGATAGAGCGAATTAAAAGACTTTTAAATGGAAATGATTTTTTATTTTATATCAAAAGATAGAGCGAATTAAAAGACTTTTAAATGGAAATGATTTTTTATTTTATATCAAAAGATAGAGCGAATTAAAAGACTTTTAAATGGAAATGATTTTTTGTTTTAAATCAAGAGATAGAGCGAATTAAAAGACTTTTAAATGGAAATGATTTTTTATTTTACATCAAGAGATAGAGCGAATTAAAAGACTTTCAAGCGGAAATGATTTTTTATTTTACATCAAGAGATAGAGCGAATTAAAAGACTTTCAAGCGGAAATGATTTTTTATTCTATATCAAGAGATAGAGTGAATTAAAGAAGCTTGAAAATTCTAAATTAGTATAATTTTGATAAAAACTAAAGGTCTACAGCACCCGGTATTCCCAGGCGGTCACCCATCCAAGTACTAACCGGGCTCGACGTTGCTTAGCTTCAGTGATCGGACGAGAACTGGCGTTTTCAACGTGATATGGCCGTAGACATTTAGTAAGCTTCAACAGACGCTAATGAGAAACGTGGCAATAATCAGCGAACGCCCATTGGACAATATAGTCACGGCTTGGTGAGCATTATTATAACTCTGCGTTAATAGCGTGTCTCGAAGAGCGCATCAGTGTCTACGGCCATATCACGTTGAAAACGCCAGTTCTCGTCCGATCACTGAAGCTAAGCAACGTCGAGCCCGGTTAGTACTTGGATGGGTGACCGCCTGGGAATACCGGGTGCTGTAGACTTTTTATTTATTTTTACATCTTGCTATCTTCATCGCGATCTTCGCGCTATCTTCATCTACATGTACATGTACATGTTCATGTACATGAACATGTACTACGTATGCGTTATATATATATACATATACTATGTACTACGTACGTGTAGTGTGTAACAGTATATATAACTTTGCTGCTGCATTTCCGCGTCAAAACCCTTCTGGCAAGCGTGATCAATTAAAGCGCGACACTTTTTGTAGTCGAAGGATGTACTCTACTCGTGTATAACGAAAACTGTTGCAGCGTCCGATCTCAACATAAAAATAACATATTCTCACTTTTAATCCGAAGAAATCTCTTTTAAAGGAAGTTTGTTACTTTTTCTCGACATAAAGTGACGCGCTATCGTAGATCTTATTAGTTTACCGGCTATCTAATGTCTACGCGTGTAAAGACAGGTGAGTAGTAAGCGCCGTTCTTTGGCTTGTTCTTCTCATCTACGAGTTCGAAAGAAAACAGCCCTACATAGAAAGCTTTTACTTACGCGAACAGGTGTGTTAAAAAGATGTTCACGTCGAACCAAATAAAGCGATGCTTTAGAAATGGTGTAATAGCCTCCAAACGAGTACGCTCGCGTTCGACCGCCGCGCGAGTAGCTTCAACTCCTAACGAAACAATCGTAGTACGTCTACTATATACACGTGTAAATTAGGATTCGTTTGCTCTCTCAACATCTGAAAGAGCGGTTAATCGCGCTGCAACGAAACATTCATGCGTACCATGTAAACTAGGATTCGTTCGCTCTCTCAATATTTGAAAGAGCGGTCAATCGCGCTGCCGGTTATTCGTCCAGCTCGCTCATTAGCTATGAAAAGCTATCGAGTTACTTCGAACGCATAGCTTAAAACTTTGCCATTGCGTAACGAATATTCCCGGCTCAAACGAATCGTTGATATTGTGCAAATTAGGAGTCGTGTGTACTCTCATACTTCGACGGCGTGGTTGTTCGCGCTCGATAATATTCGACTCGTTCACTCATTGGCTAAACGCATAGCGTTCAAGATCTCGCCGATTCGTACGAAGGTTGCAGGCTCGTTACCGCCGCTTCACGCGCTTTAGATTATTTCGTCAGCATTTTGAAAACTACGGTAAATATTTTCCTTTTAAATAATTATAATCGCGTGGAAATGACCTTACGCGAAAGTAGGCTTTTCGCTAGAGATAATTCCGCAAAGATAAAAACTGATGGAGCAACCTTAGCTACGCGCTGGCCCGCGCTCATCACCGAACTTAGTTGCCGTCGTAACGTAGATTCCACGTTCCGGTTTGTAATTCGTTTCGAAACTTTTTGACACAATTTACCTTTTAGACTTTTACGCATCCGCGAGTACGGTTTTGTTTCATCACGATCGAAGACGATCGCTCGAGTTTACATTACGAGAATGCGTATTTTGCGGCGAAAGGCCGAGTCGAGTTTCGTTTAGTTATTTATTTTAGCTTTTAGGTAAACTCGTAACGCCGACATACGAGTTGCGCAATTAAAAGGAAATCTTAACGCGAGTTTCTTGAGCTATTACGCCGCGCGAAATGAAAACGAATCGAAATTATATCCTCTTTAAAATACACGGGTAGCAGCGGCGCATGGCTGGTGAAGATGAGGAGATTGAAGCTAGCCGGATAGCATCAAGTACTAATAATATTCATATTATCCAGTTTCGGCTAAAACCTTTGAATGGAAATGATTTTTTATTTTATATCAAAAGATAGAGCGAATTAAAAGACTTTTAAATGGAAATGATTTTTTATTTTATATCAAAAGATAGAGCGAATTAAAAGACTTTTAAATGGAAATGATTTTTTATTTTATATCAAGAGATAGAGCGAATTAAGAGACTTTTAAATGGAAATGATTTTTTGTTTTAAATCAAGAGATAGAGCGAATTAAAAGACTTTTAAATGGAAATGATTTTTTATTTTACATCAAGAGATAGAGCGAATTAAAAGACTTTCAAGCGGAAATGATTTTTTATTTTACATCAAGAGATAGAGCGAATTAAAAGACTTTCAAGCGGAAATGATTTTTTATTCTATATCAAGAGATAGAGTGAATTAAAGAAGCTTGAAAATTCTAAATTAGTATAATTTTGATAAAAACTAAAGGTCTACAGCACCCGGTATTCCCAGGCGGTCACCCATCCAAGTACTAACCGGGCTCGACGTTGCTTAGCTTCAGTGATCGGACGAGAACTGGCGTTTTCAACGTGATATGGCCGTAGACATTTAGTAAGCTTCAACAGACGCTAATGAGAAACGTGGCAATAATCAGCGAACGCCCATTGGACAATATAGTCACGGCTTGGTGAGCATTATTATAACTCTGCGTTAATAGCGTGTCTCGAAGAGCGCATCAGTGTCTACGGCCATATCACGTTGAAAACGCCAGTTCTCGTCCGATCACTGAAGCTAAGCAACGTCGAGCCCGGTTAGTACTTGGATGGGTGACCGCCTGGGAATACCGGGTGCTGTAGACTTTTTATTTATTTTTACATCTTGCTATCTTCATCGCGATCTTCGCGCTATCTTCATCTACATGTACATGTACATGTTCATGTACATGAACATGTACTACGTATGCGTTATATATATATACATATACTATGTACTATGTACTATGTACTACGTACGTGTAGTGTGTAACAGTATATATAACTTTGCTGCTGCATTTCCGCGTCAAAACCCTTCTGGCAAGCGTGATCAATTAAAGCGCGACACTTTTTGTAGTCGAAGGATGTACTCTACTCGTGTATAACGAAAACTGTTGCAGCGTCCGATCTCAACATAAAAATAACATATTCTCACTTTTAATCCGAAGAAATCTCTTTTAAAGGAAGTTTGTTACTTTTTCTCGACATAAAGTGACGCGCTATCGTAGATCTTATTAGTTTACCGGCTATCTAATGTCTACGCGTGTAAAGACAGGTGAGTAGTAAGCGCCGTTCTTTGGCTTGTTCTTCTCATCTACGAGTTCGAAAGAAAACAGCCCTACATAGAAAGCTTTTACTTACGCGAACAGGTGTGTTAAAAAGATGTTCACGTCGAACCAAATAAAGCGATGCTTTAGAAATGGTGTAATAGCCTCCAAACGAGTACGCTCGCGTTCGACCGCCGCGCGAGTAGCTTCAACTCCTAACGAAACAATCGTAGTACGTCTACTATATACACGTGTAAATTAGGATTCGTTTGCTCTCTCAACATCTGAAAGAGCGGTTAATCGCGCTGCAACGAAACATTCATGCGTACCATGTAAACTAGGATTCGTTCGCTCTCTCAATATTTGAAAGAGCGGTCAATCGCGCTGCCGGTTATTCGTCCAGCTCGCTCATTAGCTATGAAAAGCTATCGAGTTACTTCGAACGCATAGCTTAAAACTTTGCCATTGCGTAACGAATATTCCCGGCTCAAACGAATCGTTGATATTGTGCAAATTAGGAGTCGTGTGTACTCTCATACTTCGACGGCGTAGTTGTTCGCGCTCGATAATATTCGACTCGTTCACTCATTGGCTAAACGCATAGCGTTCAAGATCTCGCCGATTCGTACGAAGGTTGCAGGCTCGTTACCGCCGCTTCACGCGCTTTAGATTATTTCGTCAGCATTTTGAAAACTACGGTAAATATTTTCCTTTTAAATAATTATAATCGCGTGGAAATGACCTTACGCGAAAGTAGGCTTTTCGCTAGAGATAATTCCGCAAAGATAAAAACTGATGGAGCAACCTTAGCTACGCGCTGGCCCGCGCTCATCACCGAACTTAGTTGCCGTCGTAACGTAGATTCCACGTTCCGGTTTGTAATTCGTTTCGAAACTTTTTGACACAATTTACCTTTTAGACTTTTACGCATCCGCGAGTACGGTTTTGTTTCATCACGACCGAAGACGATCGCTCGAGTTTACATTACGAGAATGCGTATTTTGCGGCGAAAGGCCGAGTCGAGTTTCGTTTAGTTATTTATTTTAGCTTTTAGGTAAACTCGTAACGCCGACATACGAGTTGCGCAATTAAAAGGAAATCTTAACGCGAGTTTCTTGAGCTATTACGCCGCGCAAAATGAAAACGAATCGAAATTATATCCTCTTTAAAATACACGGGTAGCAGCGGCGCATGGCTGGTGAAGATGAGGAGATTGAAGCTAGCCGGATAGCATCAAGTACTAATAATATTCATATTATCCAGTTTCGGCTAAAACCTTTGAATGGAAATGATTTTTTATTTTATATCAAAAGATAGAGCGAATTAAAAGACTTTTAAATGGAAATGATTTTTTATTTTATATCAAAAGATAGAGCGAATTAAAAGACTTTTAAATGGAAATGATTTTTTATTTTATATCAAAAGATAGAGCGAATTAAAAGACTTTTAAATGGAAATGATTTTTTATTTTATATCAAGAGATAGAGCGAATTAAGAGACTTTTAAATGGAAATGATTTTTTGTTTTAAATCAAGAGATAGAGCGAATTAAAAGACTTTTAAATGGAAATGATTTTTTATTTTACATCAAGAGATAGAGCGAATTAAAAGACTTTCAAGCGGAAATGATTTTTTATTTTACATCAAGAGATAGAGCGAATTAAAAGACTTTCAAGCGGAAATGATTTTTTATTCTATATCAAGAGATAGAGTGAATTAAAGAAGCTTGAAAATTCTAAATTAGTATAATTTTGATAAAAACTAAAGGTCTACAGCACCCGGTATTCCCAGGCGGTCACCCATCCAAGTACTAACCGGGCTCGACGTTGCTTAGCTTCAGTGATCGGACGAGAACTGGCGTTTTCAACGTGATATGGCCGTAGACATTTAGTAAGCTTCAACAGACGCTAATGAGAAACGTGGCAATAATCAGCGAACGCCCATTGGACAATATAGTCACGGCTTGGTGAGCATTATTATAACTCTGCGTTAATAGCGTGTCTCGAAGAGCGCATCAGTGTCTACGGCCATATCACGTTGAAAACGCCAGTTCTCGTCCGATCACTGAAGCTAAGCAACGTCGAGCCCGGTTAGTACTTGGATGGGTGACCGCCTGGGAATACCGGGTGCTGTAGACTTTTTATTTATTTTTACATCTTGCTATCTTCATCGCGATCTTCGCGCTATCTTCATCTACATGTACATGTACATGTTCATGTACATGAACATGTACTACGTATGCGTTATATATATATACATATACTATGTACTATGTACTATGTACTACGTACGTGTAGTGTGTAACAGTATATATAACTTTGCTGCTGCATTTCCGCGTCAAAACCCTTCTGGCAAGCGTGATCAATTAAAGCGCGACACTTTTTGTAGTCGAAGGATGTACTCTACTCGTGTATAACGAAAACTGTTGCAGCGTCCGATCTCAACATAAAAATAACATATTCTCACTTTTAATCCGAAGAAATCTCTTTTAAAGGAAGTTTGTTACTTTTTCTCGACATAAAGTGACGCGCTATCGTAGATCTTATTAGTTTACCGGCTATCTAATGTCTACGCGTGTAAAGACAGGTGAGTAGTAAGCGCCGTTCTTTGGCTTGTTCTTCTCATCTACGAGTTCGAAAGAAAACAGCCCTACATAGAAAGCTTTTACTTACGCGAACAGGTGTGTTAAAAAGATGTTCACGTCGAACCAAATAAAGCGATGCTTTAGAAATGGTGTAATAGCCTCCAAACGAGTACGCTCGCGTTCGACCGCCGCGCGAGTAGCTTCAACTCCTAACGAAACAATCGTAGTACGTCTACTATATACACGTGTAAATTAGGATTCGTTTGCTCTCTCAACATCTGAAAGAGCGGTTAATCGCGCTGCAACGAAACATTCATGCGTACCATGTAAACTAGGATTCGTTCGCTCTCTCAATATTTGAAAGAGCGGTCAATCGCGCTGCCGGTTATTCGTCCAGCTCGCTCATTAGCTATGAAAAGCTATCGAGTTACTTCGAACGCATAGCTTAAAACTTTGCCATTGCGTAACGAATATTCCCGGCTCAAACGAATCGTTGATATTGTGCAAATTAGGAGTCGTGTGTACTCTCATACTTCGACGGCGTAGTTGTTCGCGCTCGATAATATTCGACTCGTTCACTCATTGGCTAAACGCATAGCGTTCAAGATCTCGCCGATTCGTACGAAGGTTGCAGGCTCGTTACCGCCGCTTCACGCGCTTTAGATTATTTCGTCAGCATTTTGAAAACTACGGTAAATATTTTCCTTTTAAATAATTATAATCGCGTGGAAATGACCTTACGCGAAAGTAGGCTTTTCGCTAGAGATAATTCCGCAAAGATAAAAACTGATGGAGCAACCTTAGCTACGCGCTGGCCCGCGCTCATCACCGAACTTAGTTGCCGTCGTAACGTAGATTCCACGTTCCGGTTTGTAATTCGTTTCGAAACTTTTTGACACAATTTACCTTTTAGACTTTTACGCATCCGCGAGTACGGTTTTGTTTCATCACGACCGAAGACGATCGCTCGAGTTTACATTACGAGAATGCGTATTTTGCGGCGAAAGGCCGAGTCGAGTTTCGTTTAGTTATTTATTTTAGCTTTTAGGTAAACTCGTAACGCCGACATACGAGTTGCGCAATTAAAAGGAAATCTTAACGCGAGTTTCTTGAGCTATTACGCCGCGCAAAATGAAAACGAATCGAAATTATATCCTCTTTAAAATACACGGGTAGCAGCGGCGCATGGCTGGTGAAGATGAGGAGATTGAAGCTAGCCGGATAGCATCAAGTACTAATAATATTCATATTATCCAGTTTCGGCTAAAACCTTTGAATGGAAATGATTTTTTATTTTATATCAAAAGATAGAGCGAATTAAAAGACTTTTAAATGGAAATGATTTTTTATTTTATATCAAAAGATAGAGCGAATTAAAAGACTTTTAAATGGAAATGATTTTTTATTTTATATCAAAAGATAGAGCGAATTAAAAGACTTTTAAATGGAAATGATTTTTTGTTTTAAATCAAGAGATAGAGCGAATTAAAAGACTTTTAAATGGAAATGATTTTTTATTTTACATCAAGAGATAGAGCGAATTAAAAGACTTTCAAGCGGAAATGATTTTTTATTTTACATCAAGAGATAGAGCGAATTAAAAGACTTTCAAGCGGAAATGATTTTTTATTCTATATCAAGAGATAGAGTGAATTAAAGAAGCTTGAAAATTCTAAATTAGTATAATTTTGATAAAAACTAAAGGTCTACAGCACCCGGTATTCCCAGGCGGTCACCCATCCAAGTACTAACCGGGCTCGACGTTGCTTAGCTTCAGTGATCGGACGAGAACTGGCGTTTTCAACGTGATATGGCCGTAGACATTTAGTAAGCTTCAACAGACGCTAATGAGAAACGTGGCAATAATCAGCGAACGCCCATTGGACAATATAGTCACGGCTTGGTGAGCATTATTATAACTCTGCGTTAATAGCGTGTCTCGAAGAGCGCATCAGTGTCTACGGCCATATCACGTTGAAAACGCCAGTTCTCGTCCGATCACTGAAGCTAAGCAACGTCGAGCCCGGTTAGTACTTGGATGGGTGACCGCCTGGGAATACCGGGTGCTGTAGACTTTTTATTTATTTTTACATCTTGCTATCTTCATCGCGATCTTCGCGCTATCTTCATCTACATGTACATGTTCATGTACATGAACATGTACTACGTATGCGTTATATATATATACATATACTATGTACTATGTACTATGTACTACGTACGTGTAGTGTGTAACAGTATATATAACTTTGCTGCTGCATTTCCGCGTCAAAACCCTTCTGGCAAGCGTGATCAATTAAAGCGCGACACTTTTTGTAGTCGAAGGATGTACTCTACTCGTGTATAACGAAAACTGTTGCAGCGTCCGATCTCAACATAAAAATAACATATTCTCACTTTTAATCCGAAGAAATCTCTTTTAAAGGAAGTTTGTTACTTTTTCTCGACATAAAGTGACGCGCTATCGTAGATCTTATTAGTTTACCGGCTATCTAATGTCTACGCGTGTAAAGACAGGTGAGTAGTAAGCGCCGTTCTTTGGCTTGTTCTTCTCATCTACGAGTTCGAAAGAAAACAGCCCTACATAGAAAGCTTTTACTTACGCGAACAGGTGTGTTAAAAAGATGTTCACGTCGAACCAAATAAAGCGATGCTTTAGAAATGGTGTAATAGCCTCCAAACGAGTACGCTCGCGTTCGACCGCCGCGCGAGTAGCTTCAACTCCTAACGAAACAATCGTAGTACGTCTACTATATACACGTGTAAATTAGGATTCGTTTGCTCTCTCAACATCTGAAAGAGCGGTTAATCGCGCTGCAACGAAACATTCATGCGTACCATGTAAACTAGGATTCGTTCGCTCTCTCAATATTTGAAAGAGCGGTCAATCGCGCTGCCGGTTATTCGTCCAGCTCGCTCATTAGCTATGAAAAGCTATCGAGTTACTTCGAACGCATAGCTTAAAACTTTGCCATTGCGTAACGAATATTCCCGGCTCAAACGAATCGTTGATATTGTGCAAATTAGGAGTCGTGTGTACTCTCATACTTCGACGGCGTAGTTGTTCGCGCTCGATAATATTCGACTCGTTCACTCATTGGCTAAACGCATAGCGTTCAAGATCTCGCCGATTCGTACGAAGGTTGCAGGCTCGTTACCGCCGCTTCACGCGCTTTAGATTATTTCGTCAGCATTTTGAAAACTACGGTAAATATTTTCCTTTTAAATAATTATAATCGCGTGGAAATGACCTTACGCGAAAGTAGGCTTTTCGCTAGAGATAATTCCGCAAAGATAAAAACTGATGGAGCAACCTTAGCTACGCGCTGGCCCGCGCTCATCACCGAACTTAGTTGCCGTCGTAACGTAGATTCCACGTTCCGGTTTGTAATTCGTTTCGAAACTTTTTGACACAATTTACCTTTTAGACTTTTACGCATCCGCGAGTACGGTTTTGTTTCATCACGACCGAAGACGATCGCTCGAGTTTACATTACGAGAATGCGTATTTTGCGGCGAAAGGCCGAGTCGAGTTTCGTTTAGTTATTTATTTTAGCTTTTAGGTAAACTCGTAACGCCGACATACGAGTTGCGCAATTAAAAGGAAATCTTAACGCGAGTTTCTTGAGCTATTACGCCGCGCAAAATGAAAACGAATCGAAATTATATCCTCTTTAAAATACACGGGTAGCAGCGGCGCATGGCTGGTGAAGATGAGGAGATTGAAGCTAGCCGGATAGCATCAAGTACTAATAATATTCATATTATCCAGTTTCGGCTAAAACCTTTGAATGGAAATGATTTTTTATTTTATATCAAAAGATAGAGCGAATTAAAAGACTTTTAAATGGAAATGATTTTTTATTTTATATCAAAAGATAGAGCGAATTAAAAGACTTTTAAATGGAAATGATTTTTTATTTTATATCAAAAGATAGAGCGAATTAAAAGACTTTTAAATGGAAATGATTTTTTGTTTTAAATCAAGAGATAGAGCGAATTAAAAGACTTTTAAATGGAAATGATTTTTTATTTTACATCAAGAGATAGAGCGAGTTAAAAGACTTTCAAGCGGAAATGATTTTTTATTTTACATCAAGAGATAGAGCGAATTAAAAGACTTTCAAGCGGAAATGATTTTTTATTCTATATCAAGAGATAGAGTGAATTAAAGAAGCTTGAAAATTCTAAATTAGTATAATTTTGATAAAAACTAAAGGTCTACAGCACCCGGTATTCCCAGGCGGTCACCCATCCAAGTACTAACCGGGCTCGACGTTGCTTAGCTTCAGTGATCGGACGAGAACTGGCGTTTTCAACGTGATATGGCCGTAGACATTTAGTAAGCTTCAACAGACGCTAATGAGAAACGTGGCAATAATCAGCGAACGCCCATTGGACAATATAGTCACGGCTTGGTGAGCATTATTATAACTCTGCGTTAATAGCGTGTCTCGAAGAGCGCATCAGTGTCTACGGCCATATCACGTTGAAAACGCCAGTTCTCGTCCGATCACTGAAGCTAAGCAACGTCGAGCCCGGTTAGTACTTGGATGGGTGACCGCCTGGGAATACCGGGTGCTGTAGACTTTTTATTTATTTTTACATCTTGCTATCTTCATCGCGATCTTCGCGCTATCTTCATCTACATGTACATGTACATGTACATGTTCATGTACATGAACATGTACTACGTATGCGTTATATATATATACATATACTATGTACTATGTACTATGTACTACGTACGTGTAGTGTGTAACAGTATATATAACTTTGCTGCTGCATTTCCGCGTCAAAACCCTTCTGGCAAGCGTGATCAATTAAAGCGCGACACTTTTTGTAGTCGAAGGATGTACTCTACTCGTGTATAACGAAAACTGTTGCAGCGTCCGATCTCAACATAAAAATAATATATTCTCACTTTTAATCCGAAGAAATCTCTTTTAAAGGAAGTTTGTTACTTTTTCTCGACATAAAGTGACGCGCTATCGTAGATCTTATTAGTTTACCGGCTATCTAATGTCTACGCGTGTAAAGACAGGTGAGTAGTAAGCGCCGTTCTTTGGCTTGTTCTTCTCATCTACGAGTTCGAAAGAAAACAGCCCTACATAGAAAGCTTTTACTTACGCGAACAGGTGTGTTAAAAAGATGTTCACGTCGAACCAAATAAAGCGATGCTTTAGAAATGGTGTAATAGCCTCCAAACGAGTACGCTCGCGTTCGACCGCCGCGCGAGTAGCTTCAACTCCTAACGAAACAATCGTAGTACGTCTACTATATACACGTGTAAATTAGGATTCGTTTGCTCTCTCAACATCTGAAAGAGCGGTTAATCGCGCTGCAACGAAACATTCATGCGTACCATGTAAACTAGGATTCGTTCGCTCTCTCAATATTTGAAAGAGCGGTCAATCGCGCTGCCGGTTATTCGTCCAGCTCGCTCATTAGCTATGAAAAGCTATCGAGTTACTTCGAACGCATAGCTTAAAACTTTGCCATTGCGTAACGAATATTCCCGGCTCAAACGAATCGTTGATATTGTGCAAATTAGGAGTCGTGTGTACTCTCATACTTCGACGGCGTAGTTGTTCGCGCTCGATAATATTCGACTCGTTCACTCATTGGCTAAACGCATAGCGTTCAAGATCTCGCCGATTCGTACGAAGGTTGCAGGCTCGTTACCGCCGCTTCACGCGCTTTAGATTATTTCGTCAGCATTTTGAAAACTACGGTAAATATTTTCCTTTTAAATAATTATAATCGCGTGGAAATGACCTTACGCGAAAGTAGGCTTTTCGCTAGAGATAATTCCGCAAAGATAAAAACTGATGGAGCAACCTTAGCTACGCGCTGGCCCGCGCTCATCACCGAACTTAGTTGCCGTCGTAACGTAGATTCCACGTTCCGGTTTGTAATTCGTTTCGAAACTTTTTGACACAATTTACCTTTTAGACTTTTACGCATCCGCGAGTACGGTTTTGTTTCATCACGACCGAAGACGATCGCTCGAGTTTACATTACGAGAATGCGTATTTTGCGGCGAAAGGCCGAGTCGAGTTTCGTTTAGTTATTTATTTTAGCTTTTAGGTAAACTCGTAACGCCGACATACGAGTTGCGCAATTAAAAGGAAATCTTAACGCGAGTTTCTTGAGCTATTACGCCGCGCAAAATGAAAACGAATCGAAATTATATCCTCTTTAAAATACACGGGTAGCAGCGGCGCATGGCTGGTGAAGATGAGGAGATTGAAGCTAGCCGGATAGCATCAAGTACTAATAATATTCATATTATCCAGTTTCGGCTAAAACCTTTGAATGGAAATGATTTTTTATTTTATATCAAAAGATAGAGCGAATTAAAAGACTTTTAAATGGAAATGATTTTTTATTTTATATCAAAAGATAGAGCGAATTAAAAGACTTTTAAATGGAAATGATTTTTTATTTTATATCAAAAGATAGAGCGAATTAAAAGACTTTTAAATGGAAATGATTTTTTGTTTTAAATCAAGAGATAGAGCGAATTAAAAGACTTTTAAATGGAAATGATTTTTTATTTTACATCAAGAGATAGAGCGAATTAAAAGACTTTCAAGCGGAAATGATTTTTTATTTTACATCAAGAGATAGAGCGAATTAAAAGACTTTCAAGCGGAAATGATTTTTTATTCTATATCAAGAGATAGAGTGAATTAAAGAAGCTTGAAAATTCTAAATTAGTATAATTTTGATAAAAACTAAAGGTCTACAGCACCCGGTATTCCCAGGCGGTCACCCATCCAAGTACTAACCGGGCTCGACGTTGCTTAGCTTCAGTGATCGGACGAGAACTGGCGTTTTCAACGTGATATGGCCGTAGACATTTAGTAAGCTTCAACAGACGCTAATGAGAAACGTGGCAATAATCAGCGAACGCCCATTGGACAATATAGTCACGGCTTGGTGAGCATTATTATAACTCTGCGTTAATAGCGTGTCTCGAAGAGCGCATCAGTGTCTACGGCCATATCACGTTGAAAACGCCAGTTCTCGTCCGATCACTGAAGCTAAGCAACGTCGAGCCCGGTTAGTACTTGGATGGGTGACCGCCTGGGAATACCGGGTGCTGTAGACTTTTTATTTATTTTTACATCTTGCTATCTTCATCGCGATCTTCGCGCTATCTTCATCTACATGTACATGTTCATGTACATGAACATGTACTACGTATGCGTTATATATATATACATATACTATGTACTATGTACTATGTACTACGTACGTGTAGTGTGTAACAGTATATATAACTTTGCTGCTGCATTTCCGCGTCAAAACCCTTCTGGCAAGCGTGATCAATTAAAGCGCGACACTTTTTGTAGTCGAAGGATGTACTCTACTCGTGTATAACGAAAACTGTTGCAGCGTCCGATCTCAACATAAAAATAACATATTCTCACTTTTAATCCGAAGAAATCTCTTTTAAAGGAAGTTTGTTACTTTTTCTCGACATAAAGTGACGCGCTATCGTAGATCTTATTAGTTTACCGGCTATCTAATGTCTACGCGTGTAAAGACAGGTGAGTAGTAAGCGCCGTTCTTTGGCTTGTTCTTCTCATCTACGAGTTCGAAAGAAAACAGCCCTACATAGAAAGCTTTTACTTACGCGAACAGGTGTGTTAAAAAGATGTTCACGTCGAACCAAATAAAGCGATGCTTTAGAAATGGTGTAATAGCCTCCAAACGAGTACGCTCGCGTTCGACCGCCGCGCGAGTAGCTTCAACTCCTAACGAAACAATCGTAGTACGTCTACTATATACACGTGTAAATTAGGATTCGTTTGCTCTCTCAACATCTGAAAGAGCGGTTAATCGCGCTGCAACGAAACATTCATGCGTACCATGTAAACTAGGATTCGTTCGCTCTCTCAATATTTGAAAGAGCGGTCAATCGCGCTGCCGGTTATTCGTCCAGCTCGCTCATTAGCTATGAAAAGCTATCGAGTTACTTCGAACGCATAGCTTAAAACTTTGCCATTGCGTAACGAATATTCCCGGCTCAAACGAATCGTTGATATTGTGCAAATTAGGAGTCGTGTGTACTCTCATACTTCGACGGCGTGGTTGTTCGCGCTCGATAATATTCGACTCGTTCACTCATTGGCTAAACGCATAGCGTTCAAGATCTCGCCGATTCGTACGAAGGTTGCAGGCTCGTTACCGCCGCTTCACGCGCTTTAGATTATTTCGTCAGCATTTTGAAAACTACGGTAAATATTTTCCTTTTAAATAATTATAATCGCGTGGAAATGACCTTACGCGAAAGTAGGCTTTTCGCTAGAGATAATTCCGCAAAGATAAAAACTGATGGAGCAACCTTAGCTACGCGCTGGCCCGCGCTCATCACCGAACTTAGTTGCCGTCGTAACGTAGATTCCACGTTCCGGTTTGTAATTCGTTTCGAAACTTTTTGACACAATTTACCTTTTAGACTTTTACGCATCCGCGAGTACGGTTTTGTTTCATCACGATCGAAGACGATCGCTCGAGTTTACATTACGAGAATGCGTATTTTGCGGCGAAAGGCCGAGTCGAGTTTCGTTTAGTTATTTATTTTAGCTTTTAGGTAAACTCGTAACGCCGACATACGAGTTGCGCAATTAAAAGGAAATCTTAACGCGAGTTTCTTGAGCTATTACGCCGCGCAAAATGAAAACGAATCGAAATTATATCCTCTTTAAAATACACGGGTAGCAGCGGCGCATGGCTGGTGAAGATGAGGAGATTGAAGCTAGCCGGATAGCATCAAGTACTAATAATATTCATATTATCCAGTTTCGGCTAAAACCTTTGAATGGAAATGATTTTTTATTTTATATCAAAAGATAGAGCGAATTAAAAGACTTTTAAATGGAAATGATTTTTTATTTTATATCAAAAGATAGAGCGAATTAAAAGACTTTTAAATGGAAATGATTTTTTGTTTTAAATCAAGAGATAGAGCGAATTAAAAGACTTTTAAATGGAAATGATTTTTTATTTTACATCAAGAGATAGAGCGAATTAAAAGACTTTCAAGCGGAAATGATTTTTTATTTTACATCAAGAGATAGAGCGAATTAAAAGACTTTCAAGCGGAAATGATTTTTTATTCTATATCAAGAGATAGAGTGAATTAAAGAAGCTTGAAAATTCTAAATTAGTATAATTTTGATAAAAACTAAAGGTCTACAGCACCCGGTATTCCCAGGCGGTCACCCATCCAAGTACTAACCGGGCTCGACGTTGCTTAGCTTCAGTGATCGGACGAGAACTGGCGTTTTCAACGTGATATGGCCGTAGACATTTAGTAAGCTTCAACAGACGCTAATGAGAAACGTGGCAATAATCAGCGAACGCCCATTGGACAATATAGTCACGGCTTGGTGAGCATTATTATAACTCTGCGTTAATAGCGTGTCTCGAAGAGCGCATCAGTGTCTACGGCCATATCACGTTGAAAACGCCAGTTCTCGTCCGATCACTGAAGCTAAGCAACGTCGAGCCCGGTTAGTACTTGGATGGGTGACCGCCTGGGAATACCGGGTGCTGTAGACTTTTTATTTATTTTTACATCTTGCTATCTTCATCGCGATCTTCGCGCTATCTTCATCTACATGTACATGTACATGTTCATGTACATGAACATGTACTACGTATGCGTTATATATATATACATATACTATGTACTATGTACTATGTACTACGTACGTGTAGTGTGTAACAGTATATATAACTTTGCTGCTGCATTTCCGCGTCAAAACCCTTCTGGCAAGCGTGATCAATTAAAGCGCGACACTTTTTGTAGTCGAAGGATGTACTCTACTCGTGTATAACGAAAACTGTTGCAGCGTCCGATCTCAACATAAAAATAATATATTCTCACTTTTAATCCGAAGAAATCTCTTTTAAAGGAAGTTTGTTACTTTTTCTCGACATAAAGTGACGCGCTATCGTAGATCTTATTAGTTTACCGGCTATCTAATGTCTACGCGTGTAAAGACAGGTGAGTAGTAAGCGCCGTTCTTTGGCTTGTTCTTCTCATCTACGAGTTCGAAAGAAAACAGCCCTACATAGAAAGCTTTTACTTACGCGAACAGGTGTGTTAAAAAGATGTTCACGTCGAACCAAATAAAGCGATGCTTTAGAAATGGTGTAATAGCCTCCAAACGAGTACGCTCGCGTTCGACCGCCGCGCGAGTAGCTTCAACTCCTAACGAAACAATCGTAGTACGTCTACTATATACACGTGTAAATTAGGATTCGTTTGCTCTCTCAACATCTGAAAGAGCGGTTAATCGCGCTGCAACGAAACATTCATGCGTACCATGTAAACTAGGAATCGTTCGCTCTCTCAATATTTGAAAGAGCGGTCAATCGCGCTGCCGGTTATTCGTCCAGCTCGCTCATTAGCTATGAAAAGCTATCGAGTTACTTCGAACGCATAGCTTAAAACTTTGCCATTGCGTAACGAATATTCCCGGCTCAAACGAATCGTTGATATTGTGCAAATTAGGAGTCGTGTGTACTCTCATACTTCGACGGCGTAGTTGTTCGCGCTCGATAATATTCGACTCGTTCACTCATTGGCTAAACGCATAGCGTTCAAGATCTCGCCGATTCGTACGAAGGTTGCAGGCTCGTTACCGCCGCTTCACGCGCTTTAGATTATTTCGTCAGCATTTTGAAAACTACGGTAAATATTTTCCTTTTAAATAATTATAATCGCGTGGAAATGACCTTACGCGAAAGTAGGCTTTTCGCTAGAGATAATTCCGCAAAGATAAAAACTGATGGAGCAACCTTAGCTACGCGCTGGCCCGCGCTCATCACCGAACTTAGTTGCCGTCGTAACGTAGATTCCACGTTCCGGTTTGTAATTCGTTTCGAAACTTTTTGACACAATTTACCTTTTAGACTTTTACGCATCCGCGAGTACGGTTTTGTTTCATCACGACCGAAGACGATCGCTCGAGTTTACATTACGAGAATGCGTATTTTGCGGCGAAAGGCCGAGTCGAGTTTCGTTTAGTTATTTATTTTAGCTTTTAGGTAAACTCGTAACGCCGACATACGAGTTGCGCAATTAAAAGGAAATCTTAACGCGAGTTTCTTGAGCTATTACGCCGCGCAAAATGAAAACGAATCGAAATTATATCCTCTTTAAAATACACGGGTAGCAGCGGCGCATGGCTGGTGAAGATGAGGAGATTGAAGCTAGCCGGATAGCATCAAGTACTAATAATATTCATATTATCCAGTTTCGGCTAAAACCTTTGAATGGAAATGATTTTTTATTTTATATCAAAAGATAGAGCGAATTAAAAGACTTTTAAATGGAAATGATTTTTTATTTTATATCAAAAGATAGAGCGAATTAAAAGACTTTTAAATGGAAATGATTTTTTATTTTATATCAAAAGATAGAGCGAATTAAAAGACTTTTAAATGGAAATGATTTTTTGTTTTAAATCAAGAGATAGAGCGAATTAAAAGACTTTTAAATGGAAATGATTTTTTATTTTACATCAAGAGATAGAGCGAATTAAAAGACTTTCAAGCGGAAATGATTTTTTATTTTACATCAAGAGATAGAGCGAATTAAAAGACTTTCAAGCGGAAATGATTTTTTATTCTATATCAAGAGATAGAGTGAATTAAAGAAGCTTGAAAATTCTAAATTAGTATAATTTTGATAAAAACTAAAGGTCTACAGCACCCGGTATTCCCAGGCGGTCACCCATCCAAGTACTAACCGGGCTCGACGTTGCTTAGCTTCAGTGATCGGACGAGAACTGGCGTTTTCAACGTGATATGGCCGTAGACATTTAGTAAGCTTCAACAGACGCTAATGAGAAACGTGGCAATAATCAGCGAACGCCCATTGGACAATATAGTCACGGCTTGGTGAGCATTATTATAACTCTGCGTTAATAGCGTGTCTCGAAGAGCGCATCAGTGTCTACGGCCATATCACGTTGAAAACGCCAGTTCTCGTCCGATCACTGAAGCTAAGCAACGTCGAGCCCGGTTAGTACTTGGATGGGTGACCGCCTGGGAATACCGGGTGCTGTAGACTTTTTATTTATTTTTACATCTTGCTATCTTCATCGCGATCTTCGCGCTATCTTCATCTACATGTACATGTACATGTTCATGTACATGAACATGTACTACGTATGCGTTATATATATATACATATACTATGTACTATGTACTATGTACTACGTACGTGTAGTGTGTAACAGTATATATAACTTTGCTGCTGCATTTCCGCGTCAAAACCCTTCTGGCAAGCGTGATCAATTAAAGCGCGACACTTTTTGTAGTCGAAGGATGTACTCTACTCGTGTATAACGAAAACTGTTGCAGCGTCCGATCTCAACATAAAAATAACATATTCTCACTTTTAATCCGAAGAAATCTCTTTTAAAGGAAGTTTGTTACTTTTTCTCGACATAAAGTGACGCGCTATCGTAGATCTTATTAGTTTACCGGCTATCTAATGTCTACGCGTGTAAAGACAGGTGAGTAGTAAGCGCCGTTCTTTGGCTTGTTCTTCTCATCTACGAGTTCGAAAGAAAACAGCCCTACATAGAAAGCTTTTACTTACGCGAACAGGTGTGTTAAAAAGATGTTCACGTCGAACCAAATAAAGCGATGCTTTAGAAATGGTGTAATAGCCTCCAAACGAGTACGCTCGCGTTCGACCGCCGCGCGAGTAGCTTCAACTCCTAACGAAACAATCGTAGTACGTCTACTATATACACGTGTAAATTAGGATTCGTTTGCTCTCTCAACATCTGAAAGAGCGGTTAATCGCGCTGCAACGAAACATTCATGCGTACCATGTAAACTAGGATTCGTTCGCTCTCTCAATATTTGAAAGAGCGGTCAATCGCGCTGCCGGTTATTCGTCCAGCTCGCTCATTAGCTATGAAAAGCTATCGAGTTACTTCGAACGCATAGCTTAAAACTTTGCCATTGCGTAACGAATATTCCCGGCTCAAACGAATCGTTGATATTGTGCAAATTAGGAGTCGTGTGTACTCTCATACTTCGACGGCGTAGTTGTTCGCGCTCGATAATATTCGACTCGTTCACTCATTGGCTAAACGCATAGCGTTCAAGATCTCGCCGATTCGTACGAAGGTTGCAGGCTCGTTACCGCCGCTTCACGCGCTTTAGATTATTTCGTCAGCATTTTGAAAACTACGGTAAATATTTTCCTTTTAAATAATTATAATCGCGTGGAAATGACCTTACGCGAAAGTAGGCTTTTCGCTAGAGATAGTTCCGCAAAGATAAAAACTGATGGAGCAACCTTAGCTACGCGCTGGCCCGCGCTCATCACCGAACTTAGTTGCCGTCGTAACGTAGATTCCACGTTCCGGTTTGTAATTCGTTTCGAAACTTTTTGACACAATTTACCTTTTAGACTTTTACGCATCCGCGAGTACGGTTTTGTTTCATCACGATCGAAGACGATCGCTCGAGTTTACATTACGAGAATGCGTATTTTGCGGCGAAAGGCCGAGTCGAGTTTCGTTTAGTTATTTATTTTAGCTTTTAGGTAAACTCGTAACGCCGACATACGAGTTGCGCAATTAAAAGGAAATCTTAACGCGAGTTTCTTGAGCTATTACGCCGCGCAAAATGAAAACGAATCGAAATTATATCCTCTTTAAAATACACGGGTAGCAGCGGCGCATGGCTGGTGAAGATGAGGAGATTGAAGCTAGCCGGATAGCATCAAGTACTAATAATATTCATATTATCCAGTTTCGGCTAAAACCTTTGAATGGAAATGATTTTTTATTTTATATCAAAAGATAGAGCGAATTAAAAGACTTTTAAATGGAAATGATTTTTTATTTTATATCAAAAGATAGAGCGAATTAAAAGACTTTTAAATGGAAATGATTTTTTGTTTTAAATCAAGAGATAGAGCGAATTAAAAGACTTTTAAATGGAAATGATTTTTTATTTTACATCAAGAGATAGAGCGAATTAAAAGACTTTCAAGCGGAAATGATTTTTTATTTTACATCAAGAGATAGAGCGAATTAAAAGACTTTCAAGCGGAAATGATTTTTTATTCTATATCAAGAGATAGAGTGAATTAAAGAAGCTTGAAAATTCTAAATTAGTATAATTTTGATAAAAACTAAAGGTCTACAGCACCCGGTATTCCCAGGCGGTCACCCATCCAAGTACTAACCGGGCTCGACGTTGCTTAGCTTCAGTGATCGGACGAGAACTGGCGTTTTCAACGTGATATGGCCGTAGACATTTAGTAAGCTTCAACAGACGCTAATGAGAAACGTGGCAATAATCAGCGAACGCCCATTGGACAATATAGTCACGGCTTGGTGAGCATTATTATAACTCTGCGTTAATAGCGTGTCTCGAAGAGCGCATCAGTGTCTACGGCCATATCACGTTGAAAACGCCAGTTCTCGTCCGATCACTGAAGCTAAGCAACGTCGAGCCCGGTTAGTACTTGGATGGGTGACCGCCTGGGAATACCGGGTGCTGTAGACTTTTTATTTATTTTTACATCTTGCTATCTTCATCGCGATCTTCGCGCTATCTTCATCTACATGTACATGTACATGTTCATGTACATGAACATGTACTACGTATGCGTTATATATATATACATATACTATGTACTATGTACTATGTACTACGTACGTGTAGTGTGTAACAGTATATATAACTTTGCTGCTGCATTTCCGCGTCAAAACCCTTCTGGCAAGCGTGATCAATTAAAGCGCGACACTTTTTGTAGTCGAAGGATGTACTCTACTCGTGTATAACGAAAACTGTTGCAGCGTCCGATCTCAACATAAAAATAACATATTCTCACTTTTAATCCGAAGAAATCTCTTTTAAAGGAAGTTTGTTACTTTTTCTCGACATAAAGTGACGCGCTATCGTAGATCTTATTAGTTTACCGGCTATCTAATGTCTACGCGTGTAAAGACAGGTGAGTAGTAAGCGCCGTTCTTTGGCTTGTTCTTCTCATCTACGAGTTCGAAAGAAAACAGCCCTACATAGAAAGCTTTTACTTACGCGAACAGGTGTGTTAAAAAGATGTTCACGTCGAACCAAATAAAGCGATGCTTTAGAAATGGTGTAATAGCCTCCAAACGAGTACGCTCGCGTTCGACCGCCGCGCGAGTAGCTTCAACTCCTAACGAAACAATCGTAGTACGTCTACTATATACACGTGTAAATTAGGATTCGTTTGCTCTCTCAACATCTGAAAGAGCGGTTAATCGCGCTGCAACGAAACATTCATGCGTACCATGTAAACTAGGATTCGTTCGCTCTCTCAATATTTGAAAGAGCGGTCAATCGCGCTGCCGGTTATTCGTCCAGCTCGCTCATTAGCTATGAAAAGCTATCGAGTTACTTCGAACGCATAGCTTAAAACTTTGCCATTGCGTAACGAATATTCCCGGCTCAAACGAATCGTTGATATTGTGCAAATTAGGAGTCGTGTGTACTCTCATACTTCGACGGCGTAGTTGTTCGCGCTCGATAATATTCGACTCGTTCACTCATTGGCTAAACGCATAGCGTTCAAGATCTCGCCGATTCGTACGAAGGTTGCAGGCTCGTTACCGCCGCTTCACGCGCTTTAGATTATTTCGTCAGCATTTTGAAAACTACGGTAAATATTTTCCTTTTAAATAATTATAATCGCGTGGAAATGACCTTACGCGAAAGTAGGCTTTTCGCTAGAGATAGTTCCGCAAAGATAAAAACTGATGGAGCAACCTTAGCTACGCGCTGGCCCGCGCTCATCACCGAACTTAGTTGCCGTCGTAACGTAGATTCCACGTTCCGGTTTGTAATTCGTTTCGAAACTTTTTGACACAATTTACCTTTTAGACTTTTACGCATCCGCGAGTACGGTTTTGTTTCATCACGATCGAAGACGATCGCTCGAGTTTACATTACGAGAATGCGTATTTTGCGGCGAAAGGCCGAGTCGAGTTTCGTTTAGTTATTTATTTTAGCTTTTAGGTAAACTCGTAACGCCGACATACGAGTTGCGCAATTAAAAGGAAATCTTAACGCGAGTTTCTTGAGCTATTACGCCGCGCAAAATGAAAACGAATCGAAATTATATCCTCTTTAA
This sequence comes from Watersipora subatra, assembly GCF_963576615.1. Classification (NCBI taxonomy): domain Eukaryota; kingdom Metazoa; phylum Bryozoa; class Gymnolaemata; order Cheilostomatida; family Watersiporidae; genus Watersipora; species Watersipora subatra. The sequence continues at coordinate 12,856,089 of NC_088718.1, forward strand.
AATACACGGGTAGCAGCGGCGCATGGCTGGTGAAGATGAGGAGATTGAAGCTAGCCGGATAGCATCAAGTACTAATAATATTCATATTATCCAGTTTCGGCTAAAACCTTTGAATGGAAATGATTTTTTATTTTATATCAAAAGATAGAGCGAATTAAAAGACTTTTAAATGGAAATGATTTTTTATTTTATATCAAAAGATAGAGCGAATTAAAAGACTTTTAAATGGAAATGATTTTTTGTTTTAAATCAAGAGATAGAGCGAATTAAAAGACTTTTAAATGGAAATGATTTTTTATTTTACATCAAGAGATAGAGCGAATTAAAAGACTTTCAAGCGGAAATGATTTTTTATTTTACATCAAGAGATAGAGCGAATTAAAAGACTTTCAAGCGGAAATGATTTTTTATTCTATATCAAGAGATAGAGTGAATTAAAGAAGCTTGAAAATTCTAAATTAGTATAATTTTGATAAAAACTAAAGGTCTACAGCACCCGGTATTCCCAGGCGGTCACCCATCCAAGTACTAACCGGGCTCGACGTTGCTTAGCTTCAGTGATCGGACGAGAACTGGCGTTTTCAACGTGATATGGCCGTAGACATTTAGTAAGCTTCAACAGACGCTAATGAGAAACGTGGCAATAATCAGCGAACGCCCATTGGACAATATAGTCACGGCTTGGTGAGCATTATTATAACTCTGCGTTAATAGCGTGTCTCGAAGAGCGCATCAGTGTCTACGGCCATATCACGTTGAAAACGCCAGTTCTCGTCCGATCACTGAAGCTAAGCAACGTCGAGCCCGGTTAGTACTTGGATGGGTGACCGCCTGGGAATACCGGGTGCTGTAGACTTTTTATTTATTTTTACATCTTGCTATCTTCATCGCGATCTTCGCGCTATCTTCATCTACATGTACATGTACATGTTCATGTACATGAACATGTACTACGTATGCGTTATATATATATACATATACTATGTACTATGTACTATGTACTACGTACGTGTAGTGTGTAACAGTATATATAACTTTGCTGCTGCATTTCCGCGTCAAAACCCTTCTGGCAAGCGTGATCAATTAAAGCGCGACACTTTTTGTAGTCGAAGGATGTACTCTACTCGTGTATAACGAAAACTGTTGCAGCGTCCGATCTCAACATAAAAATAACATATTCTCACTTTTAATCCGAAGAAATCTCTTTTAAAGGAAGTTTGTTACTTTTTCTCGACATAAAGTGACGCGCTATCGTAGATCTTATTAGTTTACCGGCTATCTAATGTCTACGCGTGTAAAGACAGGTGAGTAGTAAGCGCCGTTCTTTGGCTTGTTCTTCTCATCTACGAGTTCGAAAGAAAACAGCCCTACATAGAAAGCTTTTACTTACGCGAACAGGTGTGTTAAAAAGATGTTCACGTCGAACCAAATAAAGCGATGCTTTAGAAATGGTGTAATAGCCTCCAAACGAGTACGCTCGCGTTCGACCGCCGCGCGAGTAGCTTCAACTCCTAACGAAACAATCGTAGTACGTCTACTATATACACGTGTAAATTAGGATTCGTTTGCTCTCTCAACATCTGAAAGAGCGGTTAATCGCGCTGCAACGAAACATTCATGCGTACCATGTAAACTAGGATTCGTTCGCTCTCTCAATATTTGAAAGAGCGGTCAATCGCGCTGCCGGTTATTCGTCCAGCTCGCTCATTAGCTATGAAAAGCTATCGAGTTACTTCGAACGCATAGCTTAAAACTTTGCCATTGCGTAACGAATATTCCCGGCTCAAACGAATCGTTGATATTGTGCAAATTAGGAGTCGTGTGTACTCTCATACTTCGACGGCGTAGTTGTTCGCGCTCGATAATATTCGACTCGTTCACTCATTGGCTAAACGCATAGCGTTCAAGATCTCGCCGATTCGTACGAAGGTTGCAGGCTCGTTACCGCCGCTTCACGCGCTTTAGATTATTTCGTCAGCATTTTGAAAACTACGGTAAATATTTTCCTTTTAAATAATTATAATCGCGTGGAAATGACCTTACGCGAAAGTAGGCTTTTCGCTAGAGATAGTTCCGCAAAGATAAAAACTGATGGAGCAACCTTAGCTACGCGCTGGCCCGCGCTCATCACCGAACTTAGTTGCCGTCGTAACGTAGATTCCACGTTCCGGTTTGTAATTCGTTTCGAAACTTTTTGACACAATTTACCTTTTAGACTTTTACGCATCCGCGAGTACGGTTTTGTTTCATCACGATCGAAGACGATCGCTCGAGTTTACATTACGAGAATGCGTATTTTGCGGCGAAAGGCCGAGTCGAGTTTCGTTTAGTTATTTATTTTAGCTTTTAGGTAAACTCGTAACGCCGACATACGAGTTGCGCAATTAAAAGGAAATCTTAACGCGAGTTTCTTGAGCTATTACGCCGCGCAAAATGAAAACGAATCGAAATTATATCCTCTTTAAAATACACGGGTAGCAGCGGCGCATGGCTGGTGAAGATGAGGAGATTGAAGCTAGCCGGATAGCATCAAGTACTAATAATATTCATATTATCCAGTTTCGGCTAAAACCTTTGAATGGAAATGATTTTTTATTTTATATCAAAAGATAGAGCGAATTAAAAGACTTTTAAATGGAAATGATTTTTTATTTTATATCAAAAGATAGAGCGAATTAAAAGACTTTTAAATGGAAATGATTTTTTGTTTTAAATCAAGAGATAGAGCGAATTAAAAGACTTTTAAATGGAAATGATTTTTTGTTTTAAATCAAGAGATAGAGCGAATTAAAAGACTTTTAAATGGAAATGATTTTTTATTTTACATCAAGAGATAGAGCGAATTAAAAGACTTTCAAGCGGAAATGATTTTTTATTTTACATCAAGAGATAGAGCGAATTAAAAGACTTTCAAGCGGAAATGATTTTTTATTCTATATCAAGAGATAGAGTGAATTAAAGAAGCTTGAAAATTCTAAATTAGTATAATTTTGATAAAAACTAAAGGTCTACAGCACCCGGTATTCCCAGGCGGTCACCCATCCAAGTACTAACCGGGCTCGACGTTGCTTAGCTTCAGTGATCGGACGAGAACTGGCGTTTTCAACGTGATATGGCCGTAGACATTTAGTAAGCTTCAACAGACGCTAATGAGAAACGTGGCAATAATCAGCGAACGCCCATTGGACAATATAGTCACGGCTTGGTGAGCATTATTATAACTCTGCGTTAATAGCGTGTCTCGAAGAGCGCATCAGTGTCTACGGCCATATCACGTTGAAAACGCCAGTTCTCGTCCGATCACTGAAGCTAAGCAACGTCGAGCCCGGTTAGTACTTGGATGGGTGACCGCCTGGGAATACCGGGTGCTGTAGACTTTTTATTTATTTTTACATCTTGCTATCTTCATCGCGATCTTCGCGCTATCTTCATCTACATGTACATGTACATGTTCATGTACATGAACATGTACTACGTATGCGTTATATATATATACATATACTATGTACTATGTACTACGTACGTGTAGTGTGTAACAGTATATATAACTTTGCTGCTGCATTTCCGCGTCAAAACCCTTCTGGCAAGCGTGATCAATTAAAGCGCGACACTTTTTGTAGTCGAAGGATGTACTCTACTCGTGTATAACGAAAACTGTTGCAGCGTCCGATCTCAACATAAAAATAACATATTCTCACTTTTAATCCGAAGAAATCTCTTTTAAAGGAAGTTTGTTACTTTTTCTCGACATAAAGTGACGCGCTATCGTAGATCTTATTAGTTTACCGGCTATCTAATGTCTACGCGTGTAAAGACAGGTGAGTAGTAAGCGCCGTTCTTTGGCTTGTTCTTCTCATCTACGAGTTCGAAAGAAAACAGCCCTACATAGAAAGCTTTTACTTACGCGAACAGGTGTGTTAAAAAGATGTTCACGTCGAACCAAATAAAGCGATGCTTTAGAAATGGTGTAATAGCCTCCAAACGAGTACGCTCGCGTTCGACCGCCGCGCGAGTAGCTTCAACTCCTAACGAAACAATCGTAGTACGTCTACTATATACACGTGTAAATTAGGATTCGTTTGCTCTCTCAACATCTGAAAGAGCGGTTAATCGCGCTGCAACGAAACATTCATGCGTACCATGTAAACTAGGATTCGTTCGCTCTCTCAATATTTGAAAGAGCGGTCAATCGCGCTGCCGGTTATTCGTCCAGCTCGCTCATTAGCTATGAAAAGCTATCGAGTTACTTCGAACGCATAGCTTAAAACTTTGCCATTGCGTAACGAATATTCCCGGCTCAAACGAATCGTTGATATTGTGCAAATTAGGAGTCGTGTGTACTCTCATACTTCGACGGCGTAGTTGTTCGCGCTCGATAATATTCGACTCGTTCACTCATTGGCTAAACGCATAGCGTTCAAGATCTCGCCGATTCGTACGAAGGTTGCAGGCTCGTTACCGCCGCTTCACGCGCTTTAGATTATTTCGTCAGCATTTTGAAAACTACGGTAAATATTTTCCTTTTAAATAATTATAATCGCGTGGAAATGACCTTACGTGAAAGTAGGCTTTTCGCTAGAGATAATTCCGCAAAGATAAAAACTGATGGAGCAACCTTAGCTACGCGCTGGCCCGCGCTCATCACCGAACTTAGTTGCCGTCGTAACGTAGATTCCACGTTCCGGTTTGTAATTCGTTTCGAAACTTTTTGACACAATTTACCTTTTAGACTTTTACGCATCCGCGAGTACGGTTTTGTTTCATCACGACCGAAGACGATCGCTCGAGTTTACATTACGAGAATGCGTATTTTGCGGCGAAAGGCCGAGTCGAGTTTCGTTTAGTTATTTATTTTAGCTTTTAGGTAAACTCGTAACGCCGACATACGAGTTGCGCAATTAAAAGGAAATCTTAACGCGAGTTTCTTGAGCTATTACGCCGCGCAAAATGAAAACGAATCGAAATTATATCCTCTTTAAAATACACGGGTAGCAGCGGCGCATGGCTGGTGAAGATGAGGAGATTGAAGCTAGCCGGATAGCATCAAGTACTAATAATATTCATATTATCCAGTTTCGGCTAAAACCTTTGAATGGAAATGATTTTTTATTTTATATCAAAAGATAGAGCGAATTAAAAGACTTTTAAATGGAAATGATTTTTTATTTTATATCAAAAGATAGAGCGAATTAAAAGACTTTTAAATGGAAATGATTTTTTATTTTATATCAAAAGATAGAGCGAATTAAAAGACTTTTAAATGGAAATGATTTTTTGTTTTAAATCAAGAGATAGAGCGAATTAAAAGACTTTTAAATGGAAATGATTTTTTATTTTACATCAAGAGATAGAGCGAGTTAAAAGACTTTCAAGCGGAAATGATTTTTTATTTTACATCAAGAGATAGAGCGAATTAAAAGACTTTCAAGCGGAAATGATTTTTTATTCTATATCAAGAGATAGAGTGAATTAAAGAAGCTTGAAAATTCTAAATTAGTATAATTTTGATAAAAACTAAAGGTCTACAGCACCCGGTATTCCCAGGCGGTCACCCATCCAAGTACTAACCGGGCTCGAGGTTGCTTAGCTTCAGTGATCGGACGAGAACTGGCGTTTTCAACGTGATATGGCCGTAGACATTTAGTAAGCTTCAACAGACGCTAATGAGAAACGTGGCAATAATCAGCGAACGCCCATTGGACAATATAGTCACGGCTTGGTGAGCATTATTATAACTCTGCGTTAATAGCGTGTCTCGAAGAGCGCATCAGTGTCTACGGCCATATCACGTTGAAAACGCCAGTTCTCGTCCGATCACTGAAGCTAAGCAACGTCGAGCCCGGTTAGTACTTGGATGGGTGACCGCCTGGGAATACCGGGTGCTGTAGACTTTTTATTTATTTTTACATCTTGCTATCTTCATCGCGATCTTCGCGCTATCTTCATCTACATGTACATGTTCATGTACATGAACATGTACTACGTATGCGTTATATATATATACATATACTATGTACTATGTACTATGTACTACGTACGTGTAGTGTGTAACAGTATATATAACTTTGCTGCTGCATTTCCGCGTCAAAACCCTTCTGGCAAGCGTGATCAATTAAAGCGCGACACTTTTTGTAGTCGAAGGATGTACTCTACTCGTGTATAACGAAAACTGTTGCAGCGTCCGATCTCAACATAAAAATAACATATTCTCACTTTTAATCCGAAGAAATCTCTTTTAAAGGAAGTTTGTTACTTTTTCTCGACATAAAGTGACGCGCTATCGTAGATCTTATTAGTTTACCGGCTATCTAATGTCTACGCGTGTAAAGACAGGTGAGTAGTAAGCGCCGTTCTTTGGCTTGTTCTTCTCATCTACGAGTTCGAAAGAAAACAGCCCTACATAGAAAGCTTTTACTTACGCGAACAGGTGTGTTAAAAAGATGTTCACGTCGAACCAAATAAAGCGATGCTTTAGAAATGGTGTAATAGCCTCCAAACGAGTACGCTCGCGTTCGACCGCCGCGCGAGTAGCTTCAACTCCTAACGAAACAATCGTAGTACGTCTACTATATACACGTGTAAATTAGGATTCGTTTGCTCTCTCAACATCTGAAAGAGCGGTTAATCGCGCTGCAACGAAACATTCATGCGTACCATGTAAACTAGGATTCGTTCGCTCTCTCAATATTTGAAAGAGCGGTCAATCGCGCTGCCGGTTATTCGTCCAGCTCGCTCATTAGCTATGAAAAGCTATCGAGTTACTTCGAACGCATAGCTTAAAACTTTGCCATTGCGTAACGAATATTCCCGGCTCAAACGAATCGTTGATATTGTGCAAATTAGGAGTCGTGTGTACTCTCATACTTCGACGGCGTGGTTGTTCGCGCTCGATAATATTCGACTCGTTCACTCATTGGCTAAACGCATAGCGTTCAAGATCTCGCCGATTCGTACGAAGGTTGCAGGCTCGTTACCGCCGCTTCACGCGCTTTAGATTATTTCGTCAGCATTTTGAAAACTACGGTAAATATTTTCCTTTTAAATAATTATAATCGCGTGGAAATGACCTTACGCGAAAGTAGGCTTTTCGCTAGAGATAATTCCGCAAAGATAAAAACTGATGGAGCAACCTTAGCTACGCGCTGGCCCGCGCTCATCACCGAACTTAGTTGCCGTCGTAACGTAGATTCCACGTTCCGGTTTGTAATTCGTTTCGAAACTTTTTGACACAATTTACCTTTTAGACTTTTACGCATCCGCGAGTACGGTTTTGTTTCATCACGATCGAAGACGATCGCTCGAGTTTACATTACGAGAATGCGTATTTTGCGGCGAAAGGCCGAGTCGAGTTTCGTTTAGTTATTTATTTTAGCTTTTAGGTAAACTCGTAACGCCGACATACGAGTTGCGCAATTAAAAGGAAATCTTAACGCGAGTTTCTTGAGCTATTACGCCGCGCAAAATGAAAACGAATCGAAATTATATCCTCTTTAAAATACACGGGTAGCAGCGGCGCATGGCTGGTGAAGATGAGGAGATTGAAGCTAGCCGGATAGCATCAAGTACTAATAATATTCATATTATCCAGTTTCGGCTAAAACCTTTGAATGGAAATGATTTTTTATTTTATATCAAAAGATAGAGCGAATTAAAAGACTTTTAAATGGAAATGATTTTTTATTTTATATCAAAAGATAGAGCGAATTAAAAGACTTTTAAATGGAAATGATTTTTTGTTTTAAATCAAGAGATAGAGCGAATTAAAAGACTTTTAAATGGAAATGATTTTTTATTTTACATCAAGAGATAGAGCGAATTAAAAGACTTTCAAGCGGAAATGATTTTTTATTTTACATCAAGAGATAGAGCGAATTAAAAGACTTTCAAGCGGAAATGATTTTTTATTCTATATCAAGAGATAGAGTGAATTAAAGAAGCTTGAAAATTCTAAATTAGTATAATTTTGATAAAAACTAAAGGTCTACAGCACCCGGTATTCCCAGGCGGTCACCCATCCAAGTACTAACCGGGCTCGACGTTGCTTAGCTTCAGTGATCGGACGAGAACTGGCGTTTTCAACGTGATATGGCCGTAGACATTTAGTAAGCTTCAACAGACGCTAATGAGAAACGTGGCAATAATCAGCGAACGCCCATTGGACAATATAGTCACGGCTTGGTGAGCATTATTATAACTCTGCGTTAATAGCGTGTCTCGAAGAGCGCATCAGTGTCTACGGCCATATCACGTTGAAAACGCCAGTTCTCGTCCGATCACTGAAGCTAAGCAACGTCGAGCCCGGTTAGTACTTGGATGGGTGACCGCCTGGGAATACCGGGTGCTGTAGACTTTTTATTTATTTTTACATCTTGCTATCTTCATCGCGATCTTCGCGCTATCTTCATCTACATGTACATGTACATGTTCATGTACATGAACATGTACTACGTATGCGTTATATATATATACATATACTATGTACTATGTACTATGTACTACGTACGTGTAGTGTGTAACAGTATATATAACTTTGCTGCTGCATTTCCGCGTCAAAACCCTTCTGGCAAGCGTGATCAATTAAAGCGCGACACTTTTTGTAGTCGAAGGATGTACTCTACTCGTGTATAACGAAAACTGTTGCAGCGTCCGATCTCAACATAAAAATAACATATTCTCACTTTTAATCCGAAGAAATCTCTTTTAAAGGAAGTTTGTTACTTTTTCTCGACATAAAGTGACGCGCTATCGTAGATCTTATTAGTTTACCGGCTATCTAATGTCTACGCGTGTAAAGACAGGTGAGTAGTAAGCGCCGTTCTTTGGCTTGTTCTTCTCATCTACGAGTTCGAAAGAAAACAGCCCTACATAGAAAGCTTTTACTTACGCGAACAGGTGTGTTAAAAAGATGTTCACGTCGAACCAAATAAAGCGATGCTTTAGAAATGGTGTAATAGCCTCCAAACGAGTACGCTCGCGTTCGACCGCCGCGCGAGTAGCTTCAACTCCTAACGAAACAATCGTAGTACGTCTACTATATACACGTGTAAATTAGGATTCGTTTGCTCTCTCAACATCTGAAAGAGCGGTTAATCGCGCTGCAACGAAACATTCATGCGTACCATGTAAACTAGGATTCGTTCGCTCTCTCAATATTTGAAAGAGCGGTCAATCGCGCTGCCGGTTATTCGTCCAGCTCGCTCATTAGCTATGAAAAGCTATCGAGTTACTTCGAACGCATAGCTTAAAACTTTGCCATTGCGTAACGAATATTCCCGGCTCAAACGAATCGTTGATATTGTGCAAATTAGGAGTCGTGTGTACTCTCATACTTCGACGGCGTGGTTGTTCGCGCTCGATAATATTCGACTCGTTCACTCATTGGCTAAACGCATAGCGTTCAAGATCTCGCCGATTCGTACGAAGGTTGCAGGCTCGTTACCGCCGCTTCACGCGCTTTAGATTATTTCGTCAGCATTTTGAAAACTACGGTAAATATTTTCCTTTTAAATAATTATAATCGCGTGGAAATGACCTTACGCGAAAGTAGGCTTTTCGCTAGAGATAATTCCGCAAAGATAAAAACTGATGGAGCAACCTTAGCTACGCGCTGGCCCGCGCTCATCACCGAACTTAGTTGCCGTCGTAACGTAGATTCCACGTTCCGGTTTGTAATTCGTTTCGAAACTTTTTGACACAATTTACCTTTTAGACTTTTACGCATCCGCGAGTACGGTTTTGTTTCATCACGATCGAAGACGATCGCTCGAGTTTACATTACGAGAATGCGTATTTTGCGGCGAAAGGCCGAGTCGAGTTTCGTTTAGTTATTTATTTTAGCTTTTAGGTAAACTCGTAACGCCGACATACGAGTTGCGCAATTAAAAGGAAATCTTAACGCGAGTTTCTTGAGCTATTACGCCGCGCAAAATGAAAACGAATCGAAATTATATCCTCTTTAAAATACACGGGTAGCAGCGGCGCATGGCTGGTGAAGATGAGGAGATTGAAGCTAGCCGGATAGCATCAAGTACTAATAATATTCATATTATCCAGTTTCGGCTAAAACCTTTGAATGGAAATGATTTTTTATTTTATATCAAAAGATAGAGCGAATTAAAAGACTTTTAAATGGAAATGATTTTTTATTTTATATCAAAAGATAGAGCGAATTAAAAGACTTTTAAATGGAAATGATTTTTTGTTTTAAATCAAGAGATAGAGCGAATTAAAAGACTTTTAAATGGAAATGATTTTTTATTTTACATCAAGAGATAGAGCGAATTAAAAGACTTTCAAGCGGAAATGATTTTTTATTTTACATCAAGAGATAGAGCGAATTAAAAGACTTTCAAGCGGAAATGATTTTTTATTTTACATCAAGAGATAGAGCGAATTAAAAGACTTTCAAGCGGAAATGATTTTTTATTCTATATCAAGAGATAGAGTGAATTAAAGAAGCTTGAAAATTCTAAATTAGTATAATTTTGATAAAAACTAAAGGTCTACAGCACCCGGTATTCCCAGGCGGTCACCCATCCAAGTACTAACCGGGCTCGACGTTGCTTAGCTTCAGTGATCGGACGAGAACTGGCGTTTTCAACGTGATATGGCCGTAGACATTTAGTAAGCTTCAACAGACGCTAATGAGAAACGTGGCAATAATCAGCGAACGCCCATTGGACAATATAGTCACGGCTTGGTGAGCATTATTATAACTCTGCGTTAATAGCGTGTCTCGAAGAGCGCATCAGTGTCTACGGCCATATCACGTTGAAAACGCCAGTTCTCGTCCGATCACTGAAGCTAAGCAACGTCGAGCCCGGTTAGTACTTGGATGGGTGACCGCCTGGGAATACCGGGTGCTGTAGACTTTTTATTTATTTTTACATCTTGCTATCTTCATCGCGATCTTCGCGCTATCTTCATCTACATGTACATGTACATGTTCATGTACATGAACATGTACTACGTATGCGTTATATATATATACATATACTATGTACTACGTACGTGTAGTGTGTAACAGTATATATAACTTTGCTGCTGCATTTCCGCGTCAAAACCCTTCTGGCAAGCGTGATCAATTAAAGCGCGACACTTTTTGTAGTCGAAGGATGTACTCTACTCGTGTATAACGAAAACTGTTGCAGCGTCCGATCTCAACATAAAAATAACATATTCTCACTTTTAATCCGAAGAAATCTCTTTTAAAGGAAGTTTGTTACTTTTTCTCGACATAAAGTGACGCGCTATCGTAGATCTTATTAGTTTACCGGCTATCTAATGTCTACGCGTGTAAAGACAGGTGAGTAGTAAGCGCCGTTCTTTGGCTTGTTCTTCTCATCTACGAGTTCGAAAGAAAACAGCCCTACATAGAAAGCTTTTACTTACGCGAACAGGTGTGTTAAAAAGATGTTCACGTCGAACCAAATAAAGCGATGCTTTAGAAATGGTGTAATAGCCTCCAAACGAGTACGCTCGCGTTCGACCGCCGCGCGAGTAGCTTCAACTCCTAACGAAACAATCGTAGTACGTCTACTATATACACGTGTAAATTAGGATTCGTTTGCTCTCTCAACATCTGAAAGAGCGGTTAATCGCGCTGCAACGAAACATTCATGCGTACCATGTAAACTAGGATTCGTTCGCTCTCTCAATATTTGAAAGAGCGGTCAATCGCGCTGCCGGTTATTCGTCCAGCTCGCTCATTAGCTATGAAAAGCTATCGAGTTACTTCGAACGCATAGCTTAAAACTTTGCCATTGCGTAACGAATATTCCCGGCTCAAACGAATCGTTGATATTGTGCAAATTAGGAGTCGTGTGTACTCTCATACTTCGACGGCGTGGTTGTTCGCGCTCGATAATATTCGACTCGTTCACTCATTGGCTAAACGCATAGCGTTCAAGATCTCGCCGATTCGTACGAAGGTTGCAGGCTCGTTACCGCCGCTTCACGCGCTTTAGATTATTTCGTCAGCATTTTGAAAACTACGGTAAATATTTTCCTTTTAAATAATTATAATCGCGTGGAAATGACCTTACGCGAAAGTAGGCTTTTCGCTAGAGATAATTCCGCAAAGATAAAAACTGATGGAGCAACCTTAGCTACGCGCTGGCCCGCGCTCATCACCGAACTTAGTTGCCGTCGTAACGTAGATTCCACGTTCCGGTTTGTAATTCGTTTCGAAACTTTTTGACACAATTTACCTTTTAGACTTTTACGCATCCGCGAGTACGGTTTTGTTTCATCACGATCGAAGACGATCGCTCGAGTTTACATTACGAGAATGCGTATTTTGCGGCGAAAGGCCGAGTCGAGTTTCGTTTAGTTATTTATTTTAGCTTTTAGGTAAACTCGTAACGCCGACATACGAGTTGCGCAATTAAAAGGAAATCTTAACGCGAGTTTCTTGAGCTATTACGCCGCGCAAAATGAAAACGAATCGAAATTATATCCTCTTTAAAATACACGGGTAGCAGCGGCGCATGGCTGGTGAAGATGAGGAGATTGAAGCTAGCCGGATAGCATCAAGTACTAATAATATTCATATTATCCAGTTTCGGCTAAAACCTTTGAATGGAAATGATTTTTTATTTTATATCAAAAGATAGAGCGAATTAAAAGACTTTTAAATGGAAATGATTTTTTATTTTATATCAAAAGATAGAGCGAATTAAAAGACTTTTAAATGGAAATGATTTTTTGTTTTAAATCAAGAGATAGAGCGAATTAAAAGACTTTTAAATGGAAATGATTTTTTATTTTACATCAAGAGATAGAGCGAATTAAAAGACTTTCAAGCGGAAATGATTTTTTATTTTACATCAAGAGATAGAGCGAATTAAAAGACTTTCAAGCGGAAATGATTTTTTATTTTACATCAAGAGATAGAGCGAATTAAAAGACTTTCAAGCGGAAATGATTTTTTATTCTATATCAAGAGATAGAGTGAATTAAAGAAGCTTGAAAATTCTAAATTAGTATAATTTTGATAAAAACTAAAGGTCTACAGCACCCGGTATTCCCAGGCGGTCACCCATCCAAGTACTAACCGGGCTCGACGTTGCTTAGCTTCAGTGATCGGACGAGAACTGGCGTTTTCAACGTGATATGGCCGTAGACATTTAGTAAGCTTCAACAGACGCTAATGAGAAACGTGGCAATAATCAGCGAACGCCCATTGGACAATATAGTCACGGCTTGGTGAGCATTATTATAACTCTGCGTTAATAGCGTGTCTCGAAGAGCGCATCAGTGTCTACGGCCATATCACGTTGAAAACGCCAGTTCTCGTCCGATCACTGAAGCTAAGCAACGTCGAGCCCGGTTAGTACTTGGATGGGTGACCGCCTGGGAATACCGGGTGCTGTAGACTTTTTATTTATTTTTACATCTTGCTATCTTCATCGCGATCTTCGCGCTATCTTCATCTACATGTACATGTACATGTTCATGTACATGAACATGTACTACGTATGCGTTATATATATATACATATACTATGTACTACGTACGTGTAGTGTGTAACAGTATATATAACTTTGCTGCTGCATTTCCGCGTCAAAACCCTTCTGGCAAGCGTGATCAATTAAAGCGCGACACTTTTTGTAGTCGAAGGATGTACTCTACTCGTGTATAACGAAAACTGTTGCAGCGTCCGATCTCAACATAAAAATAACATATTCTCACTTTTAATCCGAAGAAATCTTTTTTAAAGGAAGTTTGTTACTTTTTCTCGACATAAAGTGACGCGCTATCGTAGATCTTATTAGTTTACCGGCTATCTAATGTCTACGCGTGTAAAGACAGGTGAGTAGTAAGCGCCGTTCTTTGGCTTGTTCTTCTCATCTACGAGTTCGAAAGAAAACAGCCCTACATAGAAAGCTTTTACTTACGCGAACAGGTGTGTTAAAAAGATGTTCACGTCGAACCAAATAAAGCGATGCTTTAGAAATGGTGTAATAGCCTCCAAACGAGTACGCTCGCGTTCGACCGCCGCGCGAGTAGCTTCAACTCCTAACGAAACAATCGTAGTACGTCTACTATATACACGTGTAAATTAGGATTCGTTTGCTCTCTCAACATCTGAAAGAGCGGTTAATCGCGCTGCAACGAAACATTCATGCGTACCATGTAAACTAGGATTCGTTCGCTCTCTCAATATTTGAAAGAGCGGTCAATCGCGCTGCCGGTTATTCGTCCAGCTCGCTCATTAGCTATGAAAAGCTATCGAGTTACTTCGAACGCATAGCTTAAAACTTTGCCATTGCGTAACGAATATTCCCGGCTCAAACGAATCGTTGATATTGTGCAAATTAGGAGTCGTGTGTACTCTCATACTTCGACGGCGTGGTTGTTCGCGCTCGATAATATTCGACTCGTTCACTCATTGGCTAAACGCATAGCGTTCAAGATCTCGCCGATTCGTACGAAGGTTGCAGGCTCGTTACCGCCGCTTCACGCGCTTTAGATTATTTCGTCAGCATTTTGAAAACTACGGTAAATATTTTCCTTTTAAATAATTATAATCGCGTGGAAATGACCTTACGCGAAAGTAGGCTTTTCGCTAGAGATAGTTCCGCAAAGATAAAAACTGATGGAGCAACCTTAGCTACGCGCTGGCCCGCGCTCATCACCGAACTTAGTTGCCGTCGTAACGTAGATTCCACGTTCCGGTTTGTAATTCGTTTCGAAACTTTTTGACACAATTTACCTTTTAGACTTTTACGCATCCGCGAGTACGGTTTTGTTTCATCACGATCGAAGACGATCGCTCGAGTTTACATTACGAGAATGCGTATTTTGCGGCGAAAGGCCGAGTCGAGTTTCGTTTAGTTATTTATTTTAGCTTTTAGGTAAACTCGTAACGCCGACATACGAGTTGCGCAATTAAAAGGAAATCTTAACGCGAGTTTCTTGAGCTATTACGCCGCGCGAAATGAAAACGAATCGAAATTATATCCTCTTTAAAATACACGGGTAGCAGCGGCGCATGGCTGGTGAAGATGAGGAGATTGAAGCTAGCCGGATAGCATCAAGTACTAATAATATTCATATTATCCAGTTTCGGCTAAAACCTTTGAATGGAAATGATTTTTTATTTTATATCAAAAGATAGAGCGAATTAAAAGACTTTTAAATGGAAATGATTTTTTATTTTATATCAAAAGATAGAGCGAATTAAAAGACTTTTAAATGGAAATGATTTTTTATTTTATATCAAGAGATAGAGCGAATTAAGAGACTTTTAAATGGAAATGATTTTTTGTTTTAAATCAAGAGATAGAGCGAATTAAAAGACTTTTAAATGGAAATGATTTTTTATTTTACATCAAGAGATAGAGCGAATTAAAAGACTTTCAAGCGGAAATGATTTTTTATTTTACATCAAGAGATAGAGCGAATTAAAAGACTTTCAAGCGGAAATGATTTTTTATTCTATATCAAGAGATAGAGTGAATTAAAGAAGCTTGAAAATTCTAAATTAGTATAATTTTGATAAAAACTAAAGGTCTACAGCACCCGGTATTCCCAGGCGGTCACCCATCCAAGTACTAACCGGGCTCGACGTTGCTTAGCTTCAGTGATCGGACGAGAACTGGCGTTTTCAACGTGATATGGCCGTAGACATTTAGTAAGCTTCAACAGACGCTAATGAGAAACGTGGCAATAATCAGCGAACGCCCATTGGACAATATAGTCACGGCTTGGTGAGCATTATTATAACTCTGCGTTAATAGCGTGTCTCGAAGAGCGCATCAGTGTCTACGGCCATATCACGTTGAAAACGCCAGTTCTCGTCCGATCACTGAAGCTAAGCAACGTCGAGCCCGGTTAGTACTTGGATGGGTGACCGCCTGGGAATACCGGGTGCTGTAGACTTTTTATTTATTTTTACATCTTGCTATCTTCATCGCGATCTTCGCGCTATCTTCATCTACATGTACATGTACATGTTCATGTACATGAACATGTACTACGTATGCGTTATATATATATACATATACTATGTACTACGTACGTGTAGTGTGTAACAGTATATATAACTTTGCTGCTGCATTTCCGCGTCAAAACCCTTCTGGCAAGCGTGATCAATTAAAGCGCGACACTTTTTGTAGTCGAAGGATGTACTCTACTCGTGTATAACGAAAACTGTTGCAGCGTCCGATCTCAACATAAAAATAACATATTCTCACTTTTAATCCGAAGAAATCTCTTTTAAAGGAAGTTTGTTACTTTTTCTCGACATAAAGTGACGCGCTATCGTAGATCTTATTAGTTTACCGGCTATCTAATGTCTACGCGTGTAAAGACAGGTGAGTAGTAAGCGCCGTTCTTTGGCTTGTTCTTCTCATCTACGAGTTCGAAAGAAAACAGCCCTACATAGAAAGCTTTTACTTACGCGAACAGGTGTGTTAAAAAGATGTTCACGTCGAACCAAATAAAGCGATGCTTTAGAAATGGTGTAATAGCCTCCAAACGAGTACGCTCGCGTTCGACCGCCGCGCGAGTAGCTTCAACTCCTAACGAAACAATCGTAGTACGTCTACTATATACACGTGTAAATTAGGATTCGTTTGCTCTCTCAACATCTGAAAGAGCGGTTAATCGCGCTGCAACGAAACATTCATGCGTACCATGTAAACTAGGATTCGTTCGCTCTCTCAATATTTGAAAGAGCGGTCAATCGCGCTGCCGGTTATTCGTCCAGCTCGCTCATTAGCTATGAAAAGCTATCGAGTTACTTCGAACGCATAGCTTAAAACTTTGCCATTGCGTAACGAATATTCCCGGCTCAAACGAATCGTTGATATTGTGCAAATTAGGAGTCGTGTGTACTCTCATACTTCGACGGCGTGGTTGTTCGCGCTCGATAATATTCGACTCGTTCACTCATTGGCTAAACGCATAGCGTTCAAGATCTCGCCGATTCGTACGAAGGTTGCAGGCTCGTTACCGCCGCTTCACGCGCTTTAGATTATTTCGTCAGCATTTTGAAAACTACGGTAAATATTTTCCTTTTAAATAATTATAATCGCGTGGAAATGACCTTACGCGAAAGTAGGCTTTTCGCTAGAGATAGTTCCGCAAAGATAAAAACTGATGGAGCAACCTTAGCTACGCGCTGGCCCGCGCTCATCACCGAACTTAGTTGCCGTCGTAACGTAGATTCCACGTTCCGGTTTGTAATTCGTTTCGAAACTTTTTGACACAATTTACCTTTTAGACTTTTACGCATCCGCGAGTACGGTTTTGTTTCATCACGATCGAAGACGATCGCTCGAGTTTACATTACGAGAATGCGTATTTTGCGGCGAAAGGCCGAGTCGAGTTTCGTTTAGTTATTTATTTTAGCTTTTAGGTAAACTCGTAACGCCGACATACGAGTTGCGCAATTAAAAGGAAATCTTAACGCGAGTTTCTTGAGCTATTACGCCGCGCGAAATGAAAACGAATCGAAATTATATCCTCTTTAAAATACACGGGTAGCAGCGGCGCATGGCTGGTGAAGATGAGGAGATTGAAGCTAGCCGGATAGCATCAAGTACTAATAATATTCATATTATCCAGTTTCGGCTAAAACCTTTGAATGGAAATGATTTTTTATTTTATATCAAAAGATAGAGCGAATTAAAAGACTTTTAAATGGAAATGATTTTTTATTTTATATCAAAAGATAGAGCGAATTAAAAGACTTTTAAATGGAAATGATTTTTTATTTTATATCAAGAGATAGAGCGAATTAAGAGACTTTTAAATGGAAATGATTTTTTGTTTTAAATCAAGAGATAGAGCGAATTAAAAGACTTTTAAATGGAAATGATTTTTTATTTTACATCAAGAGATAGAGCGAATTAAAAGACTTTCAAGCGGAAATGATTTTTTATTTTACATCAAGAGATAGAGCGAATTAAAAGACTTTCGAGCGGAAATGATTTTTTATTCTATATCAAGAGATAGAGTGAATTAAAGAAGCTTGAAAATTCTAAATTAGTATAATTTTGATAAAAACTAAAGGTCTACAGCACCCGGTATTCCCAGGCGGTCACCCATCCAAGTACTAACCGGGCTCGACGTTGCTTAGCTTCAGTGATCGGACGAGAACTGGCGTTTTCAACGTGATATGGCCGTAGACATTTAGTAAGCTTCAACAGACGCTAATGAGAAACGTGGCAATAATCAGCGAACGCCCATTGGACAATATAGTCACGGCTTGGTGAGCATTATTATAACTCTGCGTTAATAGCGTGTCTCGAAGAGCGCATCAGTGTCTACGGCCATATCACGTTGAAAACGCCAGTTCTCGTCCGATCACTGAAGCTAAGCAACGTCGAGCCCGGTTAGTACTTGGATGGGTGACCGCCTGGGAATACCGGGTGCTGTAGACTTTTTATTTATTTTTACATCTTGCTATCTTCATCGCGATCTTCGCGCTATCTTCATCTACATGTACATGTACATGTTCATGTACATGAACATGTACTACGTATGCGTTATATATATATACATATACTATGTACTACGTACGTGTAGTGTGTAACAGTATATATAACTTTGCTGCTGCATTTCCGCGTCAAAACCCTTCTGGCAAGCGTGATCAATTAAAGCGCGACACTTTTTGTAGTCGAAGGATGTACTCTACTCGTGTATAACGAAAACTGTTGCAGCGTCCGATCTCAACATAAAAATAACATATTCTCACTTTTAATCCGAAGAAATCTCTTTTAAAGGAAGTTTGTTACTTTTTCTCGACATAAAGTGACGCGCTATCGTAGATCTTATTAGTTTACCGGCTATCTAATGTCTACGCGTGTAAAGACAGGTGAGTAGTAAGCGCCGTTCTTTGGCTTGTTCTTCTCATCTACGAGTTCGAAAGAAAACAGCCCTACATAGAAAGCTTTTACTTACGCGAACAGGTGTGTTAAAAAGATGTTCACGTCGAACCAAATAAAGCGATGCTTTAGAAATGGTGTAATAGCCTCCAAACGAGTACGCTCGCGTTCGACCGCCGCGCGAGTAGCTTCAACTCCTAACGAAACAATCGTAGTACGTCTACTATATACACGTGTAAATTAGGATTCGTTTGCTCTCTCAACATCTGAAAGAGCGGTTAATCGCGCTGCAACGAAACATTCATGCGTACCATGTAAACTAGGATTCGTTCGCTCTCTCAATATTTGAAAGAGCGGTCAATCGCGCTGCCGGTTATTCGTCCAGCTCGCTCATTAGCTATGAAAAGCTATCGAGTTACTTCGAACGCATAGCTTAAAACTTTGCCATTGCGTAACGAATATTCCCGGCTCAAACGAATCGTTGATATTGTGCAAATTAGGAGTCGTGTGTACTCTCATACTTCGACGGCGTGGTTGTTCGCGCTCGATAATATTCGACTCGTTCACTCATTGGCTAAACGCATAGCGTTCAAGATCTCGCCGATTCGTACGAAGGTTGCAGGCTCGTTACCGCCGCTTCACGCGCTTTAGATTATTTCGTCAGCATTTTGAAAACTACGGTAAATATTTTCCTTTTAAATAATTATAATCGCGTGGAAATGACCTTACGCGAAAGTAGGCTTTTCGCTAGAGATAGTTCCGCAAAGATAAAAACTGATGGAGCAACCTTAGCTACGCGCTGGCCCGCGCTCATCACCGAACTTAGTTGCCGTCGTAACGTAGATTCCACGTTCCGGTTTGTAATTCGTTTCGAAACTTTTTGACACAATTTACCTTTTAGACTTTTACGCATCCGCGAGTACGGTTTTGTTTCATCACGATCGAAGACGATCGCTCGAGTTTACATTACGAGAATGCGTATTTTGCGGCGAAAGGCCGAGTCGAGTTTCGTTTAGTTATTTATTTTAGCTTTTAGGTAAACTCGTAACGCCGACATACGAGTTGCGCAATTAAAAGGAAATCTTAACGCGAGTTTCTTGAGCTATTACGCCGCGCGAAATGAAAACGAATCGAAATTATATCCTCTTTAAAATACACGGGTAGCAGCGGCGCATGGCTGGTGAAGATGAGGAGATTGAAGCTAGCCGGATAGCATCAAGTACTAATAATATTCATATTATCCAGTTTCGGCTAAAACCTTTGAATGGAAATGATTTTTTATTTTATATCAAAAGATAGAGCGAATTAAAAGACTTTTAAATGGAAATGATTTTTTATTTTATATCAAAAGATAGAGCGAATTAAAAGACTTTTAAATGGAAATGATTTTTTATTTTATATCAAGAGATAGAGCGAATTAAGAGACTTTTAAATGGAAATGATTTTTTGTTTTAAATCAAGAGATAGAGCGAATTAAAAGACTTTTAAATGGAAATGATTTTTTATTTTACATCAAGAGATAGAGCGAATTAAAAGACTTTCAAGCGGAAATGATTTTTTATTTTACATCAAGAGATAGAGCGAATTAAAAGACTTTCAAGCGGAAATGATTTTTTATTCTATATCAAGAGATAGAGTGAATTAAAGAAGCTTGAAAATTCTAAATTAGTATAATTTTGATAAAAACTAAAGGTCTACAGCACCCGGTATTCCCAGGCGGTCACCCATCCAAGTACTAACCGGGCTCGACGTTGCTTAGCTTCAGTGATCGGACGAGAACTGGCGTTTTCAACGTGATATGGCCGTAGACATTTAGTAAGCTTCAACAGACGCTAATGAGAAACGTGGCAATAATCAGCGAACGCCCATTGGACAATATAGTCACGGCTTGGTGAGCATTATTATAACTCTGCGTTAATAGCGTGTCTCGAAGAGCGCATCAGTGTCTACGGCCATATCACGTTGAAAACGCCAGTTCTCGTCCGATCACTGAAGCTAAGCAACGTCGAGCCCGGTTAGTACTTGGATGGGTGACCGCCTGGGAATACCGGGTGCTGTAGACTTTTTATTTATTTTTACATCTTGCTATCTTCATCGCGATCTTCGCGCTATCTTCATCTACATGTACATGTACATGTTCATGTACATGAACATGTACTACGTATGCGTTATATATATATACATATACTATGTACTACGTACGTGTAGTGTGTAACAGTATATATAACTTTGCTGCTGCATTTCCGCGTCAAAACCCTTCTGGCAAGCGTGATCAATTAAAGCGCGACACTTTTTGTAGTCGAAGGATGTACTCTACTCGTGTATAACGAAAACTGTTGCAGCGTCCGATCTCAACATAAAAATAACATATTCTCACTTTTAATCCGAAGAAATCTCTTTTAAAGGAAGTTTGTTACTTTTTCTCGACATAAAGTGACGCGCTATCGTAGATCTTATTAGTTTACCGGCTATCTAATGTCTACGCGTGTAAAGACAGGTGAGTAGTAAGCGCCGTTCTTTGGCTTGTTCTTCTCATCTACGAGTTCGAAAGAAAACAGCCCTACATAGAATGCTTTTACTTACGCGAACAGGTGTGTTAAAAAGATGTTCACGTCGAACCAAATAAAGCGATGCTTTAGAAATGGTGTAATAGCCTCCAAACGAGTACGCTCGCGTTCGACCGCCGCGCGAGTAGCTTCAACTCCTAACGAAACAATCGTAGTACGTCTACTATATACACGTGTAAATTAGGATTCGTTTGCTCTCTCAACATCTGAAAGAGCGGTTAATCGCGCTGCAACGAAACATTCATGCGTACCATGTAAACTAGGATTCGTTCGCTCTCTCAATATTTGAAAGAGCGGTCAATCGCGCTGCCGGTTATTCGTCCAGCTCGCTCATTAGCTATGAAAAGCTATCGAGTTACTTCGAACGCATAGCTTAAAACTTTTGCCATTGCGTAACCGAATATTTCCCGGCTCAAACGAATCGTTGATATTGTGCAAATTAGGAGTCGTGTGTACTCTCATACTTCGACGGCGTGGTTGTTCGCGCTCGATAATATTCGACTCGTTCACTCATTGGCTAAACGCATAGCGTTCAAGATCTCGCCGATTCGTACGAAGGTTGCAGGCTCGTTACCCGCCGCTTCACGCGCTTTAGATTATTTCGTCAGCATTTTGAAAACTACGGTAAATATTTTCCTTTTAAATAATTATAATCGCGTGGGAAATGACCTCTTACGCGAAAGTAGGCTTTTCGCTAGAGATAGTTCCGCAAAGATAAAAACTGATGGAGCAACCTTAGCTACGCGCTGGCCCGCGCTCATCACCGAACTTAGTTGCCGTCGTAACGTAGATTCCACGTTCCGGTTTGTAATTCGTTTCGAAACTTTTTGACACAATTTACCTTTTAGACTTTTACGCATCCGCGAGTACGGTTTTGTTTCATCACGATCGAAGACGATCGCTCGAGTTTACATTACGAGAATGCGTATTTTGCGGCGAAAGGCCGAGTCGAGTTTCGTTTAGTTATTTATTTTAGCTTTTAGGTAAACTCGTAACGCCGACATACGAGTTGCGCAATTAAAAGGAAATCTTAACGCGAGTTTCTTGAGCTATTACGCCGCGCAAAATGAAAACGAATCGAAATTATATCCTCTTTAAAATACACGGGTAGCAGCGGCGCATGGCTGGTGAAGATGAGGAGATTGAAGCTAGCCGGATAGCATCAAGTACTAATAATATTCATATTATCCAGTTTCGGCTAAAACCTTTGAATGGAAATGATTTTTTATTTTATATCAAAAGATAGAGCGAATTAAAAGACTTTTAAATGGAAATGATTTTTTATTTTATATCAAGAGATAGAGCGAATTAAGAGACTTTTAAATGGAAATGATTTTTTGTTTTAAATCAAGAGATAGAGCGAATTAAAAGACTTTTAAATGGAAATGATTTTTTATTTTACATCAAGAGATAGAGCGAATTAAAAGACTTTCAAGCGGAAATGATTTTTTATTCTATATCAAGAGATAGAGTGAATTAAAGAAGCTTGAAAATTCTAAATTAGTATAATTTTGATAAAAACTAAAGGTCTACAGCACCCGGTATTCCCAGGCGGTCACCCATCCAAGTACTAACCGGGCTCGACGTTGCTTAGCTTCAGTGATCGGACGAGAACTGGCGTTTTCAACGTGATATGGCCGTAGACATTTAGTAAGCTTCAACAGACGCTAATGAGAAACGTGGCAATAATCAGCGAACGCCCATTGGACAATATAGTCACGGCTTGGTGAGCATTATTATAACTCTGCGTTAATAGCGTGTCTCGAAGAGCGCATCAGTGTCTACGGCCATATCACGTTGAAAACGCCAGTTCTCGTCCGATCACTGAAGCTAAGCAACGTCGAGCCCGGTTAGTACTTGGATGGGTGACCGCCTGGGAATACCGGGTGCTGTAGACTTTTTATTTATTTTTACATCTTGCTATCTTCATCGCGATCTTCGCGCTATCTTCATCTACATGTACATGTACATGTTCATGTACATGAACATGTACTACGTATGCGTTATATATATATACATATACTATGTACTACGTACGTGTAGTGTGTAACAGTATATATAACTTTGCTGCTGCATTTCCGCGTCAAAACCCTTCTGGCAAGCGTGATCAATTAAAGCGCGACACTTTTTGTAGTCGAAGGATGTACTCTACTCGTGTATAACGAAAACTGTTGCAGCGTCCGATCTCAACATAAAAATAACATATTCTCACTTTTAATCCGAAGAAATCTCTTTTAAAGGAAGTTTGTTACTTTTTCTCGACATAAAGTGACGCGCTATCGTAGATCTTATTAGTTTACCGGCTATCTAATGTCTACGCGTGTAAAGACAGGTGAGTAGTAAGCGCCGTTCTTTGGCTTGTTCTTCTCATCTACGAGTTCGAAAGAAAACAGCCCTACATAGAAAGCTTTTACTTACGCGAACAGGTGTGTTAAAAAGATGTTCACGTCGAACCAAATAAAGCGATGCTTTAGAAATGGTGTAATAGCCTCCAAACGAGTACGCTCGCGTTCGACCGCCGCGCGAGTAGCTTCAACTCCTAACGAAACAATCGTAGTACGTCTACTATATACACGTGTAAATTAGGATTCGTTTGCTCTCTCAACATCTGAAAGAGCGGTTAATCGCGCTGCAACGAAACATTCATGCGTACCATGTAAACTAGGATTCGTTCGCTCTCTCAATATTTGAAAGAGCGGTCAATCGCGCTGCCGGTTATTCGTCCAGCTCGCTCATTAGCTATGAAAAGCTATCGAGTTACTTCGAACGCATAGCTTAAAACTTTGCCATTGCGTAACGAATATTCCCGGCTCAAACGAATCGTTGATATTGTGCAAATTAGGAGTCGTGTGTACTCTCATACTTCGACGGCGTGGTTGTTCGCGCTCGATAATATTCGACTCGTTCACTCATTGGCTAAACGCATAGCGTTCAAGATCTCGCCGATTCGTACGAAGGTTGCAGGCTCGTTACCGCCGCTTCACGCGCTTTAGATTATTTCGTCAGCATTTTGAAAACTACGGTAAATATTTTCCTTTTAAATAATTATAATCGCGTGGAAATGACCTTACGCGAAAGTAGGCTTTTCGCTAGAGATAGTTCCGCAAAGATAAAAACTGATGGAGCAACCTTAGCTACGCGCTGGCCCGCGCTCATCACCGAACTTAGTTGCCGTCGTAACGTAGATTCCACGTTCCGGTTTGTAATTCGTTTCGAAACTTTTTGACACAATTTACCTTTTAGACTTTTACGCATCCGCGAGTACGGTTTTGTTTCATCACGATCGAAGACGATCGCTCGAGTTTACATTACGAGAATGCGTATTTTGCGGCGAAAGGCCGAGTCGAGTTTCGTTTAGTTATTTATTTTAGCTTTTAGGTAAACTCGTAACGCCGACATACGAGTTGCGCAATTAAAAGGAAATCTTAACGCGAGTTTCTTGAGCTATTACGCCGCGCAAAATGAAAACGAATCGAAATTATATCCTCTTTAAAATACACGGGTAGCAGCGGCGCATGGCTGGTGAAGATGAGGAGATTGAAGCTAGCCGGATAGCATCAAGTACTAATAATATTCATATTATCCAGTTTCGGCTAAAACCTTTGAATGGAAATGATTTTTTATTTTATATCAAAAGATAGAGCGAATTAAAAGACTTTTAAATGGAAATGATTTTTTATTTTATATCAAAAGATAGAGCGAATTAAAAGACTTTTAAATGGAAATGATTTTTTATTTTATATCAAGAGATAGAGCGAATTAAGAGACTTTTAAATGGAAATGATTTTTTGTTTTAAATCAAGAGATAGAGCGAATTAAAAGACTTTTAAATGGAAATGATTTTTTATTTTACATCAAGAGATAGAGCGAATTAAAAGACTTTCAAGCGGAAATGATTTTTTATTTTACATCAAGAGATAGAGCGAATTAAAAGACTTTCGAGCGGAAATGATTTTTTATTCTATATCAAGAGATAGAGTGAATTAAAGAAGCTTGAAAATTCTAAATTAGTATAATTTTGATAAAAACTAAAGGTCTACAGCACCCGGTATTCCCAGGCGGTCACCCATCCAAGTACTAACCGGGCTCGACGTTGCTTAGCTTCAGTGATCGGACGAGAACTGGCGTTTTCAACGTGATATGGCCGTAGACATTTAGTAAGCTTCAACAGACGCTAATGAGAAACGTGGCAATAATCAGCGAACGCCCATTGGACAATATAGTCACGGCTTGGTGAGCATTATTATAACTCTGCGTTAATAGCGTGTCTCGAAGAGCGCATCAGTGTCTACGGCCATATCACGTTGAAAACGCCAGTTCTCGTCCGATCACTGAAGCTAAGCAACGTCGAGCCCGGTTAGTACTTGGATGGGTGACCGCCTGGGAATACCGGGTGCTGTAGACTTTTTATTTATTTTTACATCTTGCTATCTTCATCGCGATCTTCGCGCTATCTTCATCTACATGTACATGTACATGTTCATGTACATGAACATGTACTACGTATGCGTTATATATATATACATATACTATGTACTACGTACGTGTAGTGTGTAACAGTATATATAACTTTGCTGCTGCATTTCCGCGTCAAAACCCTTCTGGCAAGCGTGATCAATTAAAGCGCGACACTTTTTGTAGTCGAAGGATGTACTCTACTCGTGTATAACGAAAACTGTTGCAGCGTCCGATCTCAACATAAAAATAACATATTCTCACTTTTAATCCGAAGAAATCTCTTTTAAAGGAAGTTTGTTACTTTTTCTCGACATAAAGTGACGCGCTATCGTAGATCTTATTAGTTTACCGGCTATCTAATGTCTACGCGTGTAAAGACAGGTGAGTAGTAAGCGCCGTTCTTTGGCTTGTTCTTCTCATCTACGAGTTCGAAAGAAAACAGCCCTACATAGAAAGCTTTTACTTACGCGAACAGGTGTGTTAAAAAGATGTTCACGTCGAACCAAATAAAGCGATGCTTTAGAAATGGTGTAATAGCCTCCAAACGAGTACGCTCGCGTTCGACCGCCGCGCGAGTAGCTTCAACTCCTAACGAAACAATCGTAGTACGTCTACTATATACACGTGTAAATTAGGATTCGTTTGCTCTCTCAACATCTGAAAGAGCGGTTAATCGCGCTGCAACGAAACATTCATGCGTACCATGTAAACTAGGATTCGTTCGCTCTCTCAATATTTGAAAGAGCGGTCAATCGCGCTGCCGGTTATTCGTCCAGCTCGCTCATTAGCTATGAAAAGCTATCGAGTTACTTCGAACGCATAGCTTAAAACTTTGCCATTGCGTAACGAATATTCCCGGCTCAAACGAATCGTTGATATTGTGCAAATTAGGAGTCGTGTGTACTCTCATACTTCGACGGCGTGGTTGTTCGCGCTCGATAATATTCGACTCGTTCACTCATTGGCTAAACGCATAGCGTTCAAGATCTCGCCGATTCGTACGAAGGTTGCAGGCTCGTTACCGCCGCTTCACGCGCTTTAGATTATTTCGTCAGCATTTTGAAAACTACGGTAAATATTTTCCTTTTAAATAATTATAATCGCGTGGAAATGACCTTACGCGAAAGTAGGCTTTTCGCTAGAGATAGTTCCGCAAAGATAAAAACTGATGGAGCAACCTTAGCTACGCGCTGGCCCGCGCTCATCACCGAACTTAGTTGCCGTCGTAACGTAGATTCCACGTTCCGGTTTGTAATTCGTTTCGAAACTTTTTGACACAATTTACCTTTTAGACTTTTACGCATCCGCGAGTACGGTTTTGTTTCATCACGATCGAAGACGATCGCTCGAGTTTACATTACGAGAATGCGTATTTTGCGGCGAAAGGCCGAGTCGAGTTTCGTTTAGTTATTTATTTTAGCTTTTAGGTAAACTCGTAACGCCGACATACGAGTTGCGCAATTAAAAGGAAATCTTAACGCGAGTTTCTTGAGCTATTACGCCGCGCGAAATGAAAACGAATCGAAATTATATCCTCTTTAAAATACACGGGTAGCAGCGGCGCATGGCTGGTGAAGATGAGGAGATTGAAGCTAGCCGGATAGCATCAAGTACTAATAATATTCATATTATCCAGTTTCGGCTAAAACCTTTGAATGGAAATGATTTTTTATTTTATATCAAAAGATAGAGCGAATTAAAAGACTTTTAAATGGAAATGATTTTTTATTTTATATCAAAAGATAGAGCGAATTAAAAGACTTTTAAATGGAAATGATTTTTTATTTTATATCAAGAGATAGAGCGAATTAAGAGACTTTTAAATGGAAATGATTTTTTGTTTTAAATCAAGAGATAGAGCGAATTAAAAGACTTTTAAATGGAAATGATTTTTTATTTTACATCAAGAGATAGAGCGAATTAAAAGACTTTCAAGCGGAAATGATTTTTTATTTTACATCAAGAGATAGAGCGAATTAAAAGACTTTCAAGCGGAAATGATTTTTTATTCTATATCAAGAGATAGAGTGAATTAAAGAAGCTTGAAAATTCTAAATTAGTATAATTTTGATAAAAACTAAAGGTCTACAGCACCCGGTATTCCCAGGCGGTCACCCATCCAAGTACTAACCGGGCTCGACGTTGCTTAGCTTCAGTGATCGGACGAGAACTGGCGTTTTCAACGTGATATGGCCGTAGACATTTAGTAAGCTTCAACAGACGCTAATGAGAAACGTGGCAATAATCAGCGAACGCCCATTGGACAATATAGTCACGGCTTGGTGAGCATTATTATAACTCTGCGTTAATAGCGTGTCTCGAAGAGCGCATCAGTGTCTACGGCCATATCACGTTGAAAACGCCAGTTCTCGTCCGATCACTGAAGCTAAGCAACGTCGAGCCCGGTTAGTACTTGGATGGGTGACCGCCTGGGAATACCGGGTGCTGTAGACTTTTTATTTATTTTTACATCTTGCTATCTTCATCGCGATCTTCGCGCTATCTTCATCTACATGTACATGTACATGTTCATGTACATGAACATGTACTACGTATGCGTTATATATATATACATATACTATGTACTACGTACGTGTAGTGTGTAACAGTATATATAACTTTGCTGCTGCATTTCCGCGTCAAAACCCTTCTGGCAAGCGTGATCAATTAAAGCGCGACACTTTTTGTAGTCGAAGGATGTACTCTACTCGTGTATAACGAAAACTGTTGCAGCGTCCGATCTCAACATAAAAATAACATATTCTCACTTTTAATCCGAAGAAATCTCTTTTAAAGGAAGTTTGTTACTTTTTCTCGACATAAAGTGACGCGCTATCGTAGATCTTATTAGTTTACCGGCTATCTAATGTCTACGCGTGTAAAGACAGGTGAGTAGTAAGCGCCGTTCTTTGGCTTGTTCTTCTCATCTACGAGTTCGAAAGAAAACAGCCCTACATAGAAAGCTTTTACTTACGCGAACAGGTGTGTTAAAAAGATGTTCACGTCGAACCAAATAAAGCGATGCTTTAGAAATGGTGTAATAGCCTCCAAACGAGTACGCTCGCGTTCGACCGCCGCGCGAGTAGCTTCAACTCCTAACGAAACAATCGTAGTACGTCTACTATATACACGTGTAAATTAGGATTCGTTTGCTCTCTCAACATCTGAAAGAGCGGTTAATCGCGCTGCAACGAAACATTCATGCGTACCATGTAAACTAGGATTCGTTCGCTCTCTCAATATTTGAAAGAGCGGTCAATCGCGCTGCCGGTTATTCGTCCAGCTCGCTCATTAGCTATGAAAAGCTATCGAGTTACTTCGAACGCATAGCTTAAAACTTTGCCATTGCGTAACGAATATTCCCGGCTCAAACGAATCGTTGATATTGTGCAAATTAGGAGTCGTGTGTACTCTCATACTTCGACGGCGTGGTTGTTCGCGCTCGATAATATTCGACTCGTTCACTCATTGGCTAAACGCATAGCGTTCAAGATCTCGCCGATTCGTACGAAGGTTGCAGGCTCGTTACCGCCGCTTCACGCGCTTTAGATTATTTCGTCAGCATTTTGAAAACTACGGTAAATATTTTCCTTTTAAATAATTATAATCGCGTGGAAATGACCTTACGCGAAAGTAGGCTTTTCGCTAGAGATAGTTCCGCAAAGATAAAAACTGATGGAGCAACCTTAGCTACGCGCTGGCCCGCGCTCATCACCGAACTTAGTTGCCGTCGTAACGTAGATTCCACGTTCCGGTTTGTAATTCGTTTCGAAACTTTTTGACACAATTTACCTTTTAGACTTTTACGCATCCGCGAGTACGGTTTTGTTTCATCACGATCGAAGACGATCGCTCGAGTTTACATTACGAGAATGCGTATTTTGCGGCGAAAGGCCGAGTCGAGTTTCGTTTAGTTATTTATTTTAGCTTTTAGGTAAACTCGTAACGCCGACATACGAGTTGCGCAATTAAAAGGAAATCTTAACGCGAGTTTCTTGAGCTATTACGCCGCGCAAAATGAAAACGAATCGAAATTATATCCTCTTTAAAATACACGGGTAGCAGCGGCGCATGGCTGGTGAAGATGAGGAGATTGAAGCTAGCCGGATAGCATCAAGTACTAATAATATTCATATTATCCAGTTTCGGCTAAAACCTTTGAATGGAAATGATTTTTTATTTTATATCAAAAGATAGAGCGAATTAAAAGACTTTTAAATGGAAATGATTTTTTATTTTATATCAAAAGATAGAGCGAATTAAAAGACTTTTAAATGGAAATGATTTTTTATTTTATATCAAGAGATAGAGCGAATTAAGAGACTTTTAAATGGAAATGATTTTTTGTTTTAAATCAAGAGATAGAGCGAATTAAAAGACTTTTAAATGGAAATGATTTTTTATTTTACATCAAGAGATAGAGCGAATTAAAAGACTTTCAAGCGGAAATGATTTTTTATTTTACATCAAGAGATAGAGCGAATTAAAAGACTTTCGAGCGGAAATGATTTTTTATTCTATATCAAGAGATAGAGTGAATTAAAGAAGCTTGAAAATTCTAAATTAGTATAATTTTGATAAAAACTAAAGGTCTACAGCACCCGGTATTCCCAGGCGGTCACCCATCCAAGTACTAACCGGGCTCGACGTTGCTTAGCTTCAGTGATCGGACGAGAACTGGCGTTTTCAACGTGATATGGCCGTAGACATTTAGTAAGCTTCAACAGACGCTAATGAGAAACGTGGCAATAATCAGCGAACGCCCATTGGACAATATAGTCACGGCTTGGTGAGCATTATTATAACTCTGCGTTAATAGCGTGTCTCGAAGAGCGCATCAGTGTCTACGGCCATATCACGTTGAAAACGCCAGTTCTCGTCCGATCACTGAAGCTAAGCAACGTCGAGCCCGGTTAGTACTTGGATGGGTGACCGCCTGGGAATACCGGGTGCTGTAGACTTTTTATTTATTTTTACATCTTGCTATCTTCATCGCGATCTTCGCGCTATCTTCATCTACATGTACATGTACATGTTCATGTACATGAACATGTACTACGTATGCGTTATATATATATACATATACTATGTACTACGTACGTGTAGTGTGTAACAGTATATATAACTTTGCTGCTGCATTTCCGCGTCAAAACCCTTCTGGCAAGCGTGATCAATTAAAGCGCGACACTTTTTGTAGTCGAAGGATGTACTCTACTCGTGTATAACGAAAACTGTTGCAGCGTCCGATCTCAACATAAAAATAACATATTCTCACTTTTAATCCGAAGAAATCTCTTTTAAAGGAAGTTTGTTACTTTTTCTCGACATAAAGTGACGCGCTATCGTAGATCTTATTAGTTTACCGGCTATCTAATGTCTACGCGTGTAAAGACAGGTGAGTAGTAAGCGCCGTTCTTTGGCTTGTTCTTCTCATCTACGAGTTCGAAAGAAAACAGCCCTATATAGAAAGCTTTTACTTACGCGAACAGGTGTGTTAAAAAGATGTTCACGTCGAACCAAATAAAGCGATGCTTTAGAAATGGTGTAATAGCCTCCAAACGAGTACGCTCGCGTTCGACCGCCGCGCGAGTAGCTTCAACTCCTAACGAAACAATCGTAGTACGTCTACTATATACACGTGTAAATTAGGATTCGTTTGCTCTCTCAACATCTGAAAGAGCGGTTAATCGCGCTGCAACGAAACATTCATGCGTACCATGTAAACTAGGATTCGTTCGCTCTCTCAATATTTGAAAGAGCGGTCAATCGCGCTGCCGGTTATTCGTCCAGCTCGCTCATTAGCTATGAAAAGCTATCGAGTTACTTCGAACGCATAGCTTAAAACTTTGCCATTGCGTAACGAATATTCCCGGCTCAAACGAATCGTTGATATTGTGCAAATTAGGAGTCGTGTGTACTCTCATACTTCGACGGCGTGGTTGTTCGCGCTCGATAATATTCGACTCGTTCACTCATTGGCTAAACGCATAGCGTTCAAGATCTCGCCGATTCGTACGAAGGTTGCAGGCTCGTTACCGCCGCTTCACGCGCTTTAGATTATTTCGTCAGCATTTTGAAAACTACGGTAAATATTTTCCTTTTAAATAATTATAATCGCGTGGAAATGACCTTACGCGAAAGTAGGCTTTTCGCTAGAGATAATTCCGCAAAGATAAAAACTGATGGAGCAACCTTAGCTACGCGCTGGCCCGCGCTCATTACCGAACTTAGTTGCCGTCGTAACGTAGATTCCACGTTCCGGTTTGTAATTCGTTTCGAAACTTTTTGACACAATTTACCTTTTAGACTTTTACGCATCCGCGAGTACGGTTTTGTTTCATCACGATCGAAGACGATCGCTCGAGTTTACATTACGAGAATGCGTATTTTGCGGCGAAAGGCCGAGTCGAGTTTCGTTTAGTTATTTATTTTAGCTTTTAGGTAAACTCGTAACGCCGACATACGAGTTGCGCAATTAAAAGGAAATCTTAACGCGAGTTTCTTGAGCTATTACGCCGCGCAAAATGAAAACGAATCGAAATTATATCCTCTTTAAAATACACGGGTAGCAGCGGCGCATGGCTGGTGAAGATGAGGAGATTGAAGCTAGCCGGATAGCATCAAGTACTAATAATATTCATATTATCCAGTTTCGGCTAAAACCTTTGAATGGAAATGATTTTTTATTTTATATCAAAAGATAGAGCGAATTAAAAGACTTTTAAATGGAAATGATTTTTTATTTTATATCAAAAGATAGAGCGAATTAAAAGACTTTTAAATGGAAATGATTTTTTATTTTATATCAAGAGATAGAGCGAATTAAGAGACTTTTAAATGGAAATGATTTTTTGTTTTAAATCAAGAGATAGAGCGAATTAAAAGACTTTTAAATGGAAATGATTTTTTATTTTACATCAAGAGATAGAGCGAATTAAAAGACTTTCAAGCGGAAATGATTTTTTATTTTACATCAAGAGATAGAGCGAATTAAAAGACTTTCAAGCGGAAATGATTTTTTATTCTATATCAAGAGATAGAGTGAATTAAAGAAGCTTGAAAATTCTAAATTAGTATAATTTTGATAAAAACTAAAGGTCTACAGCACCCGGTATTCCCAGGCGGTCACCCATCCAAGTACTAACCGGGCTCGACGTTGCTTAGCTTCAGTGATCGGACGAGAACTGGCGTTTTCAACGTGATATGGCCGTAGACATTTAGTAAGCTTCAACAGACGCTAATGAGAAACGTGGCAATAATCAGCGAACGCCCATTGGACAATATAGTCACGGCTTGGTGAGCATTATTATAACTCTGCGTTAATAGCGTGTCTCGAAGAGCGCATCAGTGTCTACGGCCATATCACGTTGAAAACGCCAGTTCTCGTCCGATCACTGAAGCTAAGCAACGTCGAGCCCGGTTAGTACTTGGATGGGTGACCGCCTGGGAATACCGGGTGCTGTAGACTTTTTATTTATTTTTACATCTTGCTATCTTCATCGCGATCTTCGCGCTATCTTCATCTACATGTACATGTACATGTTCATGTACATGAACATGTACTACGTATGCGTTATATATATATACATATACTATGTACTACGTACGTGTAGTGTGTAACAGTATATATAACTTTGCTGCTGCATTTCCGCGTCAAAACCCTTCTGGCAAGCGTGATCAATTAAAGCGCGACACTTTTTGTAGTCGAAGGATGTACTCTACTCGTGTATAACGAAAACTGTTGCAGCGTCCGATCTCAACATAAAAATAACATATTCTCACTTTTAATCCGAAGAAATCTCTTTTAAAGGAAGTTTGTTACTTTTTCTCGACATAAAGTGACGCGCTATCGTAGATCTTATTAGTTTACCGGCTATCTAATGTCTACGCGTGTAAAGACAGGTGAGTAGTAAGCGCCGTTCTTTGGCTTGTTCTTCTCATCTACGAGTTCGAAAGAAAACAGCCCTACATAGAAAGCTTTTACTTACGCGAACAGGTGTGTTAAAAAGATGTTCACGTCGAACCAAATAAAGCGATGCTTTAGAAATGGTGTAATAGCCTCCAAACGAGTACGCTCGCGTTCGACCGCCGCGCGAGTAGCTTCAACTCCTAACGAAACAATCGTAGTACGTCTACTATATACACGTGTAAATTAGGATTCGTTTGCTCTCTCAACATCTGAAAGAGCGGTTAATCGCGCTGCAACGAAACATTCATGCGTACCATGTAAACTAGGATTCGTTCGCTCTCTCAATATTTGAAAGAGCGGTCAATCGCGCTGCCGGTTATTCGTCCAGCTCGCTCATTAGCTATGAAAAGCTATCGAGTTACTTCGAACGCATAGCTTAAAACTTTGCCATTGCGTAACGAATATTCCCGGCTCAAACGAATCGTTGATATTGTGCAAATTAGGAGTCGTGTGTACTCTCATACTTCGACGGCGTGGTTGTTCGCGCTCGATAATATTCGACTCGTTCACTCATTGGCTAAACGCATAGCGTTCAAGATCTCGCCGATTCGTACGAAGGTTGCAGGCTCGTTACCGCCGCTTCACGCGCTTTAGATTATTTCGTCAGCATTTTGAAAACTACGGTAAATATTTTCCTTTTAAATAATTATAATCGCGTGGAAATGACCTTACGCGAAAGTAGGCTTTTCGCTAGAGATAATTCCGCAAAGATAAAAACTGATGGAGCAACCTTAGCTACGCGCTGGCCCGCGCTCATTACCGAACTTAGTTGCCGTCGTAACGTAGATTCCACGTTCCGGTTTGTAATTCGTTTCGAAACTTTTTGACACAATTTACCTTTTAGACTTTTACGCATCCGCGAGTACGGTTTTGTTTCATCACGATCGAAGACGATCGCTCGAGTTTACATTACGAGAATGCGTATTTTGCGGCGAAAGGCCGAGTCGAGTTTCGTTTAGTTATTTATTTTAGCTTTTAGGTAAACTCGTAACGCCGACATACGAGTTGCGCAATTAAAAGGAAATCTTAACGCGAGTTTCTTGAGCTATTACGCCGCGCAAAATGAAAACGAATCGAAATTATATCCTCTTTAAAATACACGGGTAGCAGCGGCGCATGGCTGGTGAAGATGAGGAGATTGAAGCTAGCCGGATAGCATCAAGTACTAATAATATTCATATTATCCAGTTTCGGCTAAAACCTTTGAATGGAAATGATTTTTTATTTTATATCAAAAGATAGAGCGAATTAAAAGACTTTTAAATGGAAATGATTTTTTATTTTATATCAAAAGATAGAGCGAATTAAAAGACTTTTAAATGGAAATGATTTTTTATTTTATATCAAGAGATAGAGCGAATTAAGAGACTTTTAAATGGAAATGATTTTTTGTTTTAAATCAAGAGATAGAGCGAATTAAAAGACTTTTAAATGGAAATGATTTTTTATTTTACATCAAGAGATAGAGCGAATTAAAAGACTTTCAAGCGGAAATGATTTTTTATTCTATATCAAGAGATAGAGTGAATTAAAGAAGCTTGAAAATTCTAAATTAGTATAATTTTGATAAAAACTAAAGGTCTACAGCACCCGGTATTCCCAGGCGGTCACCCATCCAAGTACTAACCGGGCTCGACGTTGCTTAGCTTCAGTGATCGGACGAGAACTGGCGTTTTCAACGTGATATGGCCGTAGACATTTAGTAAGCTTCAACAGACGCTAATGAGAAACGTGGCAATAATCAGCGAACGCCCATTGGACAATATAGTCACGGCTTGGTGAGCATTATTATAACTCTGCGTTAATAGCGTGTCTCGAAGAGCGCATCAGTGTCTACGGCCATATCACGTTGAAAACGCC
This sequence comes from Watersipora subatra, assembly GCF_963576615.1. Classification (NCBI taxonomy): domain Eukaryota; kingdom Metazoa; phylum Bryozoa; class Gymnolaemata; order Cheilostomatida; family Watersiporidae; genus Watersipora; species Watersipora subatra. Next base: position 12,891,779 of record NC_088718.1, read on the forward strand.
AGTTCTCGTCCGATCACTGAAGCTAAGCAACGTCGAGCCCGGTTAGTACTTGGATGGGTGACCGCCTGGGAATACCGGGTGCTGTAGACTTTTTATTTATTTTTACATCTTGCTATCTTCATCGCGATCTTCGCGCTATCTTCATCTACATGTACATGTACATGTTCATGTACATGAACATGTACTACGTATGCGTTATATATATATACATATACTATGTACTACGTACGTGTAGTGTGTAACAGTATATATAACTTTGCTGCTGCATTTCCGCGTCAAAACCCTTCTGGCAAGCGTGATCAATTAAAGCGCGACACTTTTTGTAGTCGAAGGATGTACTCTACTCGTGTATAACGAAAACTGTTGCAGCGTCCGATCTCAACATAAAAATAACATATTCTCACTTTTAATCCGAAGAAATCTCTTTTAAAGGAAGTTTGTTACTTTTTCTCGACATAAAGTGACGCGCTATCGTAGATCTTATTAGTTTACCGGCTATCTAATGTCTACGCGTGTAAAGACAGGTGAGTAGTAAGCGCCGTTCTTTGGCTTGTTCTTCTCATCTACGAGTTCGAAAGAAAACAGCCCTACATAGAAAGCTTTTACTTACGCGAACAGGTGTGTTAAAAAGATGTTCACGTCGAACCAAATAAAGCGATGCTTTAGAAATGGTGTAATAGCCTCCAAACGAGTACGCTCGCGTTCGACCGCCGCGCGAGTAGCTTCAACTCCTAACGAAACAATCGTAGTACGTCTACTATATACACGTGTAAATTAGGATTCGTTTGCTCTCTCAACATCTGAAAGAGCGGTTAATCGCGCTGCAACGAAACATTCATGCGTACCATGTAAACTAGGATTCGTTCGCTCTCTCAATATTTGAAAGAGCGGTCAATCGCGCTGCCGGTTATTCGTCCAGCTCGCTCATTAGCTATGAAAAGCTATCGAGTTACTTCGAACGCATAGCTTAAAACTTTGCCATTGCGTAACGAATATTCCCGGCTCAAACGAATCGTTGATATTGTGCAAATTAGGAGTCGTGTGTACTCTCATACTTCGACGGCGTGGTTGTTCGCGCTCGATAATATTCGACTCGTTCACTCATTGGCTAAACGCATAGCGTTCAAGATCTCGCCGATTCGTACGAAGGTTGCAGGCTCGTTACCGCCGCTTCACGCGCTTTAGATTATTTCGTCAGCATTTTGAAAACTACGGTAAATATTTTCCTTTTAAATAATTATAATCGCGTGGAAATGACCTTACGCGAAAGTAGGCTTTTCGCTAGAGATAGTTCCGCAAAGATAAAAACTGATGGAGCAACCTTAGCTACGCGCTGGCCCGCGCTCATCACCGAACTTAGTTGCCGTCGTAACGTAGATTCCACGTTCCGGTTTGTAATTCGTTTCGAAACTTTTTGACACAATTTACCTTTTAGACTTTTACGCATCCGCGAGTACGGTTTTGTTTCATCACGATCGAAGACGATCGCTCGAGTTTACATTACGAGAATGCGTATTTTGCGGCGAAAGGCCGAGTCGAGTTTCGTTTAGTTATTTATTTTAGCTTTTAGGTAAACTCGTAACGCCGACATACGAGTTGCGCAATTAAAAGGAAATCTTAACGCGAGTTTCTTGAGCTATTACGCCGCGCAAAATGAAAACGAATCGAAATTATATCCTCTTTAAAATACACGGGTAGCAGCGGCGCATGGCTGGTGAAGATGAGGAGATTGAAGCTAGCCGGATAGCATCAAGTACTAATAATATTCATATTATCCAGTTTCGGCTAAAACCTTTGAATGGAAATGATTTTTTATTTTATATCAAAAGATAGAGCGAATTAAAAGACTTTTAAATGGAAATGATTTTTTATTTTATATCAAAAGATAGAGCGAATTAAAAGACTTTTAAATGGAAATGATTTTTTATTTTATATCAAGAGATAGAGCGAATTAAGAGACTTTTAAATGGAAATGATTTTTTGTTTTAAATCAAGAGATAGAGCGAATTAAAAGACTTTTAAATGGAAATGATTTTTTATTTTACATCAAGAGATAGAGCGAATTAAAAGACTTTCAAGCGGAAATGATTTTTTATTTTACATCAAGAGATAGAGCGAATTAAAAGACTTTTAAATGGAAATGATTTTTTATTTTATATCAAGAGATAGAGCGAATTAAGAGACTTTTAAATGGAAATGATTTTTTGTTTTAAATCAAGAGATAGAGCGAATTAAAAGACTTTTAAATGGAAATGATTTTTTATTTTACATCAAGAGATAGAGCGAATTAAAAGACTTTCAAGCGGAAATGATTTTTTATTTTACATCAAGAGATAGAGCGAATTAAAAGACTTTCAAGCGGAAATGATTTTTTATTCTATATCAAGAGATAGAGTGAATTAAAGAAGCTTGAAAATTCTAAATTAGTATAATTTTGATAAAAACTAAAGGTCTACAGCACCCGGTATTCCCAGGCGGTCACCCATCCAAGTACTAACCGGGCTCGACGTTGCTTAGCTTCAGTGATCGGACGAGAACTGGCGTTTTCAACGTGATATGGCCGTAGACATTTAGTAAGCTTCAACAGACGCTAATGAGAAACGTGGCAATAATCAGCGAACGCCCATTGGACAATATAGTCACGGCTTGGTGAGCATTATTATAACTCTGCGTTAATAGCGTGTCTCGAAGAGCGCATCAGTGTCTACGGCCATATCACGTTGAAAACGCCAGTTCTCGTCCGATCACTGAAGCTAAGCAACGTCGAGCCCGGTTAGTACTTGGATGGGTGACCGCCTGGGAATACCGGGTGCTGTAGACTTTTTATTTATTTTTACATCTTGCTATCTTCATCACGATCTTCGCGCTATCTTCATCTACATGTACATGTACATGTACATGAACATGTACATGTACATGTTCATGTACATGAACATGTACTACGTATGCGTTATATATATATACATATACTATGTACTACGTACGTGTAGTGTGTAACAGTATATATAACTTTGCTGCTGCATTTCCGCGTCAAAACCCTTCTGGCAAGCGTGATCAATTAAAGCGCGACACTTTTTGTAGTCGAAGGATGTACTCTACTCGTGTATAACGAAAACTGTTGCAGCGTCCGATCTCAACATAAAAATAACATATTCTCACTTTTAATCCGAAGAAATCTCTTTTAAAGGAAGTTTGTTACTTTTTCTCGACATAAAGTGACGCGCTATCGTAGATCTTATTAGTTTACCGGCTATCTAATGTCTACGCGTGTAAAGACAGGTGAGTAGTAAGCGCCGTTCTTTGGCTTGTTCTTCTCATCTACGAGTTCGAAAGAAAACAGCCCTACATAGAAAGCTTTTACTTACGCGAACAGGTGTGTTAAAAAGATGTTCACGTCGAACCAAATAAAGCGATGCTTTAGAAATGGTGTAATAGCCTCCAAACGAGTACGCTCGCGTTCGACCGCCGCGCGAGTAGCTTCAACTCCTAACGAAACAATCGTAGTACGTCTACTATATACACGTGTAAATTAGGATTCGTTTGCTCTCTCAACATCTGAAAGAGCGGTTAATCGCGCTGCAACGAAACATTCATGCGTACCATGTAAACTAGGATTCGTTCGCTCTCTCAATATTTGAAAGAGCGGTCAATCGCGCTGCCGGTTATTCGTCCAGCTCGCTCATTAGCTATGAAAAGCTATCGAGTTACTTCGAACGCATAGCTTAAAACTTTGCCATTGCGTAACGAATATTCCCGGCTCAAACGAATCGTTGATATTGTGCAAATTAGGAGTCGTGTGTACTCTCATACTTCGACGGCGTGGTTGTTCGCGCTCGATAATATTCGACTCGTTCACTCATTGGCTAAACGCATAGCGTTCAAGATCTCGCCGATTCGTACGAAGGTTGCAGGCTCGTTACCGCCGCTTCACGCGCTTTAGATTATTTCGTCAGCATTTTGAAAACTACGGTAAATATTTTCCTTTTAAATAATTATAATCGCGTGGAAATGACCTTACGCGAAAGTAGGCTTTTCGCTAGAGATAATTCCGCAAAGATAAAAACTGATGGAGCAACCTTAGCTACGCGCTGGCCCGCGCTCATTACCGAACTTAGTTGCACGTAACGTAGATTCCACGTTCCGGTTTGTAATTCGTTTCGAAACTTTTTGACACAATTTACCTTTTAGACTTTTACGCATCCGCGAGTACGGTTTTGTTTCATCACGATCGAAGACGATCGCTCGAGTTTACATTACGAGAATGCGTATTTTGCGGCGAAAGGCCGAGTCGAGTTTCGTTTAGTTATTTATTTTAGCTTTTAGGTAAACTCGTAACGCCGACATACGAGTTGCGCAATTAAAAGGAAATCTTAACGCGAGTTTCTTGAGCTATTACGCCGCGCAAAATGAAAACGAATCGAAATTATATCCTCTTTAAAATACACGGGTAGCAGCGGCGCATGGCTGGTGAAGATGAGGAGATTGAAGCTAGCCGGATAGCATCAAGTACTAATAATATTCATATTATCCAGTTTCGGCTAAAACCTTTGAATGGAAATGATTTTTTATTTTATATCAAAAGATAGAGCGAATTAAAAGACTTTTAAATGGAAATGATTTTTTATTTTATATCAAAAGATAGAGCGAATTAAAAGACTTTTAAATGGAAATGATTTTTTATTTTATATCAAGAGATAGAGCGAATTAAGAGACTTTTAAATGGAAATGATTTTTTGTCTTAAATCAAGAGATAGAGCGAATTAAAAGACTTTTAAATGGAAATGATTTTTTATTTTACATCAAGAGATAGAGCGAATTAAAAGACTTTCAAGCGGAAATGATTTTTTATTTTACATCAAGAGATAGAGCGAATTAAAAGACTTTCAAGCGGAAATGATTTTTTATTCTATATCAAGAGATAGAGTGAATTAAAGAAGCTTGAAAATTCTAAATTAGTATAATTTTGATAAAAACTAAAGGTCTACAGCACCCGGTATTCCCAGGCGGTCACCCATCCAAGTACTAACCGGGCTCGACGTTGCTTAGCTTCAGTGATCGGACGAGAACTGGCGTTTTCAACGTGATATGGCCGTAGACATTTAGTAAGCTTCAACAGACGCTAATGAGAAACGTGGCAATAATCAGCGAACGCCCATTGGACAATATAGTCACGGCTTGGTGAGCATTATTATAACTCTGCGTTAATAGCGTGTCTCGAAGAGCGCATCAGTGTCTACGGCCATATCACGTTGAAAACGCCAGTTCTCGTCCGATCACTGAAGCTAAGCAACGTCGAGCCCGGTTAGTACTTGGATGGGTGACCGCCTGGGAATACCGGGTGCTGTAGACTTTTTATTTATTTTTACATCTTGCTATCTTCATCGCGATCTTCGCGCTATCTTCATCTACATGTACATGTACATGTTCATGTACATGAACATGTACTACGTATGCGTTATATATATATACATATACTATGTACTACGTACGTGTAGTGTGTAACAGTATATATAACTTTGCTGCTGCATTTCCGCGTCAAAACCCTTCTGGCAAGCGTGATCAATTAAAGCGCGACACTTTTTGTAGTCGAAGGATGTACTCTACTCGTGTATAACGAAAACTGTTGCAGCGTCCGATCTCAACATAAAAATAACATATTCTCACTTTTAATCCGAAGAAATCTCTTTTAAAGGAAGTTTGTTACTTTTTCTCGACATAAAGTGACGCGCTATCGTAGATCTTATTAGTTTACCGGCTATCTAATGTCTACGCGTGTAAAGACAGGTGAGTAGTAAGCGCCGTTCTTTGGCTTGTTCTTCTCATCTACGAGTTCGAAAGAAAACAGCCCTACATAGAAAGCTTTTACTTACGCGAACAGGTGTGTTAAAAAGATGTTCACGTCGAACCAAATAAAGCGATGCTTTAGAAATGGTGTAATAGCCTCCAAACGAGTACGCTCGCGTTCGACCGCCGCGCGAGTAGCTTCAACTCCTAACGAAACAATCGTAGTACGTCTACTATATACACGTGTAAATTAGGATTCGTTTGCTCTCTCAACATCTGAAAGAGCGGTTAATCGCGCTGCAACGAAACATTCATGCGTACCATGTAAACTAGGATTCGTTCGATGAAAAGCTATCGAGTTACTAGGAAGTAACTCGATAGCTTTTCATAGCTAATGAGCGAGCTGGACGAATAACCGGCAGCGCGATTGACCGCTCTCTCTCAATATTTGAAAGAGCGGTCAATCGCGCTGCCGGTTATTCGTCCAGCTCGCTCATTAGCTATGAAAAGCTATCGAGTTACTTCGAACGCATAGCTTAAAACTTTGCCATTGCGTAACGAATATTCCCGGCTCAAACGAATCGTTGATATTGTGCAAATTAGGAGTCGTGTGTACTCTCATACTTCGACGGCGTGGTTGTTCGCGCTCGATAATATTCGACTCGTTCACTCATTGGCTAAACGCATAGCGTTCAAGATCTCGCCGATTCGTACGAAGGTTGCAGGCTCGTTACCGCCGCTTCACGCGCTTTAGATTATTTCGTCAGCATTTTGAAAACTACGGTAAATATTTTCCTTTTAAATAATTATAATCGCGTGGAAATGACCTTACGCGAAAGTAGGCTTTTCGCTAGAGATAATTCCGCAAAGATAAAAACTGATGGAGCAACCTTAGCTACGCGCTGGCCCGCGCTCATTACCGAACTTAGTTGCCGTCGTAACGTAGATTCCACGTTCCGGTTTGTAATTCGTTTCGAAACTTTTTGACACAATTTACCTTTTAGACTTTTACGCATCCGCGAGTACGGTTTTGTTTCATCACGATCGAAGACGATCGCTCGAGTTTACATTACGAGAATGCGTATTTTGCGGCGAAAGGCCGAGTCGAGTTTCGTTTAGTTATTTATTTTAGCTTTTAGGTAAACTCGTAACGCCGACATACGAGTTGCGCAATTAAAAGGAAATCTTAACGCGAGTTTCTTGAGCTATTACGCCGCGCAAAATGAAAACGAATCGAAATTATATCCTCTTTAAAATACACGGGTAGCAGCGGCGCATGGCTGGTGAAGATGAGGAGATTGAAGCTAGCCGGATAGCATCAAGTACTAATAATATTCATATTATCCAGTTTCGGCTAAAACCTTTGAATGGAAATGATTTTTTATTTTATATCAAAAGATAGAGCGAATTAAAAGACTTTTAAATGGAAATGATTTTTTATTTTATATCAAAAGATAGAGCGAATTAAAAGACTTTTAAATGGAAATGATTTTTTATTTTATATCAAGAGATAGAGCGAATTAAGAGACTTTTAAATGGAAATGATTTTTTGTTTTAAATCAAGAGATAGAGCGAATTAAAAGACTTTTAAATGGAAATGATTTTTTATTTTACATCAAGAGATAGAGCGAATTAAAAGACTTTCAAGCGGAAATGATTTTTTATTCTATATCAAGAGATAGAGTGAATTAAAGAAGCTTGAGAATTCTAAATTAGTATAATTTTGATAAAAACTAAAGGTCTACAGCACCCGGTATTCCCAGGCGGTCACCCATCCAAGTACTAACCGGGCTCGACGTTGCTTAGCTTCAGTGATCGGACGAGAACTGGCGTTTTCAACGTGATATGGCCGTAGACATTTAGTAAGCTTCAACAGACGCTAATGAGAAACGTGGCAATAATCAGCGAACGCCCATTGGACAATATAGTCACGGCTTGGTGAGCATTATTATAACTCTGCGTTAATAGCGTGTCTCGAAGAGCGCATCAGTGTCTACGGCCATATCACGTTGAAAACGCCAGTTCTCGTCCGATCACTGAAGCTAAGCAACGTCGAGCCCGGTTAGTACTTGGATGGGTGACCGCCTGGGAATACCGGGTGCTGTAGACTTTTTATTTATTTTTACATCTTGCTATCTTCATCGCGATCTTCGCGCTATCTTCATCTACATGTACATGTACATGTTCATGTACATGAACATGTACTACGTATGCGTTATATATATATACATATACTATGTACTACGTACGTGTAGTGTGTAACAGTATATATAACTTTGCTGCTGCATTTCCGCGTCAAAACCCTTCTGGCAAGCGTGATCAATTAAAGCGCGACACTTTTTGTAGTCGAAGGATGTACTCTACTCGTGTATAACGAAAACTGTTGCAGCGTCCGATCTCAACATAAAAATAACATATTCTCACTTTTAATCCGAAGAAATCTCTTTTAAAGGAAGTTTGTTACTTTTTCTCGACATAAAGTGACGCGCTATCGTAGATCTTATTAGTTTACCGGCTATCTAATGTCTACGCGTGTAAAGACAGGTGAGTAGTAAGCGCCGTTCTTTGGCTTGTTCTTCTCATCTACGAGTTCGAAAGAAAACAGCCCTACATAGAAAGCTTTTACTTACGCGAACAGGTGTGTTAAAAAGATGTTCACGTCGAACCAAATAAAGCGATGCTTTAGAAATGGTGTAATAGCCTCCAAACGAGTACGCTCGCGTTCGACCGCCGCGCGAGTAGCTTCAACTCCTAACGAAACAATCGTAGTACGTCTACTATATACACGTGTAAATTAGGATTCGTTTGCTCTCTCAACATCTGAAAGAGCGGTTAATCGCGCTGCAACGAAACATTCATGCGTACCATGTAAACTAGGATTCGTTCGCTCTCTCAATATTTGAAAGAGCGGTCAATCGCGCTGCCGGTTATTCGTCCAGCTCGCTCATTAGCTATGAAAAGCTATCGAGTTACTTCGAACGCATAGCTTAAAACTTTGCCATTGCGTAACGAATATTCCCGGCTCAAACGAATCGTTGATATTGTGCAAATTAGGAGTCGTGTGTACTCTCATACTTCGACGGCGTGGTTGTTCGCGCTCGATAATATTCGACTCGTTCACTCATTGGCTAAACGCATAGCGTTCAAGATCTCGCCGATTCGTACGAAGGTTGCAGGCTCGTTACCGCCGCTTCACGCGCTTTAGATTATTTCGTCAGCATTTTGAAAACTACGGTAAATATTTTCCTTTTAAATAATTATAATCGCGTGGAAATGACCTTACGCGAAAGTAGGCTTTTCGCTAGAGATAGTTCCGCAAAGATAAAAACTGATGGAGCAACCTTAGCTACGCGCTGGCCCGCGCTCATCACCGAACTTAGTTGCCGTCGTAACGTAGATTCCACGTTCCGGTTTGTAATTCGTTTCGAAACTTTTTGACACAATTTACCTTTTAGACTTTTACGCATCCGCGAGTACGGTTTTGTTTCATCACGATCGAAGACGATCGCTCGAGTTTACATTACGAGAATGCGTATTTTGCGGCGAAAGGCCGAGTCGAGTTTCGTTTAGTTATTTATTTTAGCTTTTAGGTAAACTCGTAACGCCGACATACGAGTTGCGCAATTAAAAGGAAATCTTAACGCGAGTTTCTTGAGCTATTACGCCGCGCGAAATGAAAACGAATCGAAATTATATCCTCTTTAAAATACACGGGTAGCAGCGGCGCATGGCTGGTGAAGATGAGGAGATTGAAGCTAGCCGGATAGCATCAAGTACTAATAATATTCATATTATCCAGTTTCGGCTAAAACCTTTGAATGGAAATGATTTTTTATTTTATATCAAAAGATAGAGCGAATTAAAAGACTTTTAAATGGAAATGATTTTTTATTTTATATCAAAAGATAGAGCGAATTAAAAGACTTTTAAATGGAAATGATTTTTTATTTTATATCAAGAGATAGAGCGAATTAAGAGACTTTTAAATGGAAATGATTTTTTGTTTTAAATCAAGAGATAGAGCGAATTAAAAGACTTTTAAATGGAAATGATTTTTTATTTTACATCAAGAGATAGAGCGAATTAAAAGACTTTCAAGCGGAAATGATTTTTTATTTTACATCAAGAGATAGAGCGAATTAAAAGACTTTCGAGCGGAAATGATTTTTTATTCTATATCAAGAGATAGAGTGAATTAAAGAAGCTTGAAAATTCTAAATTAGTATAATTTTGATAAAAACTAAAGGTCTACAGCACCCGGTATTCCCAGGCGGTCACCCATCCAAGTACTAACCGGGCTCGACGTTGCTTAGCTTCAGTGATCGGACGAGAACTGGCGTTTTCAACGTGATATGGCCGTAGACATTTAGTAAGCTTCAACAGACGCTAATGAGAAACGTGGCAATAATCAGCGAACGCCCATTGGACAATATAGTCACGGCTTGGTGAGCATTATTATAACTCTGCGTTAATAGCGTGTCTCGAAGAGCGCATCAGTGTCTACGGCCATATCACGTTGAAAACGCCAGTTCTCGTCCGATCACTGAAGCTAAGCAACGTCGAGCCCGGTTAGTACTTGGATGGGTGACCGCCTGGGAATACCGGGTGCTGTAGACTTTTTATTTATTTTTACATCTTGCTATCTTCATCGCGATCTTCGCGCTATCTTCATCTACATGTACATGAACATGTACTACGTATGCGTTATATATATATACATATACTATGTACTACGTACGTGTAGTGTGTAACAGTATATATAACTTTGCTGCTGCATTTCCGCGTCAAAACCCTTCTGGCAAGCGTGATCAATTAAAGCGCGACACTTTTTGTAGTCGAAGGATGTACTCTACTCGTGTATAACGAAAACTGTTGCAGCGTCCGATCTCAACATAAAAATAACATATTCTCACTTTTAATCCGAAGAAATCTCTTTTAAAGGAAGTTTGTTACTTTTTCTCGACATAAAGTGACGCGCTATCGTAGATCTTATTAGTTTACCGGCTATCTAATGTCTACGCGTGTAAAGACAGGTGAGTAGTAAGCGCCGTTCTTTGGCTTGTTCTTCTCATCTACGAGTTCGAAAGAAAACAGCCCTACATAGAAAGCTTTTACTTACGCGAACAGGTGTGTTAAAAAGATGTTCACGTCGAACCAAATAAAGCGATGCTTTAGAAATGGTGTAATAGCCTCCAAACGAGTACGCTCGCGTTCGACCGCCGCGCGAGTAGCTTCAACTCCTAACGAAACAATCGTAGTACGTCTACTATATACACGTGTAAATTAGGATTCGTTTGCTCTCTCAACATCTGAAAGAGCGGTTAATCGCGCTGCAACGAAACATTCATGCGTACCATGTAAACTAGGATTCGTTCGCTCTCTCAATATTTGAAAGAGCGGTCAATCGCGCTGCCGGTTATTCGTCCAGCTCGCTCATTAGCTATGAAAAGCTATCGAGTTACTTCGAACGCATAGCTTAAAACTTTGCCATTGCGTAACGAATATTCCCGGCTCAAACGAATCGTTGATATTGTGCAAATTAGGAGTCGTGTGTACTCTCATACTTCGACGGCGTGGTTGTTCGCGCTCGATAATATTCGACTCGTTCACTCATTGGCTAAACGCATAGCGTTCAAGATCTCGCCGATTCGTACGAAGGTTGCAGGCTCGTTACCGCCGCTTCACGCGCTTTAGATTATTTCGTCAGCATTTTGAAAACTACGGTAAATATTTTCCTTTTAAATAATTATAATCGCGTGGAAATGACCTTACGCGAAAGTAGGCTTTTCGCTAGAGATAATTCCGCAAAGATAAAAACTGATGGAGCAACCTTAGCTACGCGCTGGCCCGCGCTCATTACCGAACTTAGTTGCCGTCGTAACGTAGATTCCACGTTCCGGTTTGTAATTCGTTTCGAAACTTTTTGACACAATTTACCTTTTAGACTTTTACGCATCCGCGAGTACGGTTTTGTTTCATCACGATCGAAGACGATCGCTCGAGTTTACATTACGAGAATGCGTATTTTGCGGCGAAAGGCCGAGTCGAGTTTCGTTTAGTTATTTATTTTAGCTTTTAGGTAAACTCGTAACGCCGACATACGAGTTGCGCAATTAAAAGGAAATCTTAACGCGAGTTTCTTGAGCTATTACGCCGCGCAAAATGAAAACGAATCGAAATTATATCCTCTTTAAAATACACGGGTAGCAGCGGCGCATGGCTGGTGAAGATGAGGAGATTGAAGCTAGCCGGATAGCATCAAGTACTAATAATATTCATATTATCCAGTTTCGGCTAAAACCTTTGAATGGAAATGATTTTTTATTTTATATCAAAAGATAGAGCGAATTAAAAGACTTTTAAATGGAAATGATTTTTTATTTTATATCAAAAGATAGAGCGAATTAAAAGACTTTTAAATGGAAATGATTTTTTATTTTATATCAAGAGATAGAGCGAATTAAGAGACTTTTAAATGGAAATGATTTTTTGTTTTAAATCAAGAGATAGAGCGAATTAAAAGACTTTTAAATGGAAATGATTTTTTATTTTACATCAAGAGATAGAGCGAATTAAAAGACTTTCAAGCGGAAATGATTTTTTATTTTACATCAAGAGATAGAGCGAATTAAAAGACTTTCAAGCGGAAATGATTTTTTATTCTATATCAAGAGATAGAGTGAATTAAAGAAGCTTGAAAATTCTAAATTAGTATAATTTTGATAAAAACTAAAGGTCTACAGCACCCGGTATTCCCAGGCGGTCACCCATCCAAGTACTAACCGGGCTCGACGTTGCTTAGCTTCAGTGATCGGACGAGAACTGGCGTTTTCAACGTGATATGGCCGTAGACATTTAGTAAGCTTCAACAGACGCTAATGAGAAACGTGGCAATAATCAGCGAACGCCCATTGGACAATATAGTCACGGCTTGGTGAGCATTATTATAACTCTGCGTTAATAGCGTGTCTCGAAGAGCGCATCAGTGTCTACGGCCATATCACGTTGAAAACGCCAGTTCTCGTCCGATCACTGAAGCTAAGCAACGTCGAGCCCGGTTAGTACTTGGATGGGTGACCGCCTGGGAATACCGGGTGCTGTAGACTTTTTATTTATTTTTACATCTTGCTATCTTCATCGCGATCTTCGCGCTATCTTCATCTACATGTACATGTACATGTTCATGTACATGAACATGTACTACGTATGCGTTATATATATATACATATACTATGTACTACGTACGTGTAGTGTGTAACAGTATATATAACTTTGCTGCTGCATTTCCGCGTCAAAACCCTTCTGGCAAGCGTGATCAATTAAAGCGCGACACTTTTTGTAGTCGAAGGATGTACTCTACTCGTGTATAACGAAAACTGTTGCAGCGTCCGATCTCAACATAAAAATAACATATTCTCACTTTTAATCCGAAGAAATCTCTTTTAAAGGAAGTTTGTTACTTTTTCTCGACATAAAGTGACGCGCTATCGTAGATCTTATTAGTTTACCGGCTATCTAATGTCTACGCGTGTAAAGACAGGTGAGTAGTAAGCGCCGTTCTTTGGCTTGTTCTTCTCATCTACGAGTTCGAAAGAAAACAGCCCTACATAGAAAGCTTTTACTTACGCGAACAGGTGTGTTAAAAAGATGTTCACGTCGAACCAAATAAAGCGATGCTTTAGAAATGGTGTAATAGCCTCCAAACGAGTACGCTCGCGTTCGACCGCCGCGCGAGTAGCTTCAACTCCTAACGAAACAATCGTAGTACGTCTACTATATACACGTGTAAATTAGGATTCGTTTGCTCTCTCAACATCTGAAAGAGCGGTTAATCGCGCTGCAACGAAACATTCATGCGTACCATGTAAACTAGGATTCGTTCGCTCTCTCAATATTTGAAAGAGCGGTCAATCGCGCTGCCGGTTATTCGTCCAGCTCGCTCATTAGCTATGAAAAGCTATCGAGTTACTTCGAACGCATAGCTTAAAACTTTGCCATTGCGTAACGAATATTCCCGGCTCAAACGAATCGTTGATATTGTGCAAATTAGGAGTCGTGTGTACTCTCATACTTCGACGGCGTGGTTGTTCGCGCTCGATAATATTCGACTCGTTCACTCATTGGCTAAACGCATAGCGTTCAAGATCTCGCCGATTCGTACGAAGGTTGCAGGCTCGTTACCGCCGCTTCACGCGCTTTAGATTATTTCGTCAGCATTTTGAAAACTACGGTAAATATTTTCCTTTTAAATAATTATAATCGCGTGGAAATGACCTTACGCGAAAGTAGGCTTTTCGCTAGAGATAGTTCCGCAAAGATAAAAACTGATGGAGCAACCTTAGCTACGCGCTGGCCCGCGCTCATCACCGAACTTAGTTGCCGTCGTAACGTAGATTCCACGTTCCGGTTTGTAATTCGTTTCGAAACTTTTTGACACAATTTACCTTTTAGACTTTTACGCATCCGCGAGTACGGTTTTGTTTCATCACGATCGAAGACGATCGCTCGAGTTTACATTACGAGAATGCGTATTTTGCGGCGAAAGGCCGAGTCGAGTTTCGTTTAGTTATTTATTTTAGCTTTTAGGTAAACTCGTAACGCCGACATACGAGTTGCGCAATTAAAAGGAAATCTTAACGCGAGTTTCTTGAGCTATTACGCCGCGCGAAATGAAAACGAATCGAAATTATATCCTCTTTAAAATACACGGGTAGCAGCGGCGCATGGCTGGTGAAGATGAGGAGATTGAAGCTAGCCGGATAGCATCAAGTACTAATAATATTCATATTATCCAGTTTCGGCTAAAACCTTTGAATGGAAATGATTTTTTATTTTATATCAAAAGATAGAGCGAATTAAAAGACTTTTAAATGGAAATGATTTTTTATTTTATATCAAAAGATAGAGCGAATTAAAAGACTTTTAAATGGAAATGATTTTTTATTTTATATCAAGAGATAGAGCGAATTAAGAGACTTTTAAATGGAAATGATTTTTTGTTTTAAATCAAGAGATAGAGCGAATTAAAAGACTTTTAAATGGAAATGATTTTTTATTTTACATCAAGAGATAGAGCGAATTAAAAGACTTTCAAGCGGAAATGATTTTTTATTTTACATCAAGAGATAGAGCGAATTAAAAGACTTTCGAGCGGAAATGATTTTTTATTCTATATCAAGAGATAGAGTGAATTAAAGAAGCTTGAAAATTCTAAATTAGTATAATTTTGATAAAAACTAAAGGTCTACAGCACCCGGTATTCCCAGGCGGTCACCCATCCAAGTACTAACCGGGCTCGACGTTGCTTAGCTTCAGTGATCGGACGAGAACTGGCGTTTTCAACGTGATATGGCCGTAGACATTTAGTAAGCTTCAACAGACGCTAATGAGAAACGTGGCAATAATCAGCGAACGCCCATTGGACAATATAGTCACGGCTTGGTGAGCATTATTATAACTCTGCGTTAATAGCGTGTCTCGAAGAGCGCATCAGTGTCTACGGCCATATCACGTTGAAAACGCCAGTTCTCGTCCGATCACTGAAGCTAAGCAACGTCGAGCCCGGTTAGTACTTGGATGGGTGACCGCCTGGGAATACCGGGTGCTGTAGACTTTTTATTTATTTTTACATCTTGCTATCTTCATCGCGATCTTCGCGCTATCTTCATC
The DNA here is from genome assembly GCF_963576615.1 of Watersipora subatra. Classification (NCBI taxonomy): domain Eukaryota; kingdom Metazoa; phylum Bryozoa; class Gymnolaemata; order Cheilostomatida; family Watersiporidae; genus Watersipora; species Watersipora subatra. The sequence continues at coordinate 12,907,232 of NC_088718.1, forward strand.
TACATGTACATGTACATGTTCATGTACATGAACATGTACTACGTATGCGTTATATATATATACATATACTATGTACTACGTACGTGTAGTGTGTAACAGTATATATAACTTTGCTGCTGCATTTCCGCGTCAAAACCCTTCTGGCAAGCGTGATCAATTAAAGCGCGACACTTTTTGTAGTCGAAGGATGTACTCTACTCGTGTATAACGAAAACTGTTGCAGCGTCCGATCTCAACATAAAAATAACATATTCTCACTTTTAATCCGAAGAAATCTCTTTTAAAGGAAGTTTGTTACTTTTTCTCGACATAAAGTGACGCGCTATCGTAGATCTTATTAGTTTACCGGCTATCTAATGTCTACGCGTGTAAAGACAGGTGAGTAGTAAGCGCCGTTCTTTGGCTTGTTCTTCTCATCTACGAGTTCGAAAGAAAACAGCCCTACATAGAAAGCTTTTACTTACGCGAACAGGTGTGTTAAAAAGATGTTCACGTCGAACCAAATAAAGCGATGCTTTAGAAATGGTGTAATAGCCTCCAAACGAGTACGCTCGCGTTCGACCGCCGCGCGAGTAGCTTCAACTCCTAACGAAACAATCGTAGTACGTCTACTATATACACGTGTAAATTAGGATTCGTTTGCTCTCTCAACATCTGAAAGAGCGGTTAATCGCGCTGCAACGAAACATTCATGCGTACCATGTAAACTAGGATTCGTTCGCTCTCTCAATATTTGAAAGAGCGGTCAATCGCGCTGCCGGTTATTCGTCCAGCTCGCTCATTAGCTATGAAAAGCTATCGAGTTACTTCGAACGCATAGCTTAAAACTTTGCCATTGCGTAACGAATATTCCCGGCTCAAACGAATCGTTGATATTGTGCAAATTAGGAGTCGTGTGTACTCTCATACTTCGACGGCGTGGTTGTTCGCGCTCGATAATATTCGACTCGTTCACTCATTGGCTAAACGCATAGCGTTCAAGATCTCGCCGATTCGTACGAAGGTTGCAGGCTCGTTACCGCCGCTTCACGCGCTTTAGATTATTTCGTCAGCATTTTGAAAACTACGGTAAATATTTTCCTTTTAAATAATTATAATCGCGTGGAAATGACCTTACGCGAAAGTAGGCTTTTCGCTAGAGATAATTCCGCAAAGATAAAAACTGATGGAGCAACCTTAGCTACGCGCTGGCCCGCGCTCATTACCGAACTTAGTTGCCGTCGTAACGTAGATTCCACGTTCCGGTTTGTAATTCGTTTCGAAACTTTTTGACACAATTTACCTTTTAGACTTTTACGCATCCGCGAGTACGGTTTTGTTTCATCACGATCGAAGACGATCGCTCGAGTTTACATTACGAGAATGCGTATTTTGCGGCGAAAGGCCGAGTCGAGTTTCGTTTAGTTATTTATTTTAGCTTTTAGGTAAACTCGTAACGCCGACATACGAGTTGCGCAATTAAAAGGAAATCTTAACGCGAGTTTCTTGAGCTATTACGCCGCGCAAAATGAAAACGAATCGAAATTATATCCTCTTTAAAATACACGGGTAGCAGCGGCGCATGGCTGGTGAAGATGAGGAGATTGAAGCTAGCCGGATAGCATCAAGTACTAATAATATTCATATTATCCAGTTTCGGCTAAAACCTTTGAATGGAAATGATTTTTTATTTTATATCAAAAGATAGAGCGAATTAAAAGACTTTTAAATGGAAATGATTTTTTATTTTATATCAAAAGATAGAGCGAATTAAAAGACTTTTAAATGGAAATGATTTTTTATTTTATATCAAGAGATAGAGCGAATTAAGAGACTTTTAAATGGAAATGATTTTTTGTTTTAAATCAAGAGATAGAGCGAATTAAAAGACTTTTAAATGGAAATGATTTTTTATTTTACAACAAGAGATAGAGCGAATTAAAAGACTTTCAAGCGGAAATGATTTTTTATTTTACATCAAGAGATAGAGCGAATTAAAAGACTTTTAAATGGAAATGATTTTTTATTTTATATCAAGAGATAGAGCGAATTAAAGAAGCTTGAAAATTCTAAATTAGTATAATTTTGATAAAAACTAAAGGTCTACAGCACCCGGTATTCCCAGGCGGTCACCCATCCAAGTACTAACCGGGCTCGACGTTGCTTAGCTTCAGTGATCGGACGAGAACTGGCGTTTTCAACGTGATATGGCCGTAGACATTTAGTAAGCTTCAACAGACGCTAATGAGAAACGTGGCAATAATCAGCGAACGCCCATTGGACAATATAGTCACGGCTTGGTGAGCATTATTATAACTCTGCGTTAATAGCGTGTCTCGAAGAGCGCATCAGTGTCTACGGCCATATCACGTTGAAAACGCCAGTTCTCGTCCGATCACTGAAGCTAAGCAACGTCGAGCCCGGTTAGTACTTGGATGGGTGACCGCCTGGGAATACCGGGTGCTGTAGACTTTTTATTTATTTTTACATCTTGCTATCTTCATCGCGATCTTCGCGCTATCTTCATCTACATGTACATGTACATGTTCATGTACATGAACATGTACTACGTATGCGTTATATATATATACATATACTATGTACTACGTACGTGTAGTGTGTAACAGTATATATAACTTTGCTGCTGCATTTCCGCGTCAAAACCCTTCTGGCAAGCGTGATCAATTAAAGCGCGACACTTTTTGTAGTCGAAGGATGTACTCTACTCGTGTATAACGAAAACTGTTGCAGCGTCCGATCTCAACATAAAAATAACATATTCTCACTTTTAATCCGAAGAAATCTCTTTTAAAGGAAGTTTGTTACTTTTTCTCGACATAAAGTGACGCGCTATCGTAGATCTTATTAGTTTACCGGCTATCTAATGTCTACGCGTGTAAAGACAGGTGAGTAGTAAGCGCCGTTCTTTGGCTTGTTCTTCTCATCTACGAGTTCGAAAGAAAACAGCCCTACATAGAAAGCTTTTACTTACGCGAACAGGTGTGTTAAAAAGATGTTCACGTCGAACCAAATAAAGCGATGCTTTAGAAATGGTGTAATAGCCTCCAAACGAGTACGCTCGCGTTCGACCGCCGCGCGAGTAGCTTCAACTCCTAACGAAACAATCGTAGTACGTCTACTATATACACGTGTAAATTAGGATTCGTTTGCTCTCTCAACATCTGAAAGAGCGGTTAATCGCGCTGCAACGAAACATTCATGCGTACCATGTAAACTAGGATTCGTTCGCTCTCTCAATATTTGAAAGAGCGGTCAATCGCGCTGCCGGTTATTCGTCCAGCTCGCTCATTAGCTATGAAAAGCTATCGAGTTACTTCGAACGCATAGCTTAAAACTTTGCCATTGCGTAACGAATATTCCCGGCTCAAACGAATCGTTGATATTGTGCAAATTAGGAGTCGTGTGTACTCTCATACTTCGACGGCGTGGTTGTTCGCGCTCGATAATATTCGACTCGTTCACTCATTGGCTAAACGCATAGCGTTCAAGATCTCGCCGATTCGTACGAAGGTTGCAGGCTCGTTACCGCCGCTTCACGCGCTTTAGATTATTTCGTCAGCATTTTGAAAACTACGGTAAATATTTTCCTTTTAAATAATTATAATCGCGTGGAAATGACCTTACGCGAAAGTAGGCTTTTCGCTAGAGATAATTCCGCAAAGATAAAAACTGATGGAGCAACCTTAGCTACGCGCTGGCCCGCGCTCATTACCGAACTTAGTTGCCGTCGTAACGTAGATTCCACGTTCCGGTTTGTAATTCGTTTCGAAACTTTTTGACACAATTTACCTTTTAGACTTTTACGCATCCGCGAGTACGGTTTTGTTTCATCACGATCGAAGACGATCGCTCGAGTTTACATTACGAGAATGCGTATTTTGCGGCGAAAGGCCGAGTCGAGTTTCGTTTAGTTATTTATTTTAGCTTTTAGGTAAACTCGTAACGCCGACATACGAGTTGCGCAATTAAAAGGAAATCTTAACGCGAGTTTCTTGAGCTATTACGCCGCGCAAAATGAAAACGAATCGAAATTATATCCTCTTTAAAATACACGGGTAGCAGCGGCGCATGGCTGGTGAAGATGAGGAGATTGAAGCTAGCCGGATAGCATCAAGTACTAATAATATTCATATTATCCAGTTTCGGCTAAAACCTTTGAATGGAAATGATTTTTTATTTTATATCAAAAGATAGAGCGAATTAAAAGACTTTTAAATGGAAATGATTTTTTATTTTATATCAAAAGATAGAGCGAATTAAAAGACTTTTAAATGGAAATGATTTTTTATTTTATATCAAGAGATAGAGCGAATTAAGAGACTTTTAAATGGAAATGATTTTTTGTTTTAAATCAAGAGATAGAGCGAATTAAAAGACTTTTAAATGGAAATGATTTTTTATTTTACAACAAGAGATAGAGCGAATTAAAAGACTTTCAAGCGGAAATGATTTTTTATTTTACATCAAGAGATAGAGCGAATTAAAAGACTTTTAAATGGAAATGATTTTTTATTTTATATCAAGAGATAGAGCGAATTAAGAGACTTTTAAATGGAAATGATTTTTTGTTTTAAATCAAGAGATAGAGCGAATTAAAAGACTTTTAAATGGAAATGATTTTTTATTTTACATCAAGAGATAGAGCGAATTAAAAGACTTTCAAGCGGAAATGATTTTTTATTTTACATCAAGAGATAGAGCGAATTAAAAGACTTTCAAGCGGAAATGATTTTTTATTCTATATCAAGAGATAGAGTGAATTAAAGAAGCTTGAAAATTCTAAATTAGTATAATTTTGATAAAAACTAAAGGTCTACAGCACCCGGTATTCCCAGGCGGTCACCCATCCAAGTACTAACCGGGCTCGACGTTGCTTAGCTTCAGTGATCGGACGAGAACTGGCGTTTTCAACGTGATATGGCCGTAGACATTTAGTAAGCTTCAACAGACGCTAATGAGAAACGTGGCAATAATCAGCGAACGCCCATTGGACAATATAGTCACGGCTTGGTGAGCATTATTATAACTCTGCGTTAATAGCGTGTCTCGAAGAGCGCATCAGTGTCTACGGCCATATCACGTTGAAAACGCCAGTTCTCGTCCGATCACTGAAGCTAAGCAACGTCGAGCCCGGTTAGTACTTGGATGGGTGACCGCCTGGGAATACCGGGTGCTGTAGACTTTTTATTTATTTTTACATCTTGCTATCTTCATCGCGATCTTCGCGCTATCTTCATCTACATGTACATGTACATGTACATGAACATGTACATGTACATGTTCATGTACATGAACATGTACTACGTATGCGTTATATATATATACATATACTATGTACTACGTACGTGTAGTGTGTAACAGTATATATAACTTTGCTGCTGCATTTCCGCGTCAAAACCCTTCTGGCAAGCGTGATCAATTAAAGCGCGACACTTTTTGTAGTCGAAGGATGTACTCTACTCGTGTATAACGAAAACTGTTGCAGCGTCCGATCTCAACATAAAAATAACATATTCTCACTTTTAATCCGAAGAAATCTCTTTTAAAGGAAGTTTGTTACTTTTTCTCGACATAAAGTGACGCGCTATCGTAGATCTTATTAGTTTACCGGCTATCTAATGTCTACGCGTGTAAAGACAGGTGAGTAGTAAGCGCCGTTCTTTGGCTTGTTCTTCTCATCTACGAGTTCGAAAGAAAACAGCCCTACATAGAAAGCTTTTACTTACGCGAACAGGTGTGTTAAAAAGATGTTCACGTCGAACCAAATAAAGCGATGCTTTAGAAATGGTGTAATAGCCTCCAAACGAGTACGCTCGCGTTCGACCGCCGCGCGAGTAGCTTCAACTCCTAACGAAACAATCGTAGTACGTCTACTATATACACGTGTAAATTAGGATTCGTTTGCTCTCTCAACATCTGAAAGAGCGGTTAATCGCGCTGCAACGAAACATTCATGCGTACCATGTAAACTAGGATTCGTTCGATGAAAAGCTATCGAGTTACTAGGAAGTAACTCGATAGCTTTTCATAGCTAATGAGCGAGCTGGACGAATAACCGGCAGCGCGATTGACCGCTCTCTCTCAATATTTGAAAGAGCGGTCAATCGCGCTGCCGGTTATTCGTCCAGCTCGCTCATTAGCTATGAAAAGCTATCGAGTTACTTCGAACGCATAGCTTAAAACTTTGCCATTGCGTAACGAATATTCCCGGCTCAAACGAATCGTTGATATTGTGCAAATTAGGAGTCGTGTGTACTCTCATACTTCGACGGCGTGGTTGTTCGCGCTCGATAATATTCGACTCGTTCACTCATTGGCTAAACGCATAGCGTTCAAGATCTCGCCGATTCGTACGAAGGTTGCAGGCTCGTTACCGCCGCTTCACGCGCTTTAGATTATTTCGTCAGCATTTTGAAAACTACGGTAAATATTTTCCTTTTAAATAATTATAATCGCGTGGAAATGACCTTACGCGAAAGTAGGCTTTTCGCTAGAGATAGTTCCGCAAAGATAAAAACTGATGGAGCAACCTTAGCTACGCGCTGGCCCGCGCTCATCACCGAACTTAGTTGCCGTCGTAACGTAGATTCCACGTTCCGGTTTGTAATTCGTTTCGAAACTTTTTGACACAATTTACCTTTTAGACTTTTACGCATCCGCGAGTACGGTTTTGTTTCATCACGATCGAAGACGATCGCTCGAGTTTACATTACGAGAATGCGTATTTTGCGGCGAAAGGCCGAGTCGAGTTTCGTTTAGTTATTTATTTTAGCTTTTAGGTAAACTCGTAACGCCGACATACGAGTTGCGCAATTAAAAGGAAATCTTAACGCGAGTTTCTTGAGCTATTACGCCGCGCGAAATGAAAACGAATCGAAATTATATCCTCTTTAAAATACACGGGTAGCAGCGGCGCATGGCTGGTGAAGATGAGGAGATTGAAGCTAGCCGGATAGCATCAAGTACTAATAATATTCATATTATCCAGTTTCGGCTAAAACCTTTGAATGGAAATGATTTTTTATTTTATATCAAAAGATAGAGCGAATTAAAAGACTTTTAAATGGAAATGATTTTTTATTTTATATCAAAAGATAGAGCGAATTAAAAGACTTTTAAATGGAAATGATTTTTTATTTTATATCAAGAGATAGAGCGAATTAAGAGACTTTTAAATGGAAATGATTTTTTGTTTTAAATCAAGAGATAGAGCGAATTAAAAGACTTTTAAATGGAAATGATTTTTTATTTTACATCAAGAGATAGAGCGAATTAAAAGACTTTCAAGCGGAAATGATTTTTTATTTTACATCAAGAGATAGAGCGAATTAAAAGACTTTCGAGCGGAAATGATTTTTTATTCTATATCAAGAGATAGAGTGAATTAAAGAAGCTTGAAAATTCTAAATTAGTATAATTTTGATAAAAACTAAAGGTCTACAGCACCCGGTATTCCCAGGCGGTCACCCATCCAAGTACTAACCGGGCTCGACGTTGCTTAGCTTCAGTGATCGGACGAGAACTGGCGTTTTCAACGTGATATGGCCGTAGACATTTAGTAAGCTTCAACAGACGCTAATGAGAAACGTGGCAATAATCAGCGAACGCCCATTGGACAATATAGTCACGGCTTGGTGAGCATTATTATAACTCTGCGTTAATAGCGTGTCTCGAAGAGCGCATCAGTGTCTACGGCCATATCACGTTGAAAACGCCAGTTCTCGTCCGATCACTGAAGCTAAGCAACGTCGAGCCCGGTTAGTACTTGGATGGGTGACCGCCTGGGAATACCGGGTGCTGTAGACTTTTTATTTATTTTTACATCTTGCTATCTTCATCGCGATCTTCGCGCTATCTTCATCTACATGTACATGTACATGTTCATGTACATGAACATGTACTACGTATGCGTTATATATATATACATATACTATGTACTACGTACGTGTAGTGTGTAACAGTATATATAACTTTGCTGCTGCATTTCCGCGTCAAAACCCTTCTGGCAAGCGTGATCAATTAAAGCGCGACACTTTTTGTAGTCGAAGGATGTACTCTACTCGTGTATAACGAAAACTGTTGCAGCGTCCGATCTCAACATAAAAATAACATATTCTCACTTTTAATCCGAAGAAATCTCTTTTAAAGGAAGTTTGTTACTTTTTCTCGACATAAAGTGACGCGCTATCGTAGATCTTATTAGTTTACCGGCTATCTAATGTCTACGCGTGTAAAGACAGGTGAGTAGTAAGCGCCGTTCTTTGGCTTGTTCTTCTCATCTACGAGTTCGAAAGAAAACAGCCCTACATAGAAAGCTTTTACTTACGCGAACAGGTGTGTTAAAAAGATGTTCACGTCGAACCAAATAAAGCGATGCTTTAGAAATGGTGTAATAGCCTCCAAACGAGTACGCTCGCGTTCGACCGCCGCGCGAGTAGCTTCAACTCCTAACGAAACAATCGTAGTACGTCTACTATATACACGTGTAAATTAGGATTCGTTTGCTCTCTCAACATCTGAAAGAGCGGTTAATCGCGCTGCAACGAAACATTCATGCGTACCATGTAAACTAGGATTCGTTCGCTCTCTCAATATTTGAAAGAGCGGTCAATCGCGCTGCCGGTTATTCGTCCAGCTCGCTCATTAGCTATGAAAAGCTATCGAGTTACTTCGAACGCATAGCTTAAAACTTTGCCATTGCGTAACGAATATTCCCGGCTCAAACGAATCGTTGATATTGTGCAAATTAGGAGTCGTGTGTACTCTCATACTTCGACGGCGTGGTTGTTCGCGCTCGATAATATTCGACTCGTTCACTCATTGGCTAAACGCATAGCGTTCAAGATCTCGCCGATTCGTACGAAGGTTGCAGGCTCGTTACCGCCGCTTCACGCGCTTTAGATTATTTCGTCAGCATTTTGAAAACTACGGTAAATATTTTCCTTTTAAATAATTATAATCGCGTGGAAATGACCTTACGCGAAAGTAGGCTTTTCGCTAGAGATAATTCCGCAAAGATAAAAACTGATGGAGCAACCTTAGCTACGCGCTGGCCCGCGCTCATTACCGAACTTAGTTGCCGTCGTAACGTAGATTCCACGTTCCGGTTTGTAATTCGTTTCGAAACTTTTTGACACAATTTACCTTTTAGACTTTTACGCATCCGCGAGTACGGTTTTGTTTCATCACGATCGAAGACGATCGCTCGAGTTTACATTACGAGAATGCGTATTTTGCGGCGAAAGGCCGAGTCGAGTTTCGTTTAGTTATTTATTTTAGCTTTTAGGTAAACTCGTAACGCCGACATACGAGTTGCGCAATTAAAAGGAAATCTTAACGCGAGTTTCTTGAGCTATTACGCCGCGCAAAATGAAAACGAATCGAAATTATATCCTCTTTAAAATACACGGGTAGCAGCGGCGCATGGCTGGTGAAGATGAGGAGATTGAAGCTAGCCGGATAGCATCAAGTACTAATAATATTCATATTATCCAGTTTCGGCTAAAACCTTTGAATGGAAATGATTTTTTATTTTATATCAAAAGATAGAGCGAATTAAAAGACTTTTAAATGGAAATGATTTTTTATTTTATATCAAAAGATAGAGCGAATTAAAAGACTTTTAAATGGAAATGATTTTTTATTTTATATCAAGAGATAGAGCGAATTAAGAGACTTTTAAATGGAAATGATTTTTTATTTTATATCAAGAGATAGAGCGAATTAAAAGACTTTTAAATGGAAATGATTTTTTATTTTACATCAAGAGATAGAGCGAATTAAAAGACTTTCAAGCGGAAATGATTTTTTATTTTACATCAAGAGATAGAGCGAATTAAAAGACTTTCAAGCGGAAATGATTTTTTATTCTATATCAAGAGATAGAGTGAATTAAAGAAGCTTGAAAATTCTAAATTAGTATAATTTTGATAAAAACTAAAGGTCTACAGCACCCGGTATTCCCAGGCGGTCACCCATCCAAGTACTAACCGGGCTCGACGTTGCTTAGCTTCAGTGATCGGACGAGAACTGGCGTTTTCAACGTGATATGGCCGTAGACATTTAGTAAGCTTCAACAGACGCTAATGAGAAACGTGGCAATAATCAGCGAACGCCCATTGGACAATATAGTCACGGCTTGGTGAGCATTATTATAACTCTGCGTTAATAGCGTGTCTCGAAGAGCGCATCAGTGTCTACGGCCATATCACGTTGAAAACGCCAGTTCTCGTCCGATCACTGAAGCTAAGCAACGTCGAGCCCGGTTAGTACTTGGATGGGTGACCGCCTGGGAATACCGGGTGCTGTAGACTTTTTATTTATTTTTACATCTTGCTATCTTCATCGCGATCTTCGCGCTATCTTCATCTACATGTACATGTACATGTACATGAACATGTACATGTACATGTTCATGTACATGAACATGTACTACGTATGCGTTATATATATATACATATACTATGTACTACGTACGTGTAGTGTGTAACAGTATATATAACTTTGCTGCTGCATTTCCGCGTCAAAACCCTTCTGGCAAGCGTGATCAATTAAAGCGCGACACTTTTTGTAGTCGAAGGATGTACTCTACTCGTGTATAACGAAAACTGTTGCAGCGTCCGATCTCAACATAAAAATAACATATTCTCACTTTTAATCCGAAGAAATCTCTTTTAAAGGAAGTTTGTTACTTTTTCTCGACATAAAGTGACGCGCTATCGTAGATCTTATTAGTTTACCGGCTATCTAATGTCTACGCGTGTAAAGACAGGTGAGTAGTAAGCGCCGTTCTTTGGCTTGTTCTTCTCATCTACGAGTTCGAAAGAAAACAGCCCTACATAGAAAGCTTTTACTTACGCGAACAGGTGTGTTAAAAAGATGTTCACGTCGAACCAAATAAAGCGATGCTTTAGAAATGGTGTAATAGCCTCCAAACGAGTACGCTCGCGTTCGACCGCCGCGCGAGTAGCTTCAACTCCTAACGAAACAATCGTAGTACGTCTACTATATACACGTGTAAATTAGGATTCGTTTGCTCTCTCAACATCTGAAAGAGCGGTTAATCGCGCTGCAACGAAACATTCATGCGTACCATGTAAACTAGGATTCGTTCGATGAAAAGCTATCGAGTTACTAGGAAGTAACTCGATAGCTTTTCATAGCTAATGAGCGAGCTGGACGAATAACCGGCAGCGCGATTGACCGCTCTCTCTCAATATTTGAAAGAGCGGTCAATCGCGCTGCCGGTTATTCGTCCAGCTCGCTCATTAGCTATGAAAAGCTATCGAGTTACTTCGAACGCATAGCTTAAAACTTTGCCATTGCGTAACGAATATTCCCGGCTCAAACGAATCGTTGATATTGTGCAAATTAGGAGTCGTGTGTACTCTCATACTTCGACGGCGTGGTTGTTCGCGCTCGATAATATTCGACTCGTTCACTCATTGGCTAAACGCATAGCGTTCAAGATCTCGCCGATTCGTACGAAGGTTGCAGGCTCGTTACCGCCGCTTCACGCGCTTTAGATTATTTCGTCAGCATTTTGAAAACTACGGTAAATATTTTCCTTTTAAATAATTATAATCGCGTGGAAATGACCTTACGCGAAAGTAGGCTTTTCGCTAGAGATAGTTCCGCAAAGATAAAAACTGATGGAGCAACCTTAGCTACGCGCTGGCCCGCGCTCATCACCGAACTTAGTTGCCGTCGTAACGTAGATTCCACGTTCCGGTTTGTAATTCGTTTCGAAACTTTTTGACACAATTTACCTTTTAGACTTTTACGCATCCGCGAGTACGGTTTTGTTTCATCACGATCGAAGACGATCGCTCGAGTTTACATTACGAGAATGCGTATTTTGCGGCGAAAGGCCGAGTCGAGTTTCGTTTAGTTATTTATTTTAGCTTTTAGGTAAACTCGTAACGCCGACATACGAGTTGCGCAATTAAAAGGAAATCTTAACGCGAGTTTCTTGAGCTATTACGCCGCGCGAAATGAAAACGAATCGAAATTATATCCTCTTTAAAATACACGGGTAGCAGCGGCGCATGGCTGGTGAAGATGAGGAGATTGAAGCTAGCCGGATAGCATCAAGTACTAATAATATTCATATTATCCAGTTTCGGCTAAAACCTTTGAATGGAAATGATTTTTTATTTTATATCAAAAGATAGAGCGAATTAAAAGACTTTTAAATGGAAATGATTTTTTATTTTATATCAAAAGATAGAGCGAATTAAAAGACTTTTAAATGGAAATGATTTTTTATTTTATATCAAGAGATAGAGCGAATTAAGAGACTTTTAAATGGAAATGATTTTTTGTTTTAAATCAAGAGATAGAGCGAATTAAAAGACTTTTAAATGGAAATGATTTTTTATTTTACATCAAGAGATAGAGCGAATTAAAAGACTTTCAAGCGGAAATGATTTTTTATTTTACATCAAGAGATAGAGCGAATTAAAAGACTTTCGAGCGGAAATGATTTTTTATTCTATATCAAGAGATAGAGTGAATTAAAGAAGCTTGAAAATTCTAAATTAGTATAATTTTGATAAAAACTAAAGGTCTACAGCACCCGGTATTCCCAGGCGGTCACCCATCCAAGTACTAACCGGGCTCGACGTTGCTTAGCTTCAGTGATCGGACGAGAACTGGCGTTTTCAACGTGATATGGCCGTAGACATTTAGTAAGCTTCAACAGACGCTAATGAGAAACGTGGCAATAATCAGCGAACGCCCATTGGACAATATAGTCACGGCTTGGTGAGCATTATTATAACTCTGCGTTAATAGCGTGTCTCGAAGAGCGCATCAGTGTCTACGGCCATATCACGTTGAAAACGCCAGTTCTCGTCCGATCACTGAAGCTAAGCAACGTCGAGCCCGGTTAGTACTTGGATGGGTGACCGCCTGGGAATACCGGGTGCTGTAGACTTTTTATTTATTTTTACATCTTGCTATCTTCATCGCGATCTTCGCGCTATCTTCATCTACATGTACATGTACATGTTCATGTACATGAACATGTACTACGTATGCGTTATATATATATACATATACTATGTACTACGTACGTGTAGTGTGTAACAGTATATATAACTTTGCTGCTGCATTTCCGCGTCAAAACCCTTCTGGCAAGCGTGATCAATTAAAGCGCGACACTTTTTGTAGTCGAAGGATGTACTCTACTCGTGTATAACGAAAACTGTTGCAGCGTCCGATCTCAACATAAAAATAACATATTCTCACTTTTAATCCGAAGAAATCTCTTTTAAAGGAAGTTTGTTACTTTTTCTCGACATAAAGTGACGCGCTATCGTAGATCTTATTAGTTTACCGGCTATCTAATGTCTACGCGTGTAAAGACAGGTGAGTAGTAAGCGCCGTTCTTTGGCTTGTTCTTCTCATCTACGAGTTCGAAAGAAAACAGCCCTACATAGAAAGCTTTTACTTACGCGAACAGGTGTGTTAAAAAGATGTTCACGTCGAACCAAATAAAGCGATGCTTTAGAAATGGTGTAATAGCCTCCAAACGAGTACGCTCGCGTTCGACCGCCGCGCGAGTAGCTTCAACTCCTAACGAAACAATCGTAGTACGTCTACTATATACACGTGTAAATTAGGATTCGTTTGCTCTCTCAACATCTGAAAGAGCGGTTAATCGCGCTGCAACGAAACATTCATGCGTACCATGTAAACTAGGATTCGTTCGCTCTCTCAATATTTGAAAGAGCGGTCAATCGCGCTGCCGGTTATTCGTCCAGCTCGCTCATTAGCTATGAAAAGCTATCGAGTTACTTCGAACGCATAGCTTAAAACTTTGCCATTGCGTAACGAATATTCCCGGCTCAAACGAATCGTTGATATTGTGCAAATTAGGAGTCGTGTGTACTCTCATACTTCGACGGCGTGGTTGTTCGCGCTCGATAATATTCGACTCGTTCACTCATTGGCTAAACGCATAGCGTTCAAGATCTCGCCGATTCGTACGAAGGTTGCAGGCTCGTTACCGCCGCTTCACGCGCTTTAGATTATTTCGTCAGCATTTTGAAAACTACGGTAAATATTTTCCTTTTAAATAATTATAATCGCGTGGAAATGACCTTACGCGAAAGTAGGCTTTTCGCTAGAGATAATTCCGCAAAGATAAAAACTGATGGAGCAACCTTAGCTACGCGCTGGCCCGCGCTCATTACCGAACTTAGTTGCCGTCGTAACGTAGATTCCACGTTCCGGTTTGTAATTCGTTTCGAAACTTTTTGACACAATTTACCTTTTAGACTTTTACGCATCCGCGAGTACGGTTTTGTTTCATCACGATCGAAGACGATCGCTCGAGTTTACATTACGAGAATGCGTATTTTGCGGCGAAAGGCCGAGTCGAGTTTCGTTTAGTTATTTATTTTAGCTTTTAGGTAAACTCGTAACGCCGACATACGAGTTGCGCAATTAAAAGGAAATCTTAACGCGAGTTTCTTGAGCTATTACGCCGCGCAAAATGAAAACGAATCGAAATTATATCCTCTTTAAAATACACGGGTAGCAGCGGCGCATGGCTGGTGAAGATGAGGAGATTGAAGCTAGCCGGATAGCATCAAGTACTAATAATATTCATATTATCCAGTTTCGGCTAAAACCTTTGAATGGAAATGATTTTTTATTTTATATCAAAAGATAGAGCGAATTAAAAGACTTTTAAATGGAAATGATTTTTTATTTTATATCAAAAGATAGAGCGAATTAAAAGACTTTTAAATGGAAATGATTTTTTATTTTATATCAAGAGATAGAGCGAATTAAGAGACTTTTAAATGGAAATGATTTTTTGTTTTAAATCAAGAGATAGAGCGAATTAAAAGACTTTTAAATGGAAATGATTTTTTATTTTACAACAAGAGATAGAGCGAATTAAAAGACTTTCAAGCGGAAATGATTTTTTATTTTACATCAAGAGATAGAGCGAATTAAAAGACTTTTAAATGGAAATGATTTTTTATTTTATATCAAGAGATAGAGCGAATTAAAGAAGCTTGAAAATTCTAAATTAGTATAATTTTGATAAAAACTAAAGGTCTACAGCACCCGGTATTCCCAGGCGGTCACCCATCCAAGTACTAACCGGGCTCGACGTTGCTTAGCTTCAGTGATCGGACGAGAACTGGCGTTTTCAACGTGATATGGCCGTAGACATTTAGTAAGCTTCAACAGACGCTAATGAGAAACGTGGCAATAATCAGCGAACGCCCATTGGACAATATAGTCACGGCTTGGTGAGCATTATTATAACTCTGCGTTAATAGCGTGTCTCGAAGAGCGCATCAGTGTCTACGGCCATATCACGTTGAAAACGCCAGTTCTCGTCCGATCACTGAAGCTAAGCAACGTCGAGCCCGGTTAGTACTTGGATGGGTGACCGCCTGGGAATACCGGGTGCTGTAGACTTTTTATTTATTTTTACATCTTGCTATCTTCATCGCGATCTTCGCGCTATCTTCATCTACATGTACATGTACATGTACATGAACATGTACATGTACATGTTCATGTACATGAACATGTACTACGTATGCGTTATATATATATACATATACTATGTACTACGTACGTGTAGTGTGTAACAGTATATATAACTTTGCTGCTGCATTTCCGCGTCAAAACCCTTCTGGCAAGCGTGATCAATTAAAGCGCGACACTTTTTGTAGTCGAAGGATGTACTCTACTCGTGTATAACGAAAACTGTTGCAGCGTCCGATCTCAACATAAAAATAACATATTCTCACTTTTAATCCGAAGAAATCTCTTTTAAAGGAAGTTTGTTACTTTTTCTCGACATAAAGTGACGCGCTATCGTAGATCTTATTAGTTTACCGGCTATCTAATGTCTACGCGTGTAAAGACAGGTGAGTAGTAAGCGCCGTTCTTTGGCTTGTTCTTCTCATCTACGAGTTCGAAAGAAAACAGCCCTACATAGAAAGCTTTTACTTACGCGAACAGGTGTGTTAAAAAGATGTTCACGTCGAACCAAATAAAGCGATGCTTTAGAAATGGTGTAATAGCCTCCAAACGAGTACGCTCGCGTTCGACCGCCGCGCGAGTAGCTTCAACTCCTAACGAAACAATCGTAGTACGTCTACTATATACACGTGTAAATTAGGATTCGTTTGCTCTCTCAACATCTGAAAGAGCGGTTAATCGCGCTGCAACGAAACATTCATGCGTACCATGTAAACTAGGATTCGTTCGATGAAAAGCTATCGAGTTACTAGGAAGTAACTCGATAGCTTTTCATAGCTAATGAGCGAGCTGGACGAATAACCGGCAGCGCGATTGACCGCTCTCTCTCAATATTTGAAAGAGCGGTCAATCGCGCTGCCGGTTATTCGTCCAGCTCGCTCATTAGCTATGAAAAGCTATCGAGTTACTTCGAACGCATAGCTTAAAACTTTGCCATTGCGTAACGAATATTCCCGGCTCAAACGAATCGTTGATATTGTGCAAATTAGGAGTCGTGTGTACTCTCATACTTCGACGGCGTGGTTGTTCGCGCTCGATAATATTCGACTCGTTCACTCATTGGCTAAACGCATAGCGTTCAAGATCTCGCCGATTCGTACGAAGGTTGCAGGCTCGTTACCGCCGCTTCACGCGCTTTAGATTATTTCGTCAGCATTTTGAAAACTACGGTAAATATTTTCCTTTTAAATAATTATAATCGCGTGGAAATGACCTTACGCGAAAGTAGGCTTTTCGCTAGAGATAGTTCCGCAAAGATAAAAACTGATGGAGCAACCTTAGCTACGCGCTGGCCCGCGCTCATCACCGAACTTAGTTGCCGTCGTAACGTAGATTCCACGTTCCGGTTTGTAATTCGTTTCGAAACTTTTTGACACAATTTACCTTTTAGACTTTTACGCATCCGCGAGTACGGTTTTGTTTCATCACGATCGAAGACGATCGCTCGAGTTTACATTACGAGAATGCGTATTTTGCGGCGAAAGGCCGAGTCGAGTTTCGTTTAGTTATTTATTTTAGCTTTTAGGTAAACTCGTAACGCCGACATACGAGTTGCGCAATTAAAAGGAAATCTTAACGCGAGTTTCTTGAGCTATTACGCCGCGCGAAATGAAAACGAATCGAAATTATATCCTCTTTAAAATACACGGGTAGCAGCGGCGCATGGCTGGTGAAGATGAGGAGATTGAAGCTAGCCGGATAGCATCAAGTACTAATAATATTCATATTATCCAGTTTCGGCTAAAACCTTTGAATGGAAATGATTTTTTATTTTATATCAAAAGATAGAGCGAATTAAAAGACTTTTAAATGGAAATGATTTTTTATTTTATATCAAAAGATAGAGCGAATTAAAAGACTTTTAAATGGAAATGATTTTTTATTTTATATCAAGAGATAGAGCGAATTAAGAGACTTTTAAATGGAAATGATTTTTTGTTTTAAATCAAGAGATAGAGCGAATTAAAAGACTTTTAAATGGAAATGATTTTTTATTTTACATCAAGAGATAGAGCGAATTAAAAGACTTTCAAGCGGAAATGATTTTTTATTTTACATCAAGAGATAGAGCGAATTAAAAGACTTTCGAGCGGAAATGATTTTTTATTCTATATCAAGAGATAGAGTGAATTAAAGAAGCTTGAAAATTCTAAATTAGTATAATTTTGATAAAAACTAAAGGTCTACAGCACCCGGTATTCCCAGGCGGTCACCCATCCAAGTACTAACCGGGCTCGACGTTGCTTAGCTTCAGTGATCGGACGAGAACTGGCGTTTTCAACGTGATATGGCCGTAGACATTTAGTAAGCTTCAACAGACGCTAATGAGAAACGTGGCAATAATCAGCGAACGCCCATTGGACAATATAGTCACGGCTTGGTGAGCATTATTATAACTCTGCGTTAATAGCGTGTCTCGAAGAGCGCATCAGTGTCTACGGCCATATCACGTTGAAAACGCCAGTTCTCGTCCGATCACTGAAGCTAAGCAACGTCGAGCCCGGTTAGTACTTGGATGGGTGACCGCCTGGGAATACCGGGTGCTGTAGACTTTTTATTTATTTTTACATCTTGCTATCTTCATCGCGATCTTCGCGCTATCTTCATCTACATGTACATGTACATGTTCATGTACATGAACATGTACTACGTATGCGTTATATATATATACATATACTATGTACTACGTACGTGTAGTGTGTAACAGTATATATAACTTTGCTGCTGCATTTCCGCGTCAAAACCCTTCTGGCAAGCGTGATCAATTAAAGCGCGACACTTTTTGTAGTCGAAGGATGTACTCTACTCGTGTATAACGAAAACTGTTGCAGCGTCCGATCTCAACATAAAAATAACATATTCTCACTTTTAATCCGAAGAAATCTCTTTTAAAGGAAGTTTGTTACTTTTTCTCGACATAAAGTGACGCGCTATCGTAGATCTTATTAGTTTACCGGCTATCTAATGTCTACGCGTGTAAAGACAGGTGAGTAGTAAGCGCCGTTCTTTGGCTTGTTCTTCTCATCTACGAGTTCGAAAGAAAACAGCCCTACATAGAAAGCTTTTACTTACGCGAACAGGTGTGTTAAAAAGATGTTCACGTCGAACCAAATAAAGCGATGCTTTAGAAATGGTGTAATAGCCTCCAAACGAGTACGCTCGCGTTCGACCGCCGCGCGAGTAGCTTCAACTCCTAACGAAACAATCGTAGTACGTCTACTATATACACGTGTAAATTAGGATTCGTTTGCTCTCTCAACATCTGAAAGAGCGGTTAATCGCGCTGCAACGAAACATTCATGCGTACCATGTAAACTAGGATTCGTTCGCTCTCTCAATATTTGAAAGAGCGGTCAATCGCGCTGCCGGTTATTCGTCCAGCTCGCTCATTAGCTATGAAAAGCTATCGAGTTACTTCGAACGCATAGCTTAAAACTTTGCCATTGCGTAACGAATATTCCCGGCTCAAACGAATCGTTGATATTGTGCAAATTAGGAGTCGTGTGTACTCTCATACTTCGACGGCGTGGTTGTTCGCGCTCGATAATATTCGACTCGTTCACTCATTGGCTAAACGCATAGCGTTCAAGATCTCGCCGATTCGTACGAAGGTTGCAGGCTCGTTACCGCCGCTTCACGCGCTTTAGATTATTTCGTCAGCATTTTGAAAACTACGGTAAATATTTTCCTTTTAAATAATTATAATCGCGTGGAAATGACCTTACGCGAAAGTAGGCTTTTCGCTAGAGATAATTCCGCAAAGATAAAAACTGATGGAGCAACCTTAGCTACGCGCTGGCCCGCGCTCATTACCGAACTTAGTTGCCGTCGTAACGTAGATTCCACGTTCCGGTTTGTAATTCGTTTCGAAACTTTTTGACACAATTTACCTTTTAGACTTTTACGCATCCGCGAGTACGGTTTTGTTTCATCACGATCGAAGACGATCGCTCGAGTTTACATTACGAGAATGCGTATTTTGCGGCGAAAGGCCGAGTCGAGTTTCGTTTAGTTATTTATTTTAGCTTTTAGGTAAACTCGTAACGCCGACATACGAGTTGCGCAATTAAAAGGAAATCTTAACGCGAGTTTCTTGAGCTATTACGCCGCGCAAAATGAAAACGAATCGAAATTATATCCTCTTTAAAATACACGGGTAGCAGCGGCGCATGGCTGGTGAAGATGAGGAGATTGAAGCTAGCCGGATAGCATCAAGTACTAATAATATTCATATTATCCAGTTTCGGCTAAAACCTTTGAATGGAAATGATTTTTTATTTTATATCAAAAGATAGAGCGAATTAAAAGACTTTTAAATGGAAATGATTTTTTATTTTATATCAAAAGATAGAGCGAATTAAAAGACTTTTAAATGGAAATGATTTTTTATTTTATATCAAGAGATAGAGCGAATTAAGAGACTTTTAAATGGAAATGATTTTTTGTTTTAAATCAAGAGATAGAGCGAATTAAAAGACTTTTAAATGGAAATGATTTTTTATTTTACAACAAGAGATAGAGCGAATTAAAAGACTTTCAAGCGGAAATGATTTTTTATTTTACATCAAGAGATAGAGCGAATTAAAAGACTTTTAAATGGAAATGATTTTTTATTTTATATCAAGAGATAGAGCGAATTAAAGAAGCTTGAAAATTCTAAATTAGTATAATTTTGATAAAAACTAAAGGTCTACAGCACCCGGTATTCCCAGGCGGTCACCCATCCAAGTACTAACCGGGCTCGACGTTGCTTAGCTTCAGTGATCGGACGAGAACTGGCGTTTTCAACGTGATATGGCCGTAGACATTTAGTAAGCTTCAACAGACGCTAATGAGAAACGTGGCAATAATCAGCGAACGCCCATTGGACAATATAGTCACGGCTTGGTGAGCATTATTATAACTCTGCGTTAATAGCGTGTCTCGAAGAGCGCATCAGTGTCTACGGCCATATCACGTTGAAAACGCCAGTTCTCGTCCGATCACTGAAGCTAAGCAACGTCGAGCCCGGTTAGTACTTGGATGGGTGACCGCCTGGGAATACCGGGTGCTGTAGACTTTTTATTTATTTTTACATCTTGCTATCTTCATCGCGATCTTCGCGCTATCTTCATCTACATGTACATGTACATGTTCATGTACATGAACATGTACTACGTATGCGTTATATATATATACATATACTATGTACTACGTACGTGTAGTGTGTAACAGTATATATAACTTTGCTGCTGCATTTCCGCGTCAAAACCCTTCTGGCAAGCGTGATCAATTAAAGCGCGACACTTTTTGTAGTCGAAGGATGTACTCTACTCGTGTATAACGAAAACTGTTGCAGCGTCCGATCTCAACATAAAAATAACATATTCTCACTTTTAATCCGAAGAAATCTCTTTTAAAGGAAGTTTGTTACTTTTTCTCGACATAAAGTGACGCGCTATCGTAGATCTTATTAGTTTACCGGCTATCTAATGTCTACGCGTGTAAAGACAGGTGAGTAGTAAGCGCCGTTCTTTGGCTTGTTCTTCTCATCTACGAGTTCGAAAGAAAACAGCCCTACATAGAAAGCTTTTACTTACGCGAACAGGTGTGTTAAAAAGATGTTCACGTCGAACCAAATAAAGCGATGCTTTAGAAATGGTGTAATAGCCTCCAAACGAGTACGCTCGCGTTCGACCGCCGCGCGAGTAGCTTCAACTCCTAACGAAACAATCGTAGTACGTCTACTATATACACGTGTAAATTAGGATTCGTTTGCTCTCTCAACATCTGAAAGAGCGGTTAATCGCGCTGCAACGAAACATTCATGCGTACCATGTAAACTAGGATTCGTTCGCTCTCTCAATATTTGAAAGAGCGGTCAATCGCGCTGCCGGTTATTCGTCCAGCTCGCTCATTAGCTATGAAAAGCTATCGAGTTACTTCGAACGCATAGCTTAAAACTTTGCCATTGCGTAACGAATATTCCCGGCTCAAACGAATCGTTGATATTGTGCAAATTAGGAGTCGTGTGTACTCTCATACTTCGACGGCGTGGTTGTTCGCGCTCGATAATATTCGACTCGTTCACTCATTGGCTAAACGCATAGCGTTCAAGATCTCGCCGATTCGTACGAAGGTTGCAGGCTCGTTACCGCCGCTTCACGCGCTTTAGATTATTTCGTCAGCATTTTGAAAACTACGGTAAATATTTTCCTTTTAAATAATTATAATCGCGTGGAAATGACCTTACGCGAAAGTAGGCTTTTCGCTAGAGATAATTCCGCAAAGATAAAAACTGATGGAGCAACCTTAGCTACGCGCTGGCCCGCGCTCATTACCGAACTTAGTTGCCGTCGTAACGTAGATTCCACGTTCCGGTTTGTAATTCGTTTCGAAACTTTTTGACACAATTTACCTTTTAGACTTTTACGCATCCGCGAGTACGGTTTTGTTTCATCACGATCGAAGACGATCGCTCGAGTTTACATTACGAGAATGCGTATTTTGCGGCGAAAGGCCGAGTCGAGTTTCGTTTAGTTATTTATTTTAGCTTTTAGGTAAACTCGTAACGCCGACATACGAGTTGCGCAATTAAAAGGAAATCTTAACGCGAGTTTCTTGAGCTATTACGCCGCGCAAAATGAAAACGAATCGAAATTATATCCTCTTTAAAATACACGGGTAGCAGCGGCGCATGGCTGGTGAAGATGAGGAGATTGAAGCTAGCCGGATAGCATCAAGTACTAATAATATTCATATTATCCAGTTTCGGCTAAAACCTTTGAATGGAAATGATTTTTTATTTTATATCAAAAGATAGAGCGAATTAAAAGACTTTTAAATGGAAATGATTTTTTATTTTATATCAAAAGATAGAGCGAATTAAAAGACTTTTAAATGGAAATGATTTTTTATTTTATATCAAGAGATAGAGCGAATTAAGAGACTTTTAAATGGAAATGATTTTTTGTTTTAAATCAAGAGATAGAGCGAATTAAAAGACTTTTAAATGGAAATGATTTTTTATTTTACAACAAGAGATAGAGCGAATTAAAAGACTTTCAAGCGGAAATGATTTTTTATTTTACATCAAGAGATAGAGCGAATTAAAAGACTTTTAAATGGAAATGATTTTTTATTTTATATCAAGAGATAGAGCGAATTAAAGAAGCTTGAAAATTCTAAATTAGTATAATTTTGATAAAAACTGAAGGTCTACAGCACCCGGTATTCCCAGGCGGTCACCCATCCAAGTACTAACCGGGCTCGACGTTGCTTAGCTTCAGTGATCGGACGAGAACTGGCGTTTTCAACGTGATATGGCCGTAGACATTTAGTAAGCTTCAACAGACGCTAATGAGAAACGTGGCAATAATCAGCGAACGCCCATTGGACAATATAGTCACGGCTTGGTGAGCATTATTATAACTCTGCGTTAATAGCGTGTCTCGAAGAGCGCATCAGTGTCTACGGCCATATCACGTTGAAAACGCCAGTTCTCGTCCGATCACTGAAGCTAAGCAACGTCGAGCCCGGTTAGTACTTGGATGGGTGACCGCCTGGGAATACCGGGTGCTGTAGACTTTTTATTTATTTTTACATCTTGCTATCTTCATCGCGATCTTCGCGCTATCTTCATCTACATGTACATGTACATGTTCATGTACATGAACATGTACTACGTATGCGTTATATATATATACATATACTATGTACTACGTACGTGTAGTGTGTAACAGTATATATAACTTTGCTGCTGCATTTCCGCGTCAAAACCCTTCTGGCAAGCGTGATCAATTAAAGCGCGACACTTTTTGTAGTCGAAGGATGTACTCTACTCGTGTATAACGAAAACTGTTGCAGCGTCCGATCTCAACATAAAAATAACATATTCTCACTTTTAATCCGAAGAAATCTCTTTTAAAGGAAGTTTGTTACTTTTTCTCGACATAAAGTGACGCGCTATCGTAGATCTTATTAGTTTACCGGCTATCTAATGTCTACGCGTGTAAAGACAGGTGAGTAGTAAGCGCCGTTCTTTGGCTTGTTCTTCTCATCTACGAGTTCGAAAGAAAACAGCCCTACATAGAAAGCTTTTACTTACGCGAACAGGTGTGTTAAAAAGATGTTCACGTCGAACCAAATAAAGCGATGCTTTAGAAATGGTGTAATAGCCTCCAAACGAGTACGCTCGCGTTCGACCGCCGCGCGAGTAGCTTCAACTCCTAACGAAACAATCGTAGTACGTCTACTATATACACGTGTAAATTAGGATTCGTTTGCTCTCTCAACATCTGAAAGAGCGGTTAATCGCGCTGCAACGAAACATTCATGCGTACCATGTAAACTAGGATTCGTTCGCTCTCTCAATATTTGAAAGAGCGGTCAATCGCGCTGCCGGTTATTCGTCCAGCTCGCTCATTAGCTATGAAAAGCTATCGAGTTACTTCGAACGCATAGCTTAAAACTTTGCCATTGCGTAACGAATATTCCCGGCTCAAACGAATCGTTGATATTGTGCAAATTAGGAGTCGTGTGTACTCTCATACTTCGACGGCGTGGTTGTTCGCGCTCGATAATATTCGACTCGTTCACTCATTGGCTAAACGCATAGCGTTCAAGATCTCGCCGATTCGTACGAAGGTTGCAGGCTCGTTACCGCCGCTTCACGCGCTTTAGATTATTTCGTCAGCATTTTGAAAACTACGGTAAATATTTTCCTTTTAAATAATTATAATCGCGTGGAAATGACCTTACGCGAAAGTAGGCTTTTCGCTAGAGATAATTCCGCAAAGATAAAAACTGATGGAGCAACCTTAGCTACGCGCTGGCCCGCGCTCATTACCGAACTTAGTTGCCGTCGTAACGTAGATTCCACGTTCCGGTTTGTAATTCGTTTCGAAACTTTTTGACACAATTTACCTTTTAGACTTTTACGCATCCGCGAGTACGGTTTTGTTTCATCACGATCGAAGACGATCGCTCGAGTTTACATTACGAGAATGCGTATTTTGCGGCGAAAGGCCGAGTCGAGTTTCGTTTAGTTATTTATTTTAGCTTTTAGGTAAACTCGTAACGCCGACATACGAGTTGCGCAATTAAAAGGAAATCTTAACGCGAGTTTCTTGAGCTATTACGCCGCGCAAAATGAAAACGAATCGAAATTATATCCTCTTTAAAATACACGGGTAGCAGCGGCGCATGGCTGGTGAAGATGAGGAGATTGAAGCTAGCCGGATAGCATCAAGTACTAATAATATTCATATTATCCAGTTTCGGCTAAAACCTTTGAATGGAAATGATTTTTTATTTTATATCAAAAGATAGAGCGAATTAAAAGACTTTTAAATGGAAATGATTTTTTATTTTATATCAAAAGATAGAGCGAATTAAAAGACTTTTAAATGGAAATGATTTTTTATTTTATATCAAGAGATAGAGCGAATTAAGAGACTTTTAAATGGAAATGATTTTTTGTTTTAAATCAAGAGATAGAGCGAATTAAAAGACTTTTAAATGGAAATGATTTTTTATTTTACAACAAGAGATAGAGCGAATTAAAAGACTTTCAAGCGGAAATGATTTTTTATTTTACATCAAGAGATAGAGCGAATTAAAAGACTTTTAAATGGAAATGATTTTTTATTTTATATCAAGAGATAGAGCGAATTAAAGAAGCTTGAAAATTCTAAATTAGTATAATTTTGATAAAAACTGAAGGTCTACAGCACCCGGTATTCCCAGGCGGTCACCCATCCAAGTACTAACCGGGCTCGACGTTGCTTAGCTTCAGTGATCGGACGAGAACTGGCGTTTTCAACGTGATATGGCCGTAGACATTTAGTAAGCTTCAACAGACGCTAATGAGAAACGTGGCAATAATCAGCGAACGCCCATTGGACAATATAGTCACGGCTTGGTGAGCATTATTATAACTCTGCGTTAATAGCGTGTCTCGAAGAGCGCATCAGTGTCTACGGCCATATCACGTTGAAAACGCCAGTTCTCGTCCGATCACTGAAGCTAAGCAACGTCGAGCCCGGTTAGTACTTGGATGGGTGACCGCCTGGGAATACCGGGTGCTGTAGACTTTTTATTTATTTTTACATCTTGCTATCTTCATCGCGATCTTCGCGCTATCTTCATCTACATGTACATGTACATGTTCATGTACATGAACATGTACTACGTATGCGTTATATATATATACATATACTATGTACTACGTACGTGTAGTGTGTAACAGTATATATAACTTTGCTGCTGCATTTCCGCGTCAAAACCCTTCTGGCAAGCGTGATCAATTAAAGCGCGACACTTTTTGTAGTCGAAGGATGTACTCTACTCGTGTATAACGAAAACTGTTGCAGCGTCCGATCTCAACATAAAAATAACATATTCTCACTTTTAATCCGAAGAAATCTCTTTTAAAGGAAGTTTGTTACTTTTTCTCGACATAAAGTGACGCGCTATCGTAGATCTTATTAGTTTACCGGCTATCTAATGTCTACGCGTGTAAAGACAGGTGAGTAGTAAGCGCCGTTCTTTGGCTTGTTCTTCTCATCTACGAGTTCGAAAGAAAACAGCCCTACATAGAAAGCTTTTACTTACGCGAACAGGTGTGTTAAAAAGATGTTCACGTCGAACCAAATAAAGCGATGCTTTAGAAATGGTGTAATAGCCTCCAAACGAGTACGCTCGCGTTCGACCGCCGCGCGAGTAGCTTCAACTCCTAACGAAACAATCGTAGTACGTCTACTATATACACGTGTAAATTAGGATTCGTTTGCTCTCTCAACATCTGAAAGAGCGGTTAATCGCGCTGCAACGAAACATTCATGCGTACCATGTAAACTAGGATTCGTTCGCTCTCTCAATATTTGAAAGAGCGGTCAATCGCGCTGCCGGTTATTCGTCCAGCTCGCTCATTAGCTATGAAAAGCTATCGAGTTACTTCGAACGCATAGCTTAAAACTTTGCCATTGCGTAACGAATATTCCCGGCTCAAACGAATCGTTGATATTGTGCAAATTAGGAGTCGTGTGTACTCTCATACTTCGACGGCGTGGTTGTTCGCGCTCGATAATATTCGACTCGTTCACTCATTGGCTAAACGCATAGCGTTCAAGATCTCGCCGATTCGTACGAAGGTTGCAGGCTCGTTACCGCCGCTTCACGCGCTTTAGATTATTTCGTCAGCATTTTGAAAACTACGGTAAATATTTTCCTTTTAAATAATTATAATCGCGTGGAAATGACCTTACGCGAAAGTAGGCTTTTCGCTAGAGATAATTCCGCAAAGATAAAAACTGATGGAGCAACCTTAGCTACGCGCTGGCCCGCGCTCATTACCGAACTTAGTTGCCGTCGTAACGTAGATTCCACGTTCCGGTTTGTAATTCGTTTCGAAACTTTTTGACACAATTTACCTTTTAGACTTTTACGCATCCGCGAGTACGGTTTTGTTTCATCACGATCGAAGACGATCGCTCGAGTTTACATTACGAGAATGCGTATTTTGCGGCGAAAGGCCGAGTCGAGTTTCGTTTAGTTATTTATTTTAGCTTTTAGGTAAACTCGTAACGCCGACATACGAGTTGCGCAATTAAAAGGAAATCTTAACGCGAGTTTCTTGAGCTATTACGCCGCGCAAAATGAAAACGAATCGAAATTATATCCTCTTTAAAATACACGGGTAGCAGCGGCGCATGGCTGGTGAAGATGAGGAGATTGAAGCTAGCCGGATAGCATCAAGTACTAATAATATTCATATTATCCAGTTTCGGCTAAAACCTTTGAATGGAAATGATTTTTTATTTTATATCAAAAGATAGAGCGAATTAAAAGACTTTTAAATGGAAAAGATTTTTTATTTTATATCAAAAGATAGAGCGAATTAAAAGACTTTTAAATGGAAATGATTTTTTATTTTATATCAAGAGATAGAGCGAATTAAGAGACTTTTAAATGGAAATGATTTTTTGTTTTAAATCAAGAGATAGAGCGAATTAAAAGACTTTTAAATGGAAATGATTTTTTATTTTACAACAAGAGATAGAGCGAATTAAAAGACTTTCAAGCGGAAATGATTTTTTATTTTACATCAAGAGATAGAGCGAATTAAAAGACTTTTAAATGGAAATGATTTTTTATTTTATATCAAGAGATAGAGCGAATTAAGAGACTTTTAAATGGAAATGATTTTTTGTTTTAAATCAAGAGATAGAGCGAATTAAAAGACTTTTAAATGGAAATGATTTTTTATTTTACATCAAGAGATAGAGCGAATTAAAAGACTTTCAAGCGGAAATGATTTTTTATTTTACATCAAGAGATAGAGCGAATTAAAAGACTTTCAAGCGGAAATGATTTTTTATTCTATATCAAGAGATAGAGTGAATTAAAGAAGCTTGAAAATTCTAAATTAGTATAATTTTGATAAAAACTAAAGGTCTACAGCACCCGGTATTCCCAGGCGGTCACCCATCCAAGTACTAACCGGGCTCGACGTTGCTTAGCTTCAGTGATCGGACGAGAACTGGCGTTTTCAACGTGATATGGCCGTAGACATTTAGTAAGCTTCAACAGACGCTAATGAGAAACGTGGCAATAATCAGCGAACGCCCATTGGACAATATAGTCACGGCTTGGTGAGCATTATTATAACTCTGCGTTAATAGCGTGTCTCGAAGAGCGCATCAGTGTCTACGGCCATATCACGTTGAAAACGCCAGTTCTCGTCCGATCACTGAAGCTAAGCAACGTCGAGCCCGGTTAGTACTTGGATGGGTGACCGCCTGGGAATACCGGGTGCTGTAGACTTTTTATTTATTTTTACATCTTGCTATCTTCATCGCGATCTTCGCGCTATCTTCATCTACATGTACATGTACATGTACATGAACATGTACATGTACATGTTCATGTACATGAACATGTACTACGTATGCGTTATATATATATACATATACTATGTACTACGTACGTGTAGTGTGTAACAGTATATATAACTTTGCTGCTGCATTTCCGCGTCAAAACCCTTCTGGCAAGCGTGATCAATTAAAGCGCGACACTTTTTGTAGTCGAAGGATGTACTCTACTCGTGTATAACGAAAACTGTTGCAGCGTCCGATCTCAACATAAAAATAACATATTCTCACTTTTAATCCGAAGAAATCTCTTTTAAAGGAAGTTTGTTACTTTTTCTCGACATAAAGTGACGCGCTATCGTAGATCTTATTAGTTTACCGGCTATCTAATGTCTACGCGTGTAAAGACAGGTGAGTAGTAAGCGCCGTTCTTTGGCTTGTTCTTCTCATCTACGAGTTCGAAAGAAAACAGCCCTACATAGAAAGCTTTTACTTACGCGAACAGGTGTGTTAAAAAGATGTTCACGTCGAACCAAATAAAGCGATGCTTTAGAAATGGTGTAATAGCCTCCAAACGAGTACGCTCGCGTTCGACCGCCGCGCGAGTAGCTTCAACTCCTAACGAAACAATCGTAGTACGTCTACTATATACACGTGTAAATTAGGATTCGTTTGCTCTCTCAACATCTGAAAGAGCGGTTAATCGCGCTGCAACGAAACATTCATGCGTACCATGTAAACTAGGATTCGTTCGATGAAAAGCTATCGAGTTACTAGGAAGTAACTCGATAGCTTTTCATAGCTAATGAGCGAGCTGGACGAATAACCGGCAGCGCGATTGACCGCTCTCTCTCAATATTTGAAAGAGCGGTCAATCGCGCTGCCGGTTATTCGTCCAGCTCGCTCATTAGCTATGAAAAGCTATCGAGTTACTTCGAACGCATAGCTTAAAACTTTGCCATTGCGTAACGAATATTCCCGGCTCAAACGAATCGTTGATATTGTGCAAATTAGGAGTCGTGTGTACTCTCATACTTCGACGGCGTGGTTGTTCGCGCTCGATAATATTCGACTCGTTCACTCATTGGCTAAACGCATAGCGTTCAAGATCTCGCCGATTCGTACGAAGGTTGCAGGCTCGTTACCGCCGCTTCACGCGCTTTAGATTATTTCGTCAGCATTTTGAAAACTACGGTAAATATTTTCCTTTTAAATAATTATAATCGCGTGGAAATGACCTTACGCGAAAGTAGGCTTTTCGCTAGAGATAGTTCCGCAAAGATAAAAACTGATGGAGCAACCTTAGCTACGCGCTGGCCCGCGCTCATCACCGAACTTAGTTGCCGTCGTAACGTAGATTCCACGTTCCGGTTTGTAATTCGTTTCGAAACTTTTTGACACAATTTACCTTTTAGACTTTTACGCATCCGCGAGTACGGTTTTGTTTCATCACGATCGAAGACGATCGCTCGAGTTTACATTACGAGAATGCGTATTTTGCGGCGAAAGGCCGAGTCGAGTTTCGTTTAGTTATTTATTTTAGCTTTTAGGTAAACTCGTAACGCCGACATACGAGTTGCGCAATTAAAAGGAAATCTTAACGCGAGTTTCTTGAGCTATTACGCCGCGCAAAATGAAAACGAATCGAAATTATATCCTCTTTAAAATACACGGGTAGCAGCGGCGCATGGCTGGTGAAGATGAGGAGATTGAAGCTAGCCGGATAGCATCAAGTACTAATAATATTCATATTATCCAGTTTCGGCTAAAACCTTTGAATGGAAATGATTTTTTATTTTATATCAAAAGATAGAGCGAATTAAAAGACTTTTAAATGGAAATGATTTTTTATTTTATATCAAAAGATAGAGCGAATTAAAAGACTTTTAAATGGAAATGATTTTTTATTTTATATCAAGAGATAGAGCGAATTAAGAGACTTTTAAATGGAAATGATTTTTTGTTTTAAATCAAGAGATAGAGCGAATTAAAAGACTTTTAAATGGAAATGATTTTTTATTTTACATCAAGAGATAGAGCGAATTAAAAGACTTTCAAGCGGAAATGATTTTTTATTTTACATCAAGAGATAGAGCGAATTAAAAGACTTTCAAGCGGAAATGATTTTTTATTCTATATCAAGAGATAGAGTGAATTAAAGAAGCTTGAAAATTCTAAATTAGTATAATTTTGATAAAAACTAAAGGTCTACAGCACCCGGTATTCCCAGGCGGTCACCCATCCAAGTACTAACCGGGCTCGACGTTGCTTAGCTTCAGTGATCGGACGAGAACTGGCGTTTTCAACGTGATATGGCCGTAGACATTTAGTAAGCTTCAACAGACGCTAAATGAGAAACGTGGCAATAATCAGCGAACGCCCATTGGACAATATAGTCACGGCTTGGTGAGCATTATTATAACTCTGCGTTAATAGCGTGTCTCGAAGAGCGCATCAGTGTCTACGGCCATATCACGTTGAAAACGCCAGTTCTCGTCCGATCACTGAAGCTAAGCAACGTCGAGCCCGGTTAGTACTTGGATGGGTGACCGCCTGGGAATACCGGGTGCTGTAGACTTTTTATTTATTTTTACATCTTGCTATCTTCATCGCGATCTTCGCGCTATCTTCATCTACATGTACATGTACATGTTCATGTACATGAACATGTACTACGTATGCGTTATATATATATACATATACTATGTACTATGTACTACGTACGTGTAGTGTGTAACAGTATATATAACTTTGCTGCTGCATTTCCGCGTCAAAACCCTTCTGGCAAGCGTGATCAATTAAAGCGCGACACTTTTTGTAGTCGAAGGATGTACTCTACTCGTGTATAACGAAAACTGTTGCAGCGTCCGATCTCAACATAAAAATAACATATTCTCACTTTTAATCCGAAGAAATCTCTTTTAAAGGAAGTTTGTTACTTTTTCTCGACATAAAGTGACGCGCTATCGTAGATCTTATTAGTTTACCGGCTATCTAATGTCTACGCGTGTAAAGACAGGTGAGTAGTAAGCGCCGTTCTTTGGCTTGTTCTTCTCATCTACGAGTTCGAAAGAAAACAGCCCTACATTATAAAAGCTTTTACTTACGCGATCAGGTGTGTTAAAAAGATGTTCACGTCGAACCAAATAAAGCGATGCTTTAGAAATGGTGTAATAGCCTCCAAACGAGTACGCTCGCGTTCGACCGCCGCGCGAGTAGCTTCAACTCCTAACGAAACAATCGTAGTACGTCTACTATATACACGTGTAAATTAGGATTCGTTTGCTCTCTCAACATCTGAAAGAGCGGTTAATCGCGCTGCAACGAAACATTCATGCGTACCATGTAAACTAGGATTCGTTCGCTCTCTCAATATTTGAAAGAGCGGTCAATCGCGCTGCCGGTTATTCGTCCAGCTCGCTCATTAGCTATGAAAAGCTATCGAGTTACTTCGAACGCATAGCTTAAAACTTTGCCATTGCGTAACGAATATTCCCGGCTCAAACGAATCGTTGATATTGTGCAAATTAGGAGTCGTGTGTACTCTCATACTTCGACGGCGTGGTTGTTCGCGCTCGATAATATTCGACTCGTTCACTCATTGGCTAAACGCATAGCGTTCAAGATCTCGCCGATTCGTACGAAGGTTGCAGGCTCGTTACCGCCGCTTCACGCGCTTTAGATTATTTCGTCAGCATTTTGAAAACTACGGTAAATATTTTCCTTTTAAATAATTATAATCGCGTGGAAATGACCTTACGCGAAAGTAGGCTTTTCGCTAGAGATAATTCCGCAAAGATAAAAACTGATGGAGCAACCTTAGCTACGCGCTGGCCCGCGCTCATTACCGAACTTAGTTGCCGTCGTAACGTAGATTCCACGTTCCGGTTTGTAATTCGTTTCGAAACTTTTTGACACAATTTACCTTTTAGACTTTTACGCATCCGCGAGTACGGTTTTGTTTCATCACGATCGAAGACGATCGCTCGAGTTTACATTACGAGAATGCGTATTTTGCGGCGAAAGGCCGAGTCGAGTTTCGTTTAGTTATTTATTTTAGCTTTTAGGTAAACTCGTAACGCCGACATACGAGTTGCGCAATTAAAAGGAAATCTTAACGCGAGTTTCTTGAGCTATTACGCCGCGCAAAATGAAAACGAATCGAAATTATATCCTCTTTAAAATACACGGGTAGCAGCGGCGCATGGCTGGTGAAGATGAGGAGATTGAAGCTAGCCGGATAGCATCAAGTACTAATAATATTCATATTATCCAGTTTCGGCTAAAACCTTTGAATGGAAATGATTTTTTATTTTATATCAAAAGATAGAGCGAATTAAAAGACTTTTAAATGGAAATGATTTTTTATTTTATATCAAAAGATAGAGCGAATTAAAAGACTTTTAAATGGAAATGATTTTTTATTTTATATCAAGAGATAGAGCGAATTAAGAGACTTTTAAATGGAAATGATTTTTTGTTTTAAATCAAGAGATAGAGCGAATTAAAAGACTTTTAAATGGAAATGATTTTTTATTTTACAACAAGAGATAGAGCGAATTAAAAGACTTTCAAGCGGAAATGATTTTTTATTTTACATCAAGAGATAGAGCGAATTAAAAGACTTTTAAATGGAAATGATTTTTTATTTTATATCAAGAGATAGAGCGAATTAAGAGACTTTTAAATGGAAATGATTTTTTGTTTTAAATCAAGAGATAGAGCGAATTAAAAGACTTTTAAATGGAAATGATTTTTTATTTTACATCAAGAGATAGAGCGAATTAAAAGACTTTCAAGCGGAAATGATTTTTTATTTTACATCAAGAGATAGAGCGAATTAAAAGACTTTCAAGCGGAAATGATTTTTTATTCTATATCAAGAGATAGAGTGAATTAAAGAAGCTTGAAAATTCTAAATTAGTATAATTTTGATAAAAACTAAAGGTCTACAGCACCCGGTATTCCCAGGCGGTCACCCATCCAAGTACTAACCGGGCTCGACGTTGCTTAGCTTCAGTGATCGGACGAGAACTGGCGTTTTCAACGTGATATGGCCGTAGACATTTAGTAAGCTTCAACAGACGCTAATGAGAAACGTGGCAATAATCAGCGAACGCCCATTGGACAATATAGTCACGGCTTGGTGAGCATTATTATAACTCTGCGTTAATAGCGTGTCTCGAAGAGCGCATCAGTGTCTACGGCCATATCACGTTGAAAACGCCAGTTCTCGTCCGATCACTGAAGCTAAGCAACGTCGAGCCCGGTTAGTACTTGGATGGGTGACCGCCTGGGAATACCGGGTGCTGTAGACTTTTTATTTATTTTTACATCTTGCTATCTTCATCGCGATCTTCGCGCTATCTTCATCTACATGTACATGTACATGAACATGTACATGTACATGTTCATGTACATGAACATGTACTACGTATGCGTTATATATATATACATATACTATGTACTACGTACGTGTAGTGTGTAACAGTATATATAACTTTGCTGCTGCATTTCCGCGTCAAAACCCTTCTGGCAAGCGTGATCAATTAAAGCGCGACACTTTTTGTAGTCGAAGGATGTACTCTACTCGTGTATAACGAAAACTGTTGCAGCGTCCGATCTCAACATAAAAATAACATATTCTCACTTTTAATCCGAAGAAATCTCTTTTAAAGGAAGTTTGTTACTTTTTCTCGACATAAAGTGACGCGCTATCGTAGATCTTATTAGTTTACCGGCTATCTAATGTCTACGCGTGTAAAGACAGGTGAGTAGTAAGCGCCGTTCTTTGGCTTGTTCTTCTCATCTACGAGTTCGAAAGAAAACAGCCCTACATAGAAAGCTTTTACTTACGCGAACAGGTGTGTTAAAAAGATGTTCACGTCGAACCAAATAAAGCGATGCTTTAGAAATGGTGTAATAGCCTCCAAACGAGTACGCTCGCGTTCGACCGCCGCGCGAGTAGCTTCAACTCCTAACGAAACAATCGTAGTACGTCTACTATATACACGTGTAAATTAGGATTCGTTTGCTCTCTCAACATCTGAAAGAGCGGTTAATCGCGCTGCAACGAAACATTCATGCGTACCATGTAAACTAGGATTCGTTCGATGAAAAGCTATCGAGTTACTAGGAAGTAACTCGATAGCTTTTCATAGCTAATGAGCGAGCTGGACGAATAACCGGCAGCGCGATTGACCGCTCTCTCTCAATATTTGAAAGAGCGGTCAATCGCGCTGCCGGTTATTCGTCCAGCTCGCTCATTAGCTATGAAAAGCTATCGAGTTACTTCGAACGCATAGCTTAAAACTTTGCCATTGCGTAACGAATATTCCCGGCTCAAACGAATCGTTGATATTGTGCAAATTAGGAGTCGTGTGTACTCTCATACTTCGACGGCGTGGTTGTTCGCGCTCGATAATATTCGACTCGTTCACTCATTGGCTAAACGCATAGCGTTCAAGATCTCGCCGATTCGTACGAAGGTTGCAGGCTCGTTACCGCCGCTTCACGCGCTTTAGATTATTTCGTCAGCATTTTGAAAACTACGGTAAATATTTTCCTTTTAAATAATTATAATCGCGTGGAAATGACCTTACGCGAAAGTAGGCTTTTCGCTAGAGATAGTTCCGCAAAGATAAAAACTGATGGAGCAACCTTAGCTACGCGCTGGCCCGCGCTCATCACCGAACTTAGTTGCCGTCGTAACGTAGATTCCACGTTCCGGTTTGTAATTCGTTTCGAAACTTTTTGACACAATTTACCTTTTAGACTTTTACGCATCCGCGAGTACGGTTTTGTTTCATCACGATCGAAGACGATCGCTCGAGTTTACATTACGAGAATGCGTATTTTGCGGCGAAAGGCCGAGTCGAGTTTCGTTTAGTTATTTATTTTAGCTTTTAGGTAAACTCGTAACGCCGACATACGAGTTGCGCAATTAAAAGGAAATCTTAACGCGAGTTTCTTGAGCTATTACGCCGCGCGAAATGAAAACGAATCGAAATTATATCCTCTTTAAAATACACGGGTAGCAGCGGCGCATGGCTGGTGAAGATGAGGAGATTGAAGCTAGCCGGATAGCATCAAGTACTAATAATATTCATATTATCCAGTTTCGGCTAAAACCTTTGAATGGAAATGATTTTTTATTTTATATCAAAAGATAGAGCGAATTAAAAGACTTTTAAATGGAAATGATTTTTTATTTTATATCAAAAGATAGAGCGAATTAAAAGACTTTTAAATGGAAATGATTTTTTATTTTATATCAAGAGATAGAGCGAATTAAGAGACTTTTAAATGGAAATGATTTTTTGTTTTAAATCAAGAGATAGAGCGAATTAAAAGACTTTTAAATGGAAATGATTTTTTATTTTACATCAAGAGATAGAGCGAATTAAAAGACTTTCAAGCGGAAATGATTTTTTATTTTACATCAAGAGATAGAGCGAATTAAAAGACTTTCGAGCGGAAATGATTTTTTATTCTATATCAAGAGATAGAGTGAATTAAAGAAGCTTGAAAATTCTAAATTAGTATAATTTTGATAAAAACTAAAGGTCTACAGCACCCGGTATTCCCAGGCGGTCACCCATCCAAGTACTAACCGGGCTCGACGTTGCTTAGCTTCAGTGATCGGACGAGAACTGGCGTTTTCAACGTGATATGGCCGTAGACATTTAGTAAGCTTCAACAGACGCTAATGAGAAACGTGGCAATAATCAGCGAACGCCCATTGGACAATATAGTCACGGCTTGGTGAGCATTATTATAACTCTGCGTTAATAGCGTGTCTCGAAGAGCGCATCAGTGTCTACGGCCATATCACGTTGAAAACGCCAGTTCTCGTCCGATCACTGAAGCTAAGCAACGTCGAGCCCGGTTAGTACTTGGATGGGTGACCGCCTGGGAATACCGGGTGCTGTAGACTTTTTATTTATTTTTACATCTTGCTATCTTCATCGCGATCTTCGCGCTATCTTCATCTACATGTACATGTACATGTTCATGTACATGAACATGTACTACGTATGCGTTATATATATATACATATACTATGTACTATGTACTACGTACGTGTAGTGTGTAACAGTATATATAACTTTGCTGCTGCATTTCCGCGTCAAAACCCTTCTGGCAAGCGTGATCAATTAAAGCGCGACACTTTTTGTAGTCGAAGGATGTACTCTACTCGTGTATAACGAAAACTGTTGCAGCGTCCGATCTCAACATAAAAATAACATATTCTCACTTTTAATCCGAAGAAATCTCTTTTAAAGGAAGTTTGTTACTTTTTCTCGACATAAAGTGACGCGCTATCGTAGATCTTATTAGTTTACCGGCTATCTAATGTCTACGCGTGTAAAGACAGGTGAGTAGTAAGCGCCGTTCTTTGGCTTGTTCTTCTCATCTACGAGTTCGAAAGAAAACAGCCCTACATTATAAAAGCTTTTACTTACGCGATCAGGTGTGTTAAAAAGATGTTCACGTCGAACCAAATAAAGCGATGCTTTAGAAATGGTGTAATAGCCTCCAAACGAGTACGCTCGCGTTCGACCGCCGCGCGAGTAGCTTCAACTCCTAACGAAACAATCGTAGTACGTCTACTATATACACGTGTAAATTAGGATTCGTTTGCTCTCTCAACATCTGAAAGAGCGGTTAATCGCGCTGCAACGAAACATTCATGCGTACCATGTAAACTAGGATTCGTTCGCTCTCTCAATATTTGAAAGAGCGGTCAATCGCGCTGCCGGTTATTCGTCCAGCTCGCTCATTAGCTATGAAAAGCTATCGAGTTACTTCGAACGCATAGCTTAAAACTTTGCCATTGCGTAACGAATATTCCCGGCTCAAACGAATCGTTGATATTGTATTGTGCAAATTAGGAGTCGTGTGTACTCTCATACTTCGACGGCGTGGTTGTTCGCGCTCGATAATATTCGACTCGTTCACTCATTGGCTAAACGCATAGCGTTCAAGATCTCGCCGATTCGTACGAAGGTTGCAGGCTCGTTACCGCCGCTTCACGCGCTTTAGATTATTTCGTCAGCATTTTGAAAACTACGGTAAATATTTTCCTTTTAAATAATTATAATCGCGTGGAAATGACCTTACGCGAAAGTAGGCTTTTCGCTAGAGATAATTCCGCAAAGATAAAAACTGATGGAGCAACCTTAGCTACGCGCTGGCCCGCGCTCATTACCGAACTTAGTTGCCGTCGTAACGTAGATTCCACGTTCCGGTTTGTAATTCGTTTCGAAACTTTTTGACACAATTTACCTTTTAGACTTTTACGCATCCGCGAGTACGGTTTTGTTTCATCACGATCGAAGACGATCGCTCGAGTTTACATTACGAGAATGCGTATTTTGCGGCGAAAGGCCGAGTCGAGTTTCGTTTAGTTATTTATTTTAGCTTTTAGGTAAACTCGTAACGCCGACATACGAGTTGCGCAATTAAAAGGAAATCTTAACGCGAGTTTCTTGAGCTATTACGCCGCGCAAAATGAAAACGAATCGAAATTATATCCTCTTTAAAATACACGGGTAGCAGCGGCGCATGGCTGGTGAAGATGAGGAGATTGAAGCTAGCCGGATAGCATCAAGTACTAATAATATTCATATTATCCAGTTTCGGCTAAAACCTTTGAATGGAAATGATTTTTTATTTTATATCAAAAGATAGAGCGAATTAAAAGACTTTTAAATGGAAATGATTTTTTATTTTATATCAAAAGATAGAGCGAATTAAAAGACTTTTAAATGGAAATGATTTTTTATTTTATATCAAGAGATAGAGCGAATTAAGAGACTTTTAAATGGAAATGATTTTTTGTTTTAAATCAAGAGATAGAGCGAATTAAAAGACTTTTAAATGGAAATGATTTTTTATTTTACAACAAGAGATAGAGCGAATTAAAAGACTTTCAAGCGGAAATGATTTTTTATTTTACATCAAGAGATAGAGCGAATTAAAAGACTTTTAAATGGAAATGATTTTTTATTTTATATCAAGAGATAGAGCGAATTAAGAGACTTTTAAATGGAAATGATTTTTTGTTTTAAATCAAGAGATAGAGCGAATTAAAAGACTTTTAAATGGAAATGATTTTTTATTTTACATCAAGAGATAGAGCGAATTAAAAGACTTTCAAGCGGAAATGATTTTTTATTTTACATCAAGAGATAGAGCGAATTAAAAGACTTTCAAGCGGAAATGATTTTTTATTCTATATCAAGAGATAGAGTGAATTAAAGAAGCTTGAAAATTCTAAATTAGTATAATTTTGATAAAAACTAAAGGTCTACAGCACCCGGTATTCCCAGGCGGTCACCCATCCAAGTACTAACCGGGCTCGACGTTGCTTAGCTTCAGTGATCGGACGAGAACTGGCGTTTTCAACGTGATATGGCCGTAGACATTTAGTAAGCTTCAACAGACGCTAAATGAGAAACGTGGCAATAATCAGCGAACGCCCATTGGACAATATAGTCACGGCTTGGTGAGCATTATTATAACTCTGCGTTAATAGCGTGTCTCGAAGAGCGCATCAGTGTCTACGGCCATATCACGTTGAAAACGCCAGTTCTCGTCCGATCACTGAAGCTAAGCAACGTCGAGCCCGGTTAGTACTTGGATGGGTGACCGCCTGGGAATACCGGGTGCTGTAGACTTTTTATTTATTTTTACATCTTGCTATCTTCATCGCGATCTTCGCGCTATCTTCATCTACATGTACATGTACATGAACATGTACATGTACATGTTCATGTACATGAACATGTACTACGTATGCGTTATATATATATACATATACTATGTACTACGTACGTGTAGTGTGTAACAGTATATATAACTTTGCTGCTGCATTTCCGCGTCAAAACCCTTCTGGCAAGCGTGATCAATTAAAGCGCGACACTTTTTGTAGTCGAAGGATGTACTCTACTCGTGTATAACGAAAACTGTTGCAGCGTCCGATCTCAACATAAAAATAACATATTCTCACTTTTAATCCGAAGAAATCTCTTTTAAAGGAAGTTTGTTACTTTTTCTCGACATAAAGTGACGCGCTATCGTAGATCTTATTAGTTTACCGGCTATCTAATGTCTACGCGTGTAAAGACAGGTGAGTAGTAAGCGCCGTTCTTTGGCTTGTTCTTCTCATCTACGAGTTCGAAAGAAAACAGCCCTACATAGAAAGCTTTTACTTACGCGAACAGGTGTGTTAAAAAGATGTTCACGTCGAACCAAATAAAGCGATGCTTTAGAAATGGTGTAATAGCCTCCAAACGAGTACGCTCGCGTTCGACCGCCGCGCGAGTAGCTTCAACTCCTAACGAAACAATCGTAGTACGTCTACTATATACACGTGTAAATTAGGATTCGTTTGCTCTCTCAACATCTGAAAGAGCGGTTAATCGCGCTGCAACGAAACATTCATGCGTACCATGTAAACTAGGATTCGTTCGAT
Source organism: Watersipora subatra (assembly GCF_963576615.1). Lineage (NCBI taxonomy): Eukaryota > Metazoa > Bryozoa > Gymnolaemata > Cheilostomatida > Watersiporidae > Watersipora > Watersipora subatra. The sequence goes on from NC_088718.1 coordinate 12,947,078, forward strand.
GAAAAGCTATCGAGTTACTAGGAAGTAACTCGATAGCTTTTCATAGCTAATGAGCGAGCTGGACGAATAACCGGCAGCGCGATTGACCGCTCTCTCTCAATATTTGAAAGAGCGGTCAATCGCGCTGCCGGTTATTCGTCCAGCTCGCTCATTAGCTATGAAAAGCTATCGAGTTACTTCGAACGCATAGCTTAAAACTTTGCCATTGCGTAACGAATATTCCCGGCTCAAACGAATCGTTGATATTGTGCAAATTAGGAGTCGTGTGTACTCTCATACTTCGACGGCGTGGTTGTTCGCGCTCGATAATATTCGACTCGTTCACTCATTGGCTAAACGCATAGCGTTCAAGATCTCGCCGATTCGTACGAAGGTTGCAGGCTCGTTACCGCCGCTTCACGCGCTTTAGATTATTTCGTCAGCATTTTGAAAACTACGGTAAATATTTTCCTTTTAAATAATTATAATCGCGTGGAAATGACCTTACGCGAAAGTAGGCTTTTCGCTAGAGATAGTTCCGCAAAGATAAAAACTGATGGAGCAACCTTAGCTACGCGCTGGCCCGCGCTCATCACCGAACTTAGTTGCCGTCGTAACGTAGATTCCACGTTCCGGTTTGTAATTCGTTTCGAAACTTTTTGACACAATTTACCTTTTAGACTTTTACGCATCCGCGAGTACGGTTTTGTTTCATCACGATCGAAGACGATCGCTCGAGTTTACATTACGAGAATGCGTATTTTGCGGCGAAAGGCCGAGTCGAGTTTCGTTTAGTTATTTATTTTAGCTTTTAGGTAAACTCGTAACGCCGACATACGAGTTGCGCAATTAAAAGGAAATCTTAACGCGAGTTTCTTGAGCTATTACGCCGCGCGAAATGAAAACGAATCGAAATTATATCCTCTTTAAAATACACGGGTAGCAGCGGCGCATGGCTGGTGAAGATGAGGAGATTGAAGCTAGCCGGATAGCATCAAGTACTAATAATATTCATATTATCCAGTTTCGGCTAAAACCTTTGAATGGAAATGATTTTTTATTTTATATCAAAAGATAGAGCGAATTAAAAGACTTTTAAATGGAAATGATTTTTTATTTTATATCAAAAGATAGAGCGAATTAAAAGACTTTTAAATGGAAATGATTTTTTATTTTATATCAAGAGATAGAGCGAATTAAGAGACTTTTAAATGGAAATGATTTTTTGTTTTAAATCAAGAGATAGAGCGAATTAAAAGACTTTTAAATGGAAATGATTTTTTATTTTACATCAAGAGATAGAGCGAATTAAAAGACTTTCAAGCGGAAATGATTTTTTATTTTACATCAAGAGATAGAGCGAATTAAAAGACTTTCAAGCGGAAATGATTTTTTATTCTATATCAAGAGATAGAGTGAATTAAAGAAGCTTGAAAATTCTAAATTAGTATAATTTTGATAAAAACTAAAGGTCTACAGCACCCGGTATTCCCAGGCGGTCACCCATCCAAGTACTAACCGGGCTCGACGTTGCTTAGCTTCAGTGATCGGACGAGAACTGGCGTTTTCAACGTGATATGGCCGTAGACATTTAGTAAGCTTCAACAGACGCTAAATGAGAAACGTGGCAATAATCAGCGAACGCCCATTGGACAATATAGTCACGGCTTGGTGAGCATTATTATAACTCTGCGTTAATAGCGTGTCTCGAAGAGCGCATCAGTGTCTACGGCCATATCACGTTGAAAACGCCAGTTCTCGTCCGATCACTGAAGCTAAGCAACGTCGAGCCCGGTTAGTACTTGGATGGGTGACCGCCTGGGAATACCGGGTGCTGTAGACTTTTTATTTATTTTTACATCTTGCTATCTTCATCGCGATCTTCGCGCTATCTTCATCTACATGTACATGTACATGTTCATGTACATGAACATGTACTACGTATGCGTTATATATATATACATATACTATGTACTATGTACTATGTACTACGTACGTGTAGTGTGTAACAGTATATATAACTTTGCTGCTGCATTTCCGCGTCAAAACCCTTCTGGCAAGCGTGATCAATTAAAGCGCGACACTTTTTGTAGTCGAAGGATGTACTCTACTCGTGTATAACGAAAACTGTTGCAGCGTCCGATCTCAACATAAAAATAACATATTCTCACTTTTAATCCGAAGAAATCTCTTTTAAAGGAAGTTTGTTACTTTTTCTCGACATAAAGTGACGCGCTATCGTAGATCTTATTAGTTTACCGGCTATCTAATGTCTACGCGTGTAAAGACAGGTGAGTAGTAAGCGCCGTTCTTTGGCTTGTTCTTCTCATCTACGAGTTCGAAAGAAAACAGCCCTACATTATAAAAGCTTTTACTTACGCGATCAGGTGTGTTAAAAAGATGTTCACGTCGAACCAAATAAAGCGATGCTTTAGAAATGGTGTAATAGCCTCCAAACGAGTACGCTCGCGTTCGACCGCCGCGCGAGTAGCTTCAACTCCTAACGAAACAATCGTAGTACGTCTACTATATACACGTGTAAATTAGGATTCGTTTGCTCTCTCAACATCTGAAAGAGCGGTTAATCGCGCTGCAACGAAACATTCATGCGTACCATGTAAACTAGGATTCGTTCGCTCTCTCAATATTTGAAAGAGCGGTCAATCGCGCTGCCGGTTATTCGTCCAGCTCGCTCATTAGCTATGAAAAGCTATCGAGTTACTTCGAACGCATAGCTTAAAACTTTGCCATTGCGTAACGAATATTCCCGGCTCAAACGAATCGTTGATATTGTGCAAATTAGGAGTCGTGTGTACTCTCATACTTCGACGGCGTGGTTGTTCGCGCTCGATAATATTCGACTCGTTCACTCATTGGCTAAACGCATAGCGTTCAAGATCTCGCCGATTCGTACGAAGGTTGCAGGCTCGTTACCGCCGCTTCACGCGCTTTAGATTATTTCGTCAGCATTTTGAAAACTACGGTAAATATTTTCCTTTTAAATAATTATAATCGCGTGGAAATGACCTTACGCGAAAGTAGGCTTTTCGCTAGAGATAGTTCCGCAAAGATAAAAACTGATGGAGCAACCTTAGCTACGCGCTGGCCCGCGCTCATCACCGAACTTAGTTGCCGTCGTAACGTAGATTCCACGTTCCGGTTTGTAATTCGTTTCGAAACTTTTTGACACAATTTACCTTTTAGACTTTTACGCATCCGCGAGTACGGTTTTGTTTCATCACGATCGAAGACGATCGCTCGAGTTTACATTACGAGAATGCGTATTTTGCGGCGAAAGGCCGAGTCGAGTTTCGTTTAGTTATTTATTTTAGCTTTTAGGTAAACTCGTAACGCCGACATACGAGTTGCGCAATTAAAAGGAAATCTTAACGCGAGTTTCTTGAGCTATTACGCCGCGCGAAATGAAAACGAATCGAAATTATATCCTCTTTAAAATACACGGGTAGCAGCGGCGCATGGCTGGTGAAGATGAGGAGATTGAAGCTAGCCGGATAGCATCAAGTACTAATAATATTCATATTATCCAGTTTCGGCTAAAACCTTTGAATGGAAATGATTTTTTATTTTATATCAAAAGATAGAGCGAATTAAAAGACTTTTAAATGGAAATGATTTTTTATTTTATATCAAAAGATAGAGCGAATTAAAAGACTTTTAAATGGAAATGATTTTTTATTTTATATCAAGAGATAGAGCGAATTAAGAGACTTTTAAATGGAAATGATTTTTTGTTTTAAATCAAGAGATAGAGCGAATTAAAAGACTTTTAAATGGAAATGATTTTTTATTTTACATCAAGAGATAGAGCGAATTAAAAGACTTTCAAGCGGAAATGATTTTTTATTTTACATCAAGAGATAGAGCGAATTAAAAGACTTTCAAGCGGAAATGATTTTTTATTCTATATCAAGAGATAGAGTGAATTAAAGAAGCTTGAAAATTCTAAATTAGTATAATTTTGATAAAAACTAAAGGTCTACAGCACCCGGTATTCCCAGGCGGTCACCCATCCAAGTACTAACCGGGCTCGACGTTGCTTAGCTTCAGTGATCGGACGAGAACTGGCGTTTTCAACGTGATATGGCCGTAGACATTTAGTAAGCTTCAACAGACGCTAAATGAGAAACGTGGCAATAATCAGCGAACGCCCATTGGACAATATAGTCACGGCTTGGTGAGCATTATTATAACTCTGCGTTAATAGCGTGTCTCGAAGAGCGCATCAGTGTCTACGGCCATATCACGTTGAAAACGCCAGTTCTCGTCCGATCTCTGAAGCTAAGCAACGTCGAGCCCGGTTAGTACTTGGATGGGTGACCGCCTGGGAATACCGGGTGCTGTAGACTTTTTATTTATTTTTACATCTTGCTATCTTCATCGCGATCTTCGCGCTATCTTCATCTACATGTACATGTACATGTTCATGTACATGAACATGTACTACGTATGCGTTATATATATATACATATACTATGTACTATGTACTATGTACTACGTACGTGTAGTGTGTAACAGTATATATAACTTTGCTGCTGCATTTCCGCGTCAAAACCCTTCTGGCAAGCGTGATCAATTAAAGCGCGACACTTTTTGTAGTCGAAGGATGTACTCTACTCGTGTATAACGAAAACTGTTGCAGCGTCCGATCTCAACATAAAAATAACATATTCTCACTTTTAATCCGAAGAAATCTCTTTTAAAGGAAGTTTGTTACTTTTTCTCGACATAAAGTGACGCGCTATCGTAGATCTTATTAGTTTACCGGCTATCTAATGTCTACGCGTGTAAAGACAGGTGAGTAGTAAGCGCCGTTCTTTGGCTTGTTCTTCTCATCTACGAGTTCGAAAGAAAACAGCCCTACATTATAAAAGCTTTTACTTACGCGATCAGGTGTGTTAAAAAGATGTTCACGTCGAACCAAATAAAGCGATGCTTTAGAAATGGTGTAATAGCCTCCAAACGAGTACGCTCGCGTTCGACCGCCGCGCGAGTAGCTTCAACTCCTAACGAAACAATCGTAGTACGTCTACTATATACACGTGTAAATTAGGATTCGTTTGCTCTCTCAACATCTGAAAGAGCGGTTAATCGCGCTGCAACGAAACATTCATGCGTACCATGTAAACTAGGATTCGTTCGCTCTCTCAATATTTGAAAGAGCGGTCAATCGCGCTGCCGGTTATTCGTCCAGCTCGCTCATTAGCTATGAAAAGCTATCGAGTTACTTCGAACGCATAGCTTAAAACTTTGCCATTGCGTAACGAATATTCCCGGCTCAAACGAATCGTTGATATTGTGCAAATTAGGAGTCGTGTGTACTCTCATACTTCGACGGCGTGGTTGTTCGCGCTCGATAATATTCGACTCGTTCACTCATTGGCTAAACGCATAGCGTTCAAGATCTCGCCGATTCGTACGAAGGTTGCAGGCTCGTTACCGCCGCTTCACGCGCTTTAGATTATTTCGTCAGCATTTTGAAAACTACGGTAAATATTTTCCTTTTAAATAATTATAATCGCGTGGAAATGACCTTACGCGAAAGTAGGCTTTTCGCTAGAGATAGTTCCGCAAAGATAAAAACTGATGGAGCAACCTTAGCTACGCGCTGGCCCGCGCTCATCACCGAACTTAGTTGCCGTCGTAACGTAGATTCCACGTTCCGGTTTGTAATTCGTTTCGAAACTTTTTGACACAATTTACCTTTTAGACTTTTACGCATCCGCGAGTACGGTTTTGTTTCATCACGATCGAAGACGATCGCTCGAGTTTACATTACGAGAATGCGTATTTTGCGGCGAAAGGCCGAGTCGAGTTTCGTTTAGTTATTTATTTTAGCTTTTAGGTAAACTCGTAACGCCGACATACGAGTTGCGCAATTAAAAGGAAATCTTAACGCGAGTTTCTTGAGCTATTACGCCGCGCGAAATGAAAACGAATCGAAATTATATCCTCTTTAAAATACACGGGTAGCAGCGGCGCATGGCTGGTGAAGATGAGGAGATTGAAGCTAGCCGGATAGCATCAAGTACTAATAATATTCATATTATCCAGTTTCGGCTAAAACCTTTGAATGGAAATGATTTTTTATTTTATATCAAAAGATAGAGCGAATTAAAAGACTTTTAAATGGAAATGATTTTTTATTTTATATCAAAAGATAGAGCGAATTAAAAGACTTTTAAATGGAAATGATTTTTTATTTTATATCAAGAGATAGAGCGAATTAAGAGACTTTTAAATGGAAATGATTTTTTGTTTTAAATCAAGAGATAGAGCGAATTAAAAGACTTTTAAATGGAAATGATTTTTTATTTTACATCAAGAGATAGAGCGAATTAAAAGACTTTCAAGCGGAAATGATTTTTTATTTTACATCAAGAGATAGAGCGAATTAAAAGACTTTCAAGCGGAAATGATTTTTTATTCTATATCAAGAGATAGAGTGAATTAAAGAAGCTTGAAAATTCTAAATTAGTATAATTTTGATAAAAACTAAAGGTCTACAGCACCCGGTATTCCCAGGCGGTCACCCATCCAAGTACTAACCGGGCTCGACGTTGCTTAGCTTCAGTGATCGGACGAGAACTGGCGTTTTCAACGTGATATGGCCGTAGACATTTAGTAAGCTTCAACAGACGCTAAATGAGAAACGTGGCAATAATCAGCGAACGCCCATTGGACAATATAGTCACGGCTTGGTGAGCATTATTATAACTCTGCGTTAATAGCGTGTCTCGAAGAGCGCATCAGTGTCTACGGCCATATCACGTTGAAAACGCCAGTTCTCGTCCGATCACTGAAGCTAAGCAACGTCGAGCCCGGTTAGTACTTGGATGGGTGACCGCCTGGGAATACCGGGTGCTGTAGACTTTTTATTTATTTTTACATCTTGCTATCTTCATCGCGATCTTCGCGCTATCTTCATCTACATGTACATGTACATGTTCATGTACATGAACATGTACTACGTATGCGTTATATATATATACATATACTATGTACTATGTACTATGTACTACGTACGTGTAGTGTGTAACAGTATATATAACTTTGCTGCTGCATTTCCGCGTCAAAACCCTTCTGGCAAGCGTGATCAATTAAAGCGCGACACTTTTTGTAGTCGAAGGATGTACTCTACTCGTGTATAACGAAAACTGTTGCAGCGTCCGATCTCAACATAAAAATAACATATTCTCACTTTTAATCCGAAGAAATCTCTTTTAAAGGAAGTTTGTTACTTTTTCTCGACATAAAGTGACGCGCTATCGTAGATCTTATTAGTTTACCGGCTATCTAATGTCTACGCGTGTAAAGACAGGTGAGTAGTAAGCGCCGTTCTTTGGCTTGTTCTTCTCATCTACGAGTTCGAAAGAAAACAGCCCTACATTATAAAAGCTTTTACTTACGCGATCAGGTGTGTTAAAAAGATGTTCACGTCGAACCAAATAAAGCGATGCTTTAGAAATGGTGTAATAGCCTCCAAACGAGTACGCTCGCGTTCGACCGCCGCGCGAGTAGCTTCAACTCCTAACGAAACAATCGTAGTACGTCTACTATATACACGTGTAAATTAGGATTCGTTTGCTCTCTCAACATCTGAAAGAGCGGTTAATCGCGCTGCAACGAAACATTCATGCGTACCATGTAAACTAGGATTCGTTCGCTCTCTCAATATTTGAAAGAGCGGTCAATCGCGCTGCCGGTTATTCGTCCAGCTCGCTCATTAGCTATGAAAAGCTATCGAGTTACTTCGAACGCATAGCTTAAAACTTTGCCATTGCGTAACGAATATTCCCGGCTCAAACGAATCGTTGATATTGTGCAAATTAGGAGTCGTGTGTACTCTCATACTTCGACGGCGTGGTTGTTCGCGCTCGATAATATTCGACTCGTTCACTCATTGGCTAAACGCATAGCGTTCAAGATCTCGCCGATTCGTACGAAGGTTGCAGGCTCGTTACCGCCGCTTCACGCGCTTTAGATTATTTCGTCAGCATTTTGAAAACTACGGTAAATATTTTCCTTTTAAATAATTATAATCGCGTGGAAATGACCTTACGCGAAAGTAGGCTTTTCGCTAGAGATAGTTCCGCAAAGATAAAAACTGATGGAGCAACCTTAGCTACGCGCTGGCCCGCGCTCATCACCGAACTTAGTTGCCGTCGTAACGTAGATTCCACGTTCCGGTTTGTAATTCGTTTCGAAACTTTTTGACACAATTTACCTTTTAGACTTTTACGCATCCGCGAGTACGGTTTTGTTTCATCACGATCGAAGACGATCGCTCGAGTTTACATTACGAGAATGCGTATTTTGCGGCGAAAGGCCGAGTCGAGTTTCGTTTAGTTATTTATTTTAGCTTTTAGGTAAACTCGTAACGCCGACATACGAGTTGCGCAATTAAAAGGAAATCTTAACGCGAGTTTCTTGAGCTATTACGCCGCGCGAAATGAAAACGAATCGAAATTATATCCTCTTTAAAATACACGGGTAGCAGCGGCGCATGGCTGGTGAAGATGAGGAGATTGAAGCTAGCCGGATAGCATCAAGTACTAATAATATTCATATTATCCAGTTTCGGCTAAAACCTTTGAATGGAAATGATTTTTTATTTTATATCAAAAGATAGAGCGAATTAAAAGACTTTTAAATGGAAATGATTTTTTATTTTATATCAAAAGATAGAGCGAATTAAAAGACTTTTAAATGGAAATGATTTTTTATTTTATATCAAGAGATAGAGCGAATTAAGAGACTTTTAAATGGAAATGATTTTTTGTTTTAAATCAAGAGATAGAGCGAATTAAAAGACTTTTAAATGGAAATGATTTTTTATTTTACATCAAGAGATAGAGCGAATTAAAAGACTTTCAAGCGGAAATGATTTTTTATTTTACATCAAGAGATAGAGCGAATTAAAAGACTTTCAAGCGGAAATGATTTTTTATTCTATATCAAGAGATAGAGTGAATTAAAGAAGCTTGAAAATTCTAAATTAGTATAATTTTGATAAAAACTAAAGGTCTACAGCACCCGGTATTCCCAGGCGGTCACCCATCCAAGTACTAACCGGGCTCGACGTTGCTTAGCTTCAGTGATCGGACGAGAACTGGCGTTTTCAACGTGATATGGCCGTAGACATTTAGTAAGCTTCAACAGACGCTAAATGAGAAACGTGGCAATAATCAGCGAACGCCCATTGGACAATATAGTCACGGCTTGGTGAGCATTATTATAACTCTGCGTTAATAGCGTGTCTCGAAGAGCGCATCAGTGTCTACGGCCATATCACGTTGAAAACGCCAGTTCTCGTCCGATCACTGAAGCTAAGCAACGTCGAGCCCGGTTAGTACTTGGATGGGTGACCGCCTGGGAATACCGGGTGCTGTAGACTTTTTATTTATTTTTACATCTTGCTATCTTCATCGCGATCTTCGCGCTATCTTCATCTACATGTACATGTACATGTTCATGTACATGAACATGTACTACGTATGCGTTATATATATATACATATACTATGTACTATGTACTATGTACTACGTACGTGTAGTGTGTAACAGTATATATAACTTTGCTGCTGCATTTCCGCGTCAAAACCCTTCTGGCAAGCGTGATCAATTAAAGCGCGACACTTTTTGTAGTCGAAGGATGTACTCTACTCGTGTATAACGAAAACTGTTGCAGCGTCCGATCTCAACATAAAAATAACATATTCTCACTTTTAATCCGAAGAAATCTCTTTTAAAGGAAGTTTGTTACTTTTTCTCGACATAAAGTGACGCGCTATCGTAGATCTTATTAGTTTACCGGCTATCTAATGTCTACGCGTGTAAAGACAGGTGAGTAGTAAGCGCCGTTCTTTGGCTTGTTCTTCTCATCTACGAGTTCGAAAGAAAACAGCCCTACATTATAAAAGCTTTTACTTACGCGATCAGGTGTGTTAAAAAGATGTTCACGTCGAACCAAATAAAGCGATGCTTTAGAAATGGTGTAATAGCCTCCAAACGAGTACGCTCGCGTTCGACCGCCGCGCGAGTAGCTTCAACTCCTAACGAAACAATCGTAGTACGTCTACTATATACACGTGTAAATTAGGATTCGTTTGCTCTCTCAACATCTGAAAGAGCGGTTAATCGCGCTGCAACGAAACATTCATGCGTACCATGTAAACTAGGATTCGTTCGCTCTCTCAATATTTGAAAGAGCGGTCAATCGCGCTGCCGGTTATTCGTCCAGCTCGCTCATTAGCTATGAAAAGCTATCGAGTTACTTCGAACGCATAGCTTAAAACTTTGCCATTGCGTAACGAATATTCCCGGCTCAAACGAATCGTTGATATTGTGCAAATTAGGAGTCGTGTGTACTCTCATACTTCGACGGCGTGGTTGTTCGCGCTCGATAATATTCGACTCGTTCACTCATTGGCTAAACGCATAGCGTTCAAGATCTCGCCGATTCGTACGAAGGTTGCAGGCTCGTTACCGCCGCTTCACGCGCTTTAGATTATTTCGTCAGCATTTTGAAAACTACGGTAAATATTTTCCTTTTAAATAATTATAATCGCGTGGAAATGACCTTACGCGAAAGTAGGCTTTTCGCTAGAGATAGTTCCGCAAAGATAAAAACTGATGGAGCAACCTTAGCTACGCGCTGGCCCGCGCTCATCACCGAACTTAGTTGCCGTCGTAACGTAGATTCCACGTTCCGGTTTGTAATTCGTTTCGAAACTTTTTGACACAATTTACCTTTTAGACTTTTACGCATCCGCGAGTACGGTTTTGTTTCATCACGATCGAAGACGATCGCTCGAGTTTACATTACGAGAATGCGTATTTTGCGGCGAAAGGCCGAGTCGAGTTTCGTTTAGTTATTTATTTTAGCTTTTAGGTAAACTCGTAACGCCGACATACGAGTTGCGCAATTAAAAGGAAATCTTAACGCGAGTTTCTTGAGCTATTACGCCGCGCGAAATGAAAACGAATCGAAATTATATCCTCTTTAAAATACACGGGTAGCAGCGGCGCATGGCTGGTGAAGATGAGGAGATTGAAGCTAGCCGGATAGCATCAAGTACTAATAATATTCATATTATCCAGTTTCGGCTAAAACCTTTGAATGGAAATGATTTTTTATTTTATATCAAAAGATAGAGCGAATTAAAAGACTTTTAAATGGAAATGATTTTTTATTTTATATCAAAAGATAGAGCGAATTAAAAGACTTTTAAATGGAAATGATTTTTTATTTTATATCAAGAGATAGAGCGAATTAAGAGACTTTTAAATGGAAATGATTTTTTGTTTTAAATCAAGAGATAGAGCGAATTAAAAGACTTTTAAATGGAAATGATTTTTTATTTTACATCAAGAGATAGAGCGAATTAAAAGACTTTCAAGCGGAAATGATTTTTTATTTTACATCAAGAGATAGAGCGAATTAAAAGACTTTCAAGCGGAAATGATTTTTTATTCTATATCAAGAGATAGAGTGAATTAAAGAAGCTTGAAAATTCTAAATTAGTATAATTTTGATAAAAACTAAAGGTCTACAGCACCCGGTATTCCCAGGCGGTCACCCATCCAAGTACTAACCGGGCTCGACGTTGCTTAGCTTCAGTGATCGGACGAGAACTGGCGTTTTCAACGTGATATGGCCGTAGACATTTAGTAAGCTTCAACAGACGCTAAATGAGAAACGTGGCAATAATCAGCGAACGCCCATTGGACAATATAGTCACGGCTTGGTGAGCATTATTATAACTCTGCGTTAATAGCGTGTCTCGAAGAGCGCATCAGTGTCTACGGCCATATCACGTTGAAAACGCCAGTTCTCGTCCGATCACTGAAGCTAAGCAACGTCGAGCCCGGTTAGTACTTGGATGGGTGACCGCCTGGGAATACCGGGTGCTGTAGACTTTTTATTTATTTTTACATCTTGCTATCTTCATCGCGATCTTCGCGCTATCTTCATCTACATGTACATGTACATGTTCATGTACATGAACATGTACTACGTATGCGTTATATATATATACATATACTATGTACTATGTACTATGTACTACGTACGTGTAGTGTGTAACAGTATATATAACTTTGCTGCTGCATTTCCGCGTCAAAACCCTTCTGGCAAGCGTGATCAATTAAAGCGCGACACTTTTTGTAGTCGAAGGATGTACTCTACTCGTGTATAACGAAAACTGTTGCAGCGTCCGATCTCAACATAAAAATAACATATTCTCACTTTTAATCCGAAGAAATCTCTTTTAAAGGAAGTTTGTTACTTTTTCTCGACATAAAGTGACGCGCTATCGTAGATCTTATTAGTTTACCGGCTATCTAATGTCTACGCGTGTAAAGACAGGTGAGTAGTAAGCGCCGTTCTTTGGCTTGTTCTTCTCATCTACGAGTTCGAAAGAAAACAGCCCTACATTATAAAAGCTTTTACTTACGCGATCAGGTGTGTTAAAAAGATGTTCACGTCGAACCAAATAAAGCGATGCTTTAGAAATGGTGTAATAGCCTCCAAACGAGTACGCTCGCGTTCGACCGCCGCGCGAGTAGCTTCAACTCCTAACGAAACAATCGTAGTACGTCTACTATATACACGTGTAAATTAGGATTCGTTTGCTCTCTCAACATCTGAAAGAGCGGTTAATCGCGCTGCAACGAAACATTCATGCGTACCATGTAAACTAGGATTCGTTCGCTCTCTCAATATTTGAAAGAGCGGTCAATCGCGCTGCCGGTTATTCGTCCAGCTCGCTCATTAGCTATGAAAAGCTATCGAGTTACTTCGAACGCATAGCTTAAAACTTTGCCATTGCGTAACGAATATTCCCGGCTCAAACGAATCGTTGATATTGTGCAAATTAGGAGTCGTGTGTACTCTCATACTTCGACGGCGTGGTTGTTCGCGCTCGATAATATTCGACTCGTTCACTCATTGGCTAAACGCATAGCGTTCAAGATCTCGCCGATTCGTACGAAGGTTGCAGGCTCGTTACCGCCGCTTCACGCGCTTTAGATTATTTCGTCAGCATTTTGAAAACTACGGTAAATATTTTCCTTTTAAATAATTATAATCGCGTGGAAATGACCTTACGCGAAAGTAGGCTTTTCGCTAGAGATAGTTCCGCAAAGATAAAAACTGATGGAGCAACCTTAGCTACGCGCTGGCCCGCGCTCATCACCGAACTTAGTTGCCGTCGTAACGTAGATTCCACGTTCCGGTTTGTAATTCGTTTCGAAACTTTTTGACACAATTTACCTTTTAGACTTTTACGCATCCGCGAGTACGGTTTTGTTTCATCACGATCGAAGACGATCGCTCGAGTTTACATTACGAGAATGCGTATTTTGCGGCGAAAGGCCGAGTCGAGTTTCGTTTAGTTATTTATTTTAGCTTTTAGGTAAACTCGTAACGCCGACATACGAGTTGCGCAATTAAAAGGAAATCTTAACGCGAGTTTCTTGAGCTATTACGCCGCGCGAAATGAAAACGAATCGAAATTATATCCTCTTTAAAATACACGGGTAGCAGCGGCGCATGGCTGGTGAAGATGAGGAGATTGAAGCTAGCCGGATAGCATCAAGTACTAATAATATTCATATTATCCAGTTTCGGCTAAAACCTTTGAATGGAAATGATTTTTTATTTTATATCAAAAGATAGAGCGAATTAAAAGACTTTTAAATGGAAATGATTTTTTATTTTATATCAAAAGATAGAGCGAATTAAAAGACTTTTAAATGGAAATGATTTTTTATTTTATATCAAGAGATAGAGCGAATTAAGAGACTTTTAAATGGAAATGATTTTTTGTTTTAAATCAAGAGATAGAGCGAATTAAAAGACTTTTAAATGGAAATGATTTTTTATTTTACATCAAGAGATAGAGCGAATTAAAAGACTTTCAAGCGGAAATGATTTTTTATTTTACATCAAGAGATAGAGCGAATTAAAAGACTTTCAAGCGGAAATGATTTTTTATTCTATATCAAGAGATAGAGTGAATTAAAGAAGCTTGAAAATTCTAAATTAGTATAATTTTGATAAAAACTAAAGGTCTACAGCACCCGGTATTCCCAGGCGGTCACCCATCCAAGTACTAACCGGGCTCGACGTTGCTTAGCTTCAGTGATCGGACGAGAACTGGCGTTTTCAACGTGATATGGCCGTAGACATTTAGTAAGCTTCAACAGACGCTAAATGAGAAACGTGGCAATAATCAGCGAACGCCCATTGGACAATATAGTCACGGCTTGGTGAGCATTATTATAACTCTGCGTTAATAGCGTGTCTCGAAGAGCGCATCAGTGTCTACGGCCATATCACGTTGAAAACGCCAGTTCTCGTCCGATCACTGAAGCTAAGCAACGTCGAGCCCGGTTAGTACTTGGATGGGTGACCGCCTGGGAATACCGGGTGCTGTAGACTTTTTATTTATTTTTACATCTTGCTATCTTCATCGCGATCTTCGCGCTATCTTCATCTACATGTACATGTACATGTTCATGTACATGAACATGTACTACGTATGCGTTATATATATATACATATACTATGTACTATGTACTATGTACTACGTACGTGTAGTGTGTAACAGTATATATAACTTTGCTGCTGCATTTCCGCGTCAAAACCCTTCTGGCAAGCGTGATCAATTAAAGCGCGACACTTTTTGTAGTCGAAGGATGTACTCTACTCGTGTATAACGAAAACTGTTGCAGCGTCCGATCTCAACATAAAAATAACATATTCTCACTTTTAATCCGAAGAAATCTCTTTTAAAGGAAGTTTGTTACTTTTTCTCGACATAAAGTGACGCGCTATCGTAGATCTTATTAGTTTACCGGCTATCTAATGTCTACGCGTGTAAAGACAGGTGAGTAGTAAGCGCCGTTCTTTGGCTTGTTCTTCTCATCTACGAGTTCGAAAGAAAACAGCCCTACATTATAAAAGCTTTTACTTACGCGATCAGGTGTGTTAAAAAGATGTTCACGTCGAACCAAATAAAGCGATGCTTTAGAAATGGTGTAATAGCCTCCAAACGAGTACGCTCGCGTTCGACCGCCGCGCGAGTAGCTTCAACTCCTAACGAAACAATCGTAGTACGTCTACTATATACACGTGTAAATTAGGATTCGTTTGCTCTCTCAACATCTGAAAGAGCGGTTAATCGCGCTGCAACGAAACATTCATGCGTACCATGTAAACTAGGATTCGTTCGCTCTCTCAATATTTGAAAGAGCGGTCAATCGCGCTGCCGGTTATTCGTCCAGCTCGCTCATTAGCTATGAAAAGCTATCGAGTTACTTCGAACGCATAGCTTAAAACTTTGCCATTGCGTAACGAATATTCCCGGCTCAAACGAATCGTTGATATTGTGCAAATTAGGAGTCGTGTGTACTCTCATACTTCGACGGCGTGGTTGTTCGCGCTCGATAATATTCGACTCGTTCACTCATTGGCTAAACGCATAGCGTTCAAGATCTCGCCGATTCGTACGAAGGTTGCAGGCTCGTTACCGCCGCTTCACGCGCTTTAGATTATTTCGTCAGCATTTTGAAAACTACGGTAAATATTTTCCTTTTAAATAATTATAATCGCGTGGAAATGACCTTACGCGAAAGTAGGCTTTTCGCTAGAGATAGTTCCGCAAAGATAAAAACTGATGGAGCAACCTTAGCTACGCGCTGGCCCGCGCTCATCACCGAACTTATTTGCCGTCGTAACGTAGATTCCACGTTCCGGTTTGTAATTCGTTTCGAAACTTTTTGACACAATTTACCTTTTAGACTTTAACGCATCCGCGAGTACGGTTTTGTTTCATCACGATCGAAGACGATCGCTCGAGTTTACATTACGAGAATGCGTATTTTGCGGCGAAAGGCCGAGTCGAGTTTCGTTTAGTTATTTATTTTAGCTTTTAGGTAAACTCGTAACGCCGACATACGAGTTGCGCAATTAAAAGGAAATCTTAACGCGAGTTTCTTGAGCTATTACGCCGCGCGAAATGAAAACGAATCGAAATTATATCCTCTTTAAAATACACGGGTAGCAGCGGCGCATGGCTGGTGAAGATGAGGAGATTGAAGCTAGCCGGATAGCATCAAGTACTAATAATATTCATATTATCCAGTTTCGGCTAAAACCTTTGAATGGAAATGATTTTTTATTTTATATCAAAAGATAGAGCGAATTAAAAGACTTTTAAATGGAAATGATTTTTTATTTTATATCAAAAGATAGAGCGAATTAAAAGACTTTTAAATGGAAATGATTTTTTATTTTATATCAAGAGATAGAGCGAATTAAGAGACTTTTAAATGGAAATGATTTTTTGTTTTAAATCAAGAGATAGAGCGAATTAAAAGACTTTTAAATGGAAATGATTTTTTATTTTACATCAAGAGATAGAGCGAATTAAAAGACTTTCAAGCGGAAATGATTTTTTATTTTACATCAAGAGATAGAGCGAATTAAAAGACTTTCAAGCGGAAATGATTTTTTATTCTATATCAAGAGATAGAGTGAATTAAAGAAGCTTGAAAATTCTAAATTAGTATAATTTTGATAAAAACTAAAGGTCTACAGCACCCGGTATTCCCAGGCGGTCACCCATCCAAGTACTAACCGGGCTCGACGTTGCTTAGCTTCAGTGATCGGACGAGAACTGGCGTTTTCAACGTGATATGGCCGTAGACATTTAGTAAGCTTCAACAGACGCTAAATGAGAAACGTGGCAATAATCAGCGAACGCCCATTGGACAATATAGTCACGGCTTGGTGAGCATTATTATAACTCTGCGTTAATAGCGTGTCTCGAAGAGCGCATCAGTGTCTACGGCCATATCACGTTGAAAACGCCAGTTCTCGTCCGATCACTGAAGCTAAGCAACGTCGAGCCCGGTTAGTACTTGGATGGGTGACCGCCTGGGAATACCGGGTGCTGTAGACTTTTTATTTATTTTTACATCTTGCTATCTTCATCGCGATCTTCGCGCTATCTTCATCTACATGTACATGTACATGTTCATGTACATGAACATGTACTACGTATGCGTTATATATATATACATATACTATGTACTATGTACTATGTACTACGTACGTGTAGTGTGTAACAGTATATATAACTTTGCTGCTGCATTTCCGCGTCAAAACCCTTCTGGCAAGCGTGATCAATTAAAGCGCGACACTTTTTGTAGTCGAAGGATGTACTCTACTCGTGTATAACGAAAACTGTTGCAGCGTCCGATCTCAACATAAAAATAACATATTCTCACTTTTAATCCGAAGAAATCTCTTTTAAAGGAAGTTTGTTACTTTTTCTCGACATAAAGTGACGCGCTATCGTAGATCTTATTAGTTTACCGGCTATCTAATGTCTACGCGTGTAAAGACAGGTGAGTAGTAAGCGCCGTTCTTTGGCTTGTTCTTCTCATCTACGAGTTCGAAAGAAAACAGCCCTACATTATAAAAGCTTTTACTTACGCGATCAGGTGTGTTAAAAAGATGTTCACGTCGAACCAAATAAAGCGATGCTTTAGAAATGGTGTAATAGCCTCCAAACGAGTACGCTCGCGTTCGACCGCCGCGCGAGTAGCTTCAACTCCTAACGAAACAATCGTAGTACGTCTACTATATACACGTGTAAATTAGGATTCGTTTGCTCTCTCAACATCTGAAAGAGCGGTTAATCGCGCTGCAACGAAACATTCATGCGTACCATGTAAACTAGGATTCGTTCGCTCTCTCAATATTTGAAAGAGCGGTCAATCGCGCTGCCGGTTATTCGTCCAGCTCGCTCATTAGCTATGAAAAGCTATCGAGTTACTTCGAACGCATAGCTTAAAACTTTGCCATTGCGTAACGAATATTCCCGGCTCAAACGAATCGTTGATATTGTGCAAATTAGGAGTCGTGTGTACTCTCATACTTCGACGGCGTGGTTGTTCGCGCTCGATAATATTCGACTCGTTCACTCATTGGCTAAACGCATAGCGTTCAAGATCTCGCCGATTCGTACGAAGGTTGCAGGCTCGTTACCGCCGCTTCACGCGCTTTAGATTATTTCGTCAGCATTTTGAAAACTACGGTAAATATTTTCCTTTTAAATAATTATAATCGCGTGGAAATGACCTTACGCGAAAGTAGGCTTTTCGCTAGAGATAGTTCCGCAAAGATAAAAACTGATGGAGCAACCTTAGCTACGCGCTGGCCCGCGCTCATCACCGAACTTAGTTGCCGTCGTAACGTAGATTCCACGTTCCGGTTTGTAATTCGTTTCGAAACTTTTTGACACAATTTACCTTTTAGACTTTTACGCATCCGCGAGTACGGTTTTGTTTCATCACGATCGAAGACGATCGCTCGAGTTTACATTACGAGAATGCGTATTTTGCGGCGAAAGGCCGAGTCGAGTTTCGTTTAGTTATTTATTTTAGCTTTTAGGTAAACTCGTAACGCCGACATACGAGTTGCGCAATTAAAAGGAAATCTTAACGCGAGTTTCTTGAGCTATTACGCCGCGCGAAATGAAAACGAATCGAAATTATATCCTCTTTAAAATACACGGGTAGCAGCGGCGCATGGCTGGTGAAGATGAGGAGATTGAAGCTAGCCGGATAGCATCAAGTACTAATAATATTCATATTATCCAGTTTCGGCTAAAACCTTTGAATGGAAATGATTTTTTATTTTATATCAAAAGATAGAGCGAATTAAAAGACTTTTAAATGGAAATGATTTTTTATTTTATATCAAAAGATAGAGCGAATTAAAAGACTTTTAAATGGAAATGATTTTTTATTTTATATCAAGAGATAGAGCGAATTAAGAGACTTTTAAATGGAAATGATTTTTTGTTTTAAATCAAGAGATAGAGCGAATTAAAAGACTTTTAAATGGAAATGATTTTTTATTTTACATCAAGAGATAGAGCGAATTAAAAGACTTTCAAGCGGAAATGATTTTTTATTTTACATCAAGAGATAGAGCGAATTAAAAGACTTTCAAGCGGAAATGATTTTTTATTCTATATCAAGAGATAGAGTGAATTAAAGAAGCTTGAAAATTCTAAATTAGTATAATTTTGATAAAAACTAAAGGTCTACAGCACCCGGTATTCCCAGGCGGTCACCCATCCAAGTACTAACCGGGCTCGACGTTGCTTAGCTTCAGTGATCGGACGAGAACTGGCGTTTTCAACGTGATATGGCCGTAGACATTTAGTAAGCTTCAACAGACGCTAAATGAGAAACGTGGCAATAATCAGCGAACGCCCATTGGACAATATAGTCACGGCTTGGTGAGCATTATTATAACTCTGCGTTAATAGCGTGTCTCGAAGAGCGCATCAGTGTCTACGGCCATATCACGTTGAAAACGCCAGTTCTCGTCCGATCACTGAAGCTAAGCAACGTCGAGCCCGGTTAGTACTTGGATGGGTGACCGCCTGGGAATACCGGGTGCTGTAGACTTTTTATTTATTTTTACATCTTGCTATCTTCATCGCGATCTTCGCGCTATCTTCATCTACATGTACATGTACATGTTCATGTACATGAACATGTACTACGTATGCGTTATATATATATACATATACTATGTACTATGTACTATGTACTACGTACGTGTAGTGTGTAACAGTATATATAACTTTGCTGCTGCATTTCCGCGTCAAAACCCTTCTGGCAAGCGTGATCAATTAAAGCGCGACACTTTTTGTAGTCGAAGGATGTACTCTACTCGTGTATAACGAAAACTGTTGCAGCGTCCGATCTCAACATAAAAATAACATATTCTCACTTTTAATCCGAAGAAATCTCTTTTAAAGGAAGTTTGTTACTTTTTCTCGACATAAAGTGACGCGCTATCGTAGATCTTATTAGTTTACCGGCTATCTAATGTCTACGCGTGTAAAGACAGGTGAGTAGTAAGCGCCGTTCTTTGGCTTGTTCTTCTCATCTACGAGTTCGAAAGAAAACAGCCCTACATTATAAAAGCTTTTACTTACGCGATCAGGTGTGTTAAAAAGATGTTCACGTCGAACCAAATAAAGCGATGCTTTAGAAATGGTGTAATAGCCTCTAAACGAGTACGCTCGCGTTCGACCGCCGCGCGAGTAGCTTCAACTCCTAACGAAACAATCGTAGTACGTCTACTATATACACGTGTAAATTAGGATTCGTTTGCTCTCTCAACATCTGAAAGAGCGGTTAATCGCGCTGCAACGAAACATTCATGCGTACCATGTAAACTAGGATTCGTTCGCTCTCTCAATATTTGAAAGAGCGGTCAATCGCGCTGCCGGTTATTCGTCCAGCTCGCTCATTAGCTATGAAAAGCTATCGAGTTACTTCGAACGCATAGCTTAAAACTTTGCCATTGCGTAACGAATATTCCCGGCTCAAACGAATCGTTGATATTGTGCAAATTAGGAGTCGTGTGTACTCTCATACTTCGACGGCGTGGTTGTTCGCGCTCGATAATATTCGACTCGTTCACTCATTGGCTAAACGCATAGCGTTCAAGATCTCGCCGATTCGTACGAAGGTTGCAGGCTCGTTACCGCCGCTTCACGCGCTTTAGATTATTTCGTCAGCATTTTGAAAACTACGGTAAATATTTTCCTTTTAAATAATTATAATCGCGTGGAAATGACCTTACGCGAAAGTAGGCTTTTCGCTAGAGATAATTCCGCAAAGATAAAAACTGATGGAGCAACCTTAGCTACGCGCTGGCCCGCGCTCATTACCGAACTTAGTTGCCGTCGTAACGTAGATTCCACGTTCCGGTTTGTAATTCGTTTCGAAACTTTTTGACACAATTTACCTTTTAGACTTTTACGCATCCGCGAGTACGGTTTTGTTTCATCACGATCGAAGACGATCGCTCGAGTTTACATTACGAGAATGCGTATTTTGCGGCGAAAGGCCGAGTCGAGTTTCGTTTAGTTATTTATTTTAGCTTTTAGGTAAACTCGTAACGCCGACATACGAGTTGCGCAATTAAAAGGAAATCTTAACGCGAGTTTCTTGAGCTATTACGCCGCGCAAAATGAAAACGAATCGAAATTATATCCTCTTTAAAATACACGGGTAGCAGCGGCGCATGGCTGGTGAAGATGAGGAGATTGAAGCTAGCCGGATAGCATCAAGTACTAATAATATTCATATTATCCAGTTTCGGCTAAAACCTTTGAATGGAAATGATTTTTTATTTTATATCAAAAGATAGAGCGAATTAAAAGACTTTTAAATGGAAATGATTTTTTATTTTATATCAAAAGATAGAGCGAATTAAAAGACTTTTAAATGGAAATGATTTTTTATTTTATATCAAGAGATAGAGCGAATTAAGAGACTTTTAAATGGAAATGATTTTTTGTTTTAAATCAAGAGATAGAGCGAATTAAAAGACTTTTAAATGGAAATGATTTTTTATTTTACATCAAGAGATAGAGCGAATTAAAAGACTTTCAAGCGGAAATGATTTTTTATTTTACATCAAGAGATAGAGCGAATTAAAAGACTTTCGAGCGGAAATGATTTTTTATTCTATATCAAGAGATAGAGTGAATTAAAGAAGCTTGAAAATTCTAAATTAGTATAATTTTGATAAAAACTAAAGGTCTACAGCACCCGGTATTCCCAGGCGGTCACCCATCCAAGTACTAACCGGGCTCGACGTTGCTTAGCTTCAGTGATCGGACGAGAACTGGCGTTTTCAACGTGATATGGCCGTAGACATTTAGTAAGCTTCAACAGACGCTAATGAGAAACGTGGCAATAATCAGCGAACGCCCATTGGACACTATAGTCACGGCTTGGTGAGCATTATTATAACTCTGCGTTAATAGCGTGTCTCGAAGAGCGCGTCAGTGTCTACGGCCATATCACGTTGAAAACGCCAGTTCTCGTCCGATCACTGAAGCTAAGCAACGTCGAGCCCGGTTAGTACTTGGATGGGTGACCGCCTGGGAATACCGGGTGCTGTAGACTTTTTATTTATTTTTACATCTTGCTATCTTCATCGCGATCTTCGCGCTATCTTCATCTACATGTACATGTACATGTTCATGTACATGAACATGTACTACGTATGCGTTATATATATATACATATACTATGTACTATGTACTACGTACGTGTAGTGTGTAACAGTATATATAACTTTGCTGCTGCATTTCCGCGTCAAAACCCTTCTGGCAAGCGTGATCAATTAAAGCGCGACACTTTTTGTAGTCGAAGGATGTACTCTACTCGTGTATAACGAAAACTGTTGCAGCGTCCGATCTCAACATAAAAATAACATATTCTCACTTTTAATCCGAAGAAATCTCTTTTAAAGGAAGTTTGTTACTTTTTCTCGACATAAAGTGACGCGCTATCGTAGATCTTATTAGTTTACCGGCTATCTAATGTCTACGCGTGTAAAGACAGGTGAGTAGTAAGCGCCGTTCTTTGGCTTGTTCTTCTCATCTACGAGTTCGAAAGAAAACAGCCCTACATTATAAAAGCTTTTACTTACGCGATCAGGTGTGTTAAAAAGATGTTCACGTCGAACCAAATAAAGCGATGCTTTAGAAATGGTGTAATAGCCTCCAAACGAGTACGCTCGCGTTCGACCGCCGCGCGAGTAGCTTCAACTCCTAACGAAACAATCGTAGTACGTCTACTATATACACGTGTAAATTAGGATTCGTTTGCTCTCTCAACATCTGAAAGAGCGGTTAATCGCGCTGCAACGAAACATTCATGCGTACCATGTAAACTAGGATTCGTTCGCTCTCTCAATATTTGAAAGAGCGGTCAATCGCGCTGCCGGTTATTCGTCCAGCTCGCTCATTAGCTATGAAAAGCTATCGAGTTACTTCGAACGCATAGCTTAAAACTTTGCCATTGCGTAACGAATATTCCCGGCTCAAACGAATCGTTGATATTGTGCAAATTAGGAGTCGTGTGTACTCTCATACTTCGACGGCGTGGTTGTTCGCGCTCGATAATATTCGACTCGTTCACTCATTGGCTAAACGCATAGCGTTCAAGATCTCGCCGATTCGTACGAAGGTTGCAGGCTCGTTACCGCCGCTTCACGCGCTTTAGATTATTTCGTCAGCATTTTGAAAACTACGGTAAATATTTTCCTTTTAAATAATTATAATCGCGTGGAAATGACCTTACGCGAAAGTAGGCTTTTCGCTAGAGATAGTTCCGCAAAGATAAAAACTGATGGAGCAACCTTAGCTACGCGCTGGCCCGCGCTCATCACCGAACTTAGTTGCCGTCGTAACGTAGATTCCACGTTCCGGTTTGTAATTCGTTTCGAAACTTTTTGACACAATTTACCTTTTAGACTTTTACGCATCCGCGAGTACGGTTTTGTTTCATCACGATCGAAGACGATCGCTCGAGTTTACATTACGAGAATGCGTATTTTGCGGCGAAAGGCCGAGTCGAGTTTCGTTTAGTTATTTATTTTAGCTTTTAGGTAAACTCGTAACGCCGACATACGAGTTGCGCAATTAAAAGGAAATCTTAACGCGAGTTTCTTGAGCTATTACGCCGCGCGAAATGAAAACGAATCGAAATTATATCCTCTTTAAAATACACGGGTAGCAGCGGCGCATGGCTGGTGAAGATGAGGAGATTGAAGCTAGCCGGATAGCATCAAGTACTAATAATATTCATATTATCCAGTTTCGGCTAAAACCTTTGAATGGAAATGATTTTTTATTTTATATCAAAAGATAGAGCGAATTAAAAGACTTTTAAATGGAAATGATTTTTTATTTTATATCAAAAGATAGAGCGAATTAAAAGACTTTTAAATGGAAATGATTTTTTATTTTATATCAAGAGATAGAGCGAATTAAGAGACTTTTAAATGGAAATGATTTTTTGTTTTAAATCAAGAGATAGAGCGAATTAAAAGACTTTTAAATGGAAATGATTTTTTATTTTACATCAAGAGATAGAGCGAATTAAAAGACTTTCAAGCGGAAATGATTTTTTATTTTACATCAAGAGATAGAGCGAATTAAAAGACTTTCAAGCGGAAATGATTTTTTATTCTATATCAAGAGATAGAGTGAATTAAAGAAGCTTGAAAATTCTAAATTAGTATAATTTTGATAAAAACTAAAGGTCTACAGCACCCGGTATTCCCAGGCGGTCACCCATCCAAGTACTAACCGGGCTCGACGTTGCTTAGCTTCAGTGATCGGACGAGAACTGGCGTTTTCAACGTGATATGGCCGTAGACATTTAGTAAGCTTCAACAGACGCTAATGAGAAACGTGGCAATAATCAGCGAACGCCCATTGGACAATATAGTCACGGCTTGGTGAGCATTATTATAACTCTGCGTTAATAGCGTGTCTCGAAGAGCGCATCAGTGTCTACGGCCATATCACGTTGAAAACGCCAGTTCTCGTCCGATCACTGAAGCTAAGCAACGTCGAGCCCGGTTAGTACTTGGATGGGTGACCGCCTGGGAATACCGGGTGCTGTAGACTTTTTATTTATTTTTACATCTTGCTATCTTCATCGCGATCTTCGCGCTATCTTCATCTACATGTACATGTACATGTTCATGTACATGAACATGTACTACGTATGCGTTATATATATATACATATACTATGTACTACGTACGTGTAGTGTGTAACAGTATATATAACTTTGCTGCTGCATTTCCGCGTCAAAACCCTTCTGGCAAGCGTGATCAATTAAAGCGCGACACTTTTTGTAGTCGAAGGATGTACTCTACTCGTGTATAACGAAAACTGTTGCAGCGTCCGATCTCAACATAAAAATAACATATTCTCACTTTTAATCCGAAGAAATCTCTTTTAAAGGAAGTTTGTTACTTTTTCTCGACATAAAGTGACGCGCTATCGTAGATCTTATTAGTTTACCGGCTATCTAATGTCTACGCGTGTAAAGACAGGTGAGTAGTAAGCGCCGTTCTTTGGCTTGTTCTTCTCATCTACGAGTTCGAAAGAAAACAGCCCTACATAGAAAGCTTTTACTTACGCGAACAGGTGTGTTAAAAAGATGTTCACGTCGAACCAAATAAAGCGATGCTTTAGAAATGGTGTAATAGCCTCCAAACGAGTACGCTCGCGTTCGACCGCCGCGCGAGTAGCTTCAACTCCTAACGAAACAATCGTAGTACGTCTACTATATACACGTGTAAATTAGGATTCGTTTGCTCTCTCAACATCTGAAAGAGCGGTTAATCGCGCTGCAACGAAACATTCATGCGTACCATGTAAACTAGGATTCGTTCGCTCTCTCAATATTTGAAAGAGCGGTCAATCGCGCTGCCGGTTATTCGTCCAGCTCGCTCATTAGCTATGAAAAGCTATCGAGTTACTTCGAACGCATAGCTTAAAACTTTGCCATTGCGTAACGAATATTCCCGGCTCAAACGAATCGTTGATATTGTGCAAATTAGGAGTCGTGTGTACTCTCATACTTCGACGGCGTGGTTGTTCGCGCTCGATAATATTCGACTCGTTCACTCATTGGCTAAACGCATAGCGTTCAAGATCTCGCCGATTCGTACGAAGGTTGCAGGCTCGTTACCGCCGCTTCACGCGCTTTAGATTATTTCGTCAGCATTTTGAAAACTACGGTAAATATTTTCCTTTTAAATAATTATAATCGCGTGGAAATGACCTTACGCGAAAGTAGGCTTTTCGCTAGAGATAGTTCCGCAAAGATAAAAACTGATGGAGCAACCTTAGCTACGCGCTGGCCCGCGCTCATCACCGAACTTAGTTGCCGTCGTAACGTAG
The DNA here is from genome assembly GCF_963576615.1 of Watersipora subatra. Classification (NCBI taxonomy): domain Eukaryota; kingdom Metazoa; phylum Bryozoa; class Gymnolaemata; order Cheilostomatida; family Watersiporidae; genus Watersipora; species Watersipora subatra. The sequence goes on from NC_088718.1 coordinate 12,972,894, forward strand.
ATTCCACGTTCCGGTTTGTAATTCGTTTCGAAACTTTTTGACACAATTTACCTTTTAGACTTTTACGCATCCGCGAGTACGGTTTTGTTTCATCACGATCGAAGACGATCGCTCGAGTTTACATTACGAGAATGCGTATTTTGCGGCGAAAGGCCGAGTCGAGTTTCGTTTAGTTATTTATTTTAGCTTTTAGGTAAACTCGTAACGCCGACATACGAGTTGCGCAATTAAAAGGAAATCTTAACGCGAGTTTCTTGAGCTATTACGCCGCGCAAAATGAAAACGAATCGAAATTATATCCTCTTTAAAATACACGGGTAGCAGCGGCGCATGGCTGGTGAAGATGAGGAGATTGAAGCTAGCCGGATAGCATCAAGTACTAATAATATTCATATTATCCAGTTTCGGCTAAAACCTTTGAATGGAAATGATTTTTTATTTTATATCAAAAGATAGAGCGAATTAAAAGACTTTTAAATGGAAATGATTTTTTATTTTATATCAAAAGATAGAGCGAATTAAAAGACTTTTAAATGGAAATGATTTTTTATTTTATATCAAAAGATAGAGCGAATTAAAAGACTTTTAAATGGAAATGATTTTTTATTTTATATCAAAAGATAGAGCGAATTAAAAGACTTTTAAATGGAAATGATTTTTTATTTTACATCAAGAGATAGAGCGAATTAAAAGACTTTCAAGCGGAAATGATTTTTTATTTTACATCAAGAGATAGAGCGAATTAAAAGACTTTCGAGCGGAAATGATTTTTTATTCTATATCAAGAGATAGAGTGAATTAAAGAAGCTTGAAAATTCTAAATTAGTATAATTTTGATAAAAACTAAAGGTCTACAGCACCCGGTATTCCCAGGCGGTCACCCATCCAAGTACTAACCGGGCTCGACGTTGCTTAGCTTCAGTGATCGGACGAGAACTGGCGTTTTCAACGTGATATGGCCGTAGACATTTAGTAAGCTTCAACAGACGCTAATGAGAAACGTGGCAATAATCAGCGAACGCCCATTGGACAATATAGTCACGGCTTGGTGAGCATTATTATAACTCTGCGTTAATAGCGTGTCTCGAAGAGCGCATCAGTGTCTACGGCCATATCACGTTGAAAACGCCAGTTCTCGTCCGATCACTGAAGCTAAGCAACGTCGAGCCCGGTTAGTACTTGGATGGGTGACCGCCTGGGAATACCGGGTGCTGTAGACTTTTTATTTATTTTTACATCTTGCTATCTTCATCGCGATCTTCGCGCTATCTTCATCTACATGTACATGTACATGTTCATGTACATGAACATGTACTACGTATGCGTTATATATATATACATATACTATGTACTACGTACGTGTAGTGTGTAACAGTATATATAACTTTGCTGCTGCATTTCCGCGTCAAAACCCTTCTGGCAAGCGTGATCAATTAAAGCGCGACACTTTTTGTAGTCGAAGGATGTACTCTACTCGTGTATAACGAAAACTGTTGCAGCGTCCGATCTCAACATAAAAATAACATATTCTCACTTTTAATCCGAAGAAATCTCTTTTAAAGGAAGTTTGTTACTTTTTCTCGACATAAAGTGACGCGCTATCGTAGATCTTATTAGTTTACCGGCTATCTAATGTCTACGCGTGTAAAGACAGGTGAGTAGTAAGCGCCGTTCTTTGGCTTGTTCTTCTCATCTACGAGTTCGAAAGAAAACAGCCCTACATAGAAAGCTTTTACTTACGCGAACAGGTGTGTTAAAAAGATGTTCACGTCGAACCAAATAAAGCGATGCTTTAGAAATGGTGTAATAGCCTCCAAATGAGTACGCTCGTGTTCGACCGCCGCGCGAGTAGCTTCAACTCCTAACGAAACAATCGTAGTACGTCTACTATATACACGTGTAAATTAGGATTCGTTTGCTCTCTCAACATCTGAAAGAGCGGTTAATCGCGCTGCAACGAAACATTCATGCGTACCATGTAAACTAGGATTCGTTCGCTCTCTCAATATTTGAAAGAGCGGTCAATCGCGCTGCCGGTTATTCGTCCAGCTCGCTCATTAGCTATGAAAAGCTATCGAGTTACTTCGAACGCATAGCTTAAAACTTTGCCATTGCGTAACGAATATTCCCGGCTCAAACGAATCGTTGATATTGTGCAAATTAGGAGTCGTGTGTACTCTCATACTTCGACGGCGTGGTTGTTCGCGCTCGATAATATTCGACTCGTTCACTCATTGGCTAAACGCATAGCGTTCAAGATCTCGCCGATTCGTACGAAGGTTGCAGGCTCGTTACCGCCGCTTCACGCGCTTTAGATTATTTCGTCAGCATTTTGAAAACTACGGTAAATATTTTCCTTTTAAATAATTATAATCGCGTGGAAATGACCTTACGCGAAAGTAGGCTTTTCGCTAGAGATAGTTCCGCAAAGATAAAAACTGATGGAGCAACCTTAGCTACGCGCTGGCCCGCGCTCATCACCGAACTTAGTTGCCGTCGTAACGTAGATTCCACGTTCCGGTTTGTAATTCGTTTCGAAACTTTTTGACACAATTTACCTTTTAGACTTTTACGCATCCGCGAGTACGGTTTTGTTTCATCACGATCGAAGACGATCGCTCGAGTTTACATTACGAGAATGCGTATTTTGCGGCGAAAGGCCGAGTCGAGTTTCGTTTAGTTATTTATTTTAGCTTTTAGGTAAACTCGTAACGCCGACATACGAGTTGCGCAATTAAAAGGAAATCTTAACGCGAGTTTCTTGAGCTATTACGCCGCGCAAAATGAAAACGAATCGAAATTATATCCTCTTTAAAATACACGGGTAGCAGCGGCGCATGGCTGGTGAAGATGAGGAGATTGAAGCTAGCCGGATAGCATCAAGTACTAATAATATTCATATTATCCAGTTTCGGCTAAAACCTTTGAATGGAAATGATTTTTTATTTTATATCAAAAGATAGAGCGAATTAAAAGACTTTTAAATGGAAATGATTTTTTATTTTATATCAAAAGATAGAGCGAATTAAAAGACTTTTAAATGGAAATGATTTTTTATTTTACATCAAGAGATAGAGCGAATTAAAAGACTTTCAAGCGGAAATGATTTTTTATTTTACATCAAGAGATAGAGCGAATTAAAAGACTTTCGAGCGGAAATGATTTTTTATTCTATATCAAGAGATAGAGTGAATTAAAGAAGCTTGAAAATTCTAAATTAGTATAATTTTGATAAAAACTAAAGGTCTACAGCACCCGGTATTCCCAGGCGGTCACCCATCCAAGTACTAACCGGGCTCGACGTTGCTTAGCTTCAGTGATCGGACGAGAACTGGCGTTTTCAACGTGATATGGCCGTAGACATTTAGTAAGCTTCAACAGACGCTAATGAGAAACGTGGCAATAATCAGCGAACGCCCATTGGACAATATAGTCACGGCTTGGTGAGCATTATTATAACTCTGCGTTAATAGCGTGTCTCGAAGAGCGCATCAGTGTCTACGGCCATATCACGTTGAAAACGCCAGTTCTCGTCCGATCACTGAAGCTAAGCAACGTCGAGCCCGGTTAGTACTTGGATGGGTGACCGCCTGGGAATACCGGGTGCTGTAGACTTTTTATTTATTTTTACATCTTGCTATCTTCATCGCGATCTTCGCGCTATCTTCATCTACATGTACATGTACATGTTCATGTACATGAACATGTACTACGTATGCGTTATATATATATACATATACTATGTACTACGTACGTGTAGTGTGTAACAGTATATATAACTTTGCTGCTGCATTTCCGCGTCAAAACCCTTCTGGCAAGCGTGATCAATTAAAGCGCGACACTTTTTGTAGTCGAAGGATGTACTCTACTCGTGTATAACGAAAACTGTTGCAGCGTCCGATCTCAACATAAAAATAACATATTCTCACTTTTAATCCGAAGAAATCTCTTTTAAAGGAAGTTTGTTACTTTTTCTCGACATAAAGTGACGCGCTATCGTAGATCTTATTAGTTTACCGGCTATCTAATGTCTACGCGTGTAAAGACAGGTGAGTAGTAAGCGCCGTTCTTTGGCTTGTTCTTCTCATCTACGAGTTCGAAAGAAAACAGCCCTACATAGAAAGCTTTTACTTACGCGAACAGGTGTGTTAAAAAGATGTTCACGTCGAACCAAATAAAGCGATGCTTTAGAAATGGTGTAATAGCCTCCAAACGAGTACGCTCGCGTTCGACCGCCGCGCGAGTAGCTTCAACTCCTAACGAAACAATCGTAGTACGTCTACTATATACACGTGTAAATTAGGATTCGTTTGCTCTCTCAACATCTGAAAGAGCGGTTAATCGCGCTGCAACGAAACATTCATGCGTACCATGTAAACTAGGATTCGTTCGCTCTCTCAATATTTGAAAGAGCGGTCAATCGCGCTGCCGGTTATTCGTCCAGCTCGCTCATTAGCTATGAAAAGCTATCGAGTTACTTCGAACGCATAGCTTAAAACTTTGCCATTGCGTAACGAATATTCCCGGCTCAAACGAATCGTTGATATTGTGCAAATTAGGAGTCGTGTGTACTCTCATACTTCGACGGCGTGGTTGTTCGCGCTCGATAATATTCGACTCGTTCACTCATTGGCTAAACGCATAGCGTTCAAGATCTCGCCGATTCGTACGAAGGTTGCAGGCTCGTTACCGCCGCTTCACGCGCTTTAGATTATTTCGTCAGCATTTTGAAAACTACGGTAAATATTTTCCTTTTAAATAATTATAATCGCGTGGAAATGACCTTACGCGAAAGTAGGCTTTTCGCTAGAGATAGTTCCGCAAAGATAAAAACTGATGGAGCAACCTTAGCTACGCGCTGGCCCGCGCTCATCACCGAACTTAGTTGCCGTCGTAACGTAGATTCCACGTTCCGGTTTGTAATTCGTTTCGAAACTTTTTGACACAATTTACCTTTTAGACTTTTACGCATCCGCGAGTACGGTTTTGTTTCATCACGATCGAAGACGATCGCTCGAGTTTACATTACGAGAATGCGTATTTTGCGGCGAAAGGCCGAGTCGAGTTTCGTTTAGTTATTTATTTTAGCTTTTAGGTAAACTCGTAACGCCGACATACGAGTTGCGCAATTAAAAGGAAATCTTAACGCGAGTTTCTTGAGCTATTACGCCGCGCGAAATGAAAACGAATCGAAATTATATCCTCTTTAAAATACACGGGTAGCAGCGGCGCATGGCTGGTGAAGATGAGGAGATTGAAGCTAGCCGGATAGCATCAAGTACTAATAATATTCATATTATCCAGTTTCGGCTAAAACCTTTGAATGGAAATGATTTTTTATTTTATATCAAAAGATAGAGCGAATTAAAAGACTTTTAAATGGAAATGATTTTTTATTTTATATCAAAAGATAGAGCGAATTAAAAGACTTTTAAATGGAAATGATTTTTTATTTTATATCAAAAGATAGAGCGAATTAAAAGACTTTTAAATGGAAATGATTTTTTATTTTATATCAAAAGATAGAGCGAATTAAAAGACTTTTAAATGGAAATGATTTTTTATTTTACATCAAGAGATAGAGCGAATTAAAAGACTTTCAAGCGGAAATGATTTTTTATTTTACATCAAGAGATAGAGCGAATTAAAAGACTTTCGAGCGGAAATGATTTTTTATTCTATATCAAGAGATAGAGTGAATTAAAGAAGCTTGAAAATTCTAAATTAGTATAATTTTGATAAAAACTAAAGGTCTACAGCACCCGGTATTCCCAGGCGGTCACCCATCCAAGTACTAACCGGGCTCGACGTTGCTTAGCTTCAGTGATCGGACGAGAACTGGCGTTTTCAACGTGATATGGCCGTAGACATTTAGTAAGCTTCAACAGACGCTAATGAGAAACGTGGCAATAATCAGCGAACGCCCATTGGACAATATAGTCACGGCTTGGTGAGCATTATTATAACTCTGCGTTAATAGCGTGTCTCGAAGAGCGCATCAGTGTCTACGGCCATATCACGTTGAAAACGCCAGTTCTCGTCCGATCACTGAAGCTAAGCAACGTCGAGCCCGGTTAGTACTTGGATGGGTGACCGCCTGGGAATACCGGGTGCTGTAGACTTTTTATTTATTTTTACATCTTGCTATCTTCATCGCGATCTTCGCGCTATCTTCATCTACATGTACATGTACATGTTCATGTACATGAACATGTACTACGTATGCGTTATATATATATACATATACTATGTACTACGTACGTGTAGTGTGTAACAGTATATATAACTTTGCTGCTGCATTTCCGCGTCAAAACCCTTCTGGCAAGCGTGATCAATTAAAGCGCGACACTTTTTGTAGTCGAAGGATGTACTCTACTCGTGTATAACGAAAACTGTTGCAGCGTCCGATCTCAACATAAAAATAACATATTCTCACTTTTAATCCGAAGAAATCTCTTTTAAAGGAAGTTTGTTACTTTTTCTCGACATAAAGTGACGCGCTATCGTAGATCTTATTAGTTTACCGGCTATCTAATGTCTACGCGTGTAAAGACAGGTGAGTAGTAAGCGCCGTTCTTTGGCTTGTTCTTCTCATCTACGAGTTCGAAAGAAAACAGCCCTACATAGAAAGCTTTTACTTACGCGAACAGGTGTGTTAAAAAGATGTTCACGTCGAACCAAATAAAGCGATGCTTTAGAAATGGTGTAATAGCCTCCAAACGAGTACGCTCGCGTTCGACCGCCGCGCGAGTAGCTTCAACTCCTAACGAAACAATCGTAGTACGTCTACTATATACACGTGTAAATTAGGATTCGTTTGCTCTCTCAACATCTGAAAGAGCGGTTAATCGCGCTGCAACGAAACATTCATGCGTACCATGTAAACTAGGATTCGTTCGCTCTCTCAATATTTGAAAGAGCGGTCAATCGCGCTGCCGGTTATTCGTCCAGCTCGCTCATTAGCTATGAAAAGCTATCGAGTTACTTCGAACGCATAGCTTAAAACTTTGCCATTGCGTAACGAATATTCCCGGCTCAAACGAATCGTTGATATTGTGCAAATTAGGAGTCGTGTGTACTCTCATACTTCGACGGCGTGGTTGTTCGCGCTCGATAATATTCGACTCGTTCACTCATTGGCTAAACGCATAGCGTTCAAGATCTCGCCGATTCGTACGAAGGTTGCAGGCTCGTTACCGCCGCTTCACGCGCTTTAGATTATTTCGTCAGCATTTTGAAAACTACGGTAAATATTTTCCTTTTAAATAATTATAATCGCGTGGAAATGACCTTACGCGAAAGTAGGCTTTTCGCTAGAGATAGTTCCGCAAAGATAAAAACTGATGGAGCAACCTTAGCTACGCGCTGGCCCGCGCTCATCACCGAACTTAGTTGCCGTCGTAACGTAGATTCCACGTTCCGGTTTGTAATTCGTTTCGAAACTTTTTGACACAATTTACCTTTTAGACTTTTACGCATCCGCGAGTACGGTTTTGTTTCATCACGATCGAAGACGATCGCTCGAGTTTACATTACGAGAATGCGTATTTTGCGGCGAAAGGCCGAGTCGAGTTTCGTTTAGTTATTTATTTTAGCTTTTAGGTAAACTCGTAACGCCGACATACGAGTTGCGCAATTAAAAGGAAATCTTAACGCGAGTTTCTTGAGCTATTACGCCGCGCGAAATGAAAACGAATCGAAATTATATCCTCTTTAAAATACACGGGTAGCAGCGGCGCATGGCTGGTGAAGATGAGGAGATTGAAGCTAGCCGGATAGCATCAAGTACTAATAATATTCATATTATCCAGTTTCGGCTAAAACCTTTGAATGGAAATGATTTTTTATTTTATATCAAAAGATAGAGCGAATTAAAAGACTTTTAAATGGAAATGATTTTTTATTTTATATCAAAAGATAGAGCGAATTAAAAGACTTTTAAATGGAAATGATTTTTTATTTTATATCAAAAGATAGAGCGAATTAAAAGACTTTTAAATGGAAATGATTTTTTATTTTATATCAAAAGATAGAGCGAATTAAAAGACTTTTAAATGGAAATGATTTTTTATTTTACATCAAGAGATAGAGCGAATTAAAAGACTTTCAAGCGGAAATGATTTTTTATTTTACATCAAGAGATAGAGCGAATTAAAAGACTTTCGAGCGGAAATGATTTTTTATTCTATATCAAGAGATAGAGTGAATTAAAGAAGCTTGAAAATTCTAAATTAGTATAATTTTGATAAAAACTAAAGGTCTACAGCACCCGGTATTCCCAGGCGGTCACCCATCCAAGTACTAACCGGGCTCGACGTTGCTTAGCTTCAGTGATCGGACGAGAACTGGCGTTTTCAACGTGATATGGCCGTAGACATTTAGTAAGCTTCAACAGACGCTAATGAGAAACGTGGCAATAATCAGCGAACGCCCATTGGACAATATAGTCACGGCTTGGTGAGCATTATTATAACTCTGCGTTAATAGCGTGTCTCGAAGAGCGCATCAGTGTCTACGGCCATATCACGTTGAAAACGCCAGTTCTCGTCCGATCACTGAAGCTAAGCAACGTCGAGCCCGGTTAGTACTTGGATGGGTGACCGCCTGGGAATACCGGGTGCTGTAGACTTTTTATTTATTTTTACATCTTGCTATCTTCATCGCGATCTTCGCGCTATCTTCATCTACATGTACATGTACATGTTCATGTACATGAACATGTACTACGTATGCGTTATATATATATACATATACTATGTACTACGTACGTGTAGTGTGTAACAGTATATATAACTTTGCTGCTGCATTTCCGCGTCAAAACCCTTCTGGCAAGCGTGATCAATTAAAGCGCGACACTTTTTGTAGTCGAAGGATGTACTCTACTCGTGTATAACGAAAACTGTTGCAGCGTCCGATCTCAACATAAAAATAACATATTCTCACTTTTAATCCGAAGAAATCTCTTTTAAAGGAAGTTTGTTACTTTTTCTCGACATAAAGTGACGCGCTATCGTAGATCTTATTAGTTTACCGGCTATCTAATGTCTACGCGTGTAAAGACAGGTGAGTAGTAAGCGCCGTTCTTTGGCTTGTTCTTCTCATCTACGAGTTCGAAAGAAAACAGCCCTACATAGAAAGCTTTTACTTACGCGAACAGGTGTGTTAAAAAGATGTTCACGTCGAACCAAATAAAGCGATGCTTTAGAAATGGTGTAATAGCCTCCAAACGAGTACGCTCGCGTTCGACCGCCGCGCGAGTAGCTTCAACTCCTAACGAAACAATCGTAGTACGTCTACTATATACACGTGTAAATTAGGATTCGTTTGCTCTCTCAACATCTGAAAGAGCGGTTAATCGCGCTGCAACGAAACATTCATGCGTACCATGTAAACTAGGATTCGTTCGCTCTCTCAATATTTGAAAGAGCGGTCAATCGCGCTGCCGGTTATTCGTCCAGCTCGCTCATTAGCTATGAAAAGCTATCGAGTTACTTCGAACGCATAGCTTAAAACTTTGCCATTGCGTAACGAATATTCCCGGCTCAAACGAATCGTTGATATTGTGCAAATTAGGAGTCGTGTGTACTCTCATACTTCGACGGCGTGGTTGTTCGCGCTCGATAATATTCGACTCGTTCACTCATTGGCTAAACGCATAGCGTTCAAGATCTCGCCGATTCGTACGAAGGTTGCAGGCTCGTTACCGCCGCTTCACGCGCTTTAGATTATTTCGTCAGCATTTTGAAAACTACGGTAAATATTTTCCTTTTAAATAATTATAATCGCGTGGAAATGACCTTACGCGAAAGTAGGCTTTTCGCTAGAGATAGTTCCGCAAAGATAAAAACTGATGGAGCAACCTTAGCTACGCGCTGGCCCGCGCTCATCACCGAACTTAGTTGCCGTCGTAACGTAGATTCCACGTTCCGGTTTGTAATTCGTTTCGAAACTTTTTGACACAATTTACCTTTTAGACTTTTACGCATCCGCGAGTACGGTTTTGTTTCATCACGATCGAAGACGATCGCTCGAGTTTACATTACGAGAATGCGTATTTTGCGGCGAAAGGCCGAGTCGAGTTTCGTTTAGTTATTTATTTTAGCTTTTAGGTAAACTCGTAACGCCGACATACGAGTTGCGCAATTAAAAGGAAATCTTAACGCGAGTTTCTTGAGCTATTACGCCGCGCAAAATGAAAACGAATCGAAATTATATCCTCTTTAAAATACACGGGTAGCAGCGGCGCATGGCTGGTGAAGATGAGGAGATTGAAGCTAGCCGGATAGCATCAAGTACTAATAATATTCATATTATCCAGTTTCGGCTAAAACCTTTGAATGGAAATGATTTTTTATTTTATATCAAAAGATAGAGCGAATTAAAAGACTTTTAAATGGAAATGATTTTTTATTTTATATCAAAAGATAGAGCGAATTAAAAGACTTTTAAATGGAAATGATTTTTTATTTTACATCAAGAGATAGAGCGAATTAAAAGACTTTCAAGCGGAAATGATTTTTTATTTTACATCAAGAGATAGAGCGAATTAAAAGACTTTCGAGCGGAAATGATTTTTTATTCTATATCAAGAGATAGAGTGAATTAAAGAAGCTTGAAAATTCTAAATTAGTATAATTTTGATAAAAACTAAAGGTCTACAGCACCCGGTATTCCCAGGCGGTCACCCATCCAAGTACTAACCGGGCTCGACGTTGCTTAGCTTCAGTGATCGGACGAGAACTGGCGTTTTCAACGTGATATGGCCGTAGACATTTAGTAAGCTTCAACAGACGCTAATGAGAAACGTGGCAATAATCAGCGAACGCCCATTGGACAATATAGTCACGGCTTGGTGAGCATTATTATAACTCTGCGTTAATAGCGTGTCTCGAAGAGCGCATCAGTGTCTACGGCCATATCACGTTGAAAACGCCAGTTCTCGTCCGATCACTGAAGCTAAGCAACGTCGAGCCCGGTTAGTACTTGGATGGGTGACCGCCTGGGAATACCGGGTGCTGTAGACTTTTTATTTATTTTTACATCTTGCTATCTTCATCGCGATCTTCGCGCTATCTTCATCTACATGTACATGTACATGTTCATGTACATGAACATGTACTACGTATGCGTTATATATATATACATATACTATGTACTACGTACGTGTAGTGTGTAACAGTATATATAACTTTGCTGCTGCATTTCCGCGTCAAAACCCTTCTGGCAAGCGTGATCAATTAAAGCGCGACACTTTTTGTAGTCGAAGGATGTACTCTACTCGTGTATAACGAAAACTGTTGCAGCGTCCGATCTCAACATAAAAATAACATATTCTCACTTTTAATCCGAAGAAATCTCTTTTAAAGGAAGTTTGTTACTTTTTCTCGACATAAAGTGACGCGCTATCGTAGATCTTATTAGTTTACCGGCTATCTAATGTCTACGCGTGTAAAGACAGGTGAGTAGTAAGCGCCGTTCTTTGGCTTGTTCTTCTCATCTACGAGTTCGAAAGAAAACAGCCCTACATAGAAAGCTTTTACTTACGCGAACAGGTGTGTTAAAAAGATGTTCACGTCGAACCAAATAAAGCGATGCTTTAGAAATGGTGTAATAGCCTCCAAACGAGTACGCTCGCGTTCGACCGCCGCGCGAGTAGCTTCAACTCCTAACGAAACAATCGTAGTACGTCTACTATATACACGTGTAAATTAGGATTCGTTTGCTCTCTCAACATCTGAAAGAGCGGTTAATCGCGCTGCAACGAAACATTCATGCGTACCATGTAAACTAGGATTCGTTCGCTCTCTCAATATTTGAAAGAGCGGTCAATCGCGCTGCCGGTTATTCGTCCAGCTCGCTCATTAGCTATGAAAAGCTATCGAGTTACTTCGAACGCATAGCTTAAAACTTTGCCATTGCGTAACGAATATTCCCGGCTCAAACGAATCGTTGATATTGTGCAAATTAGGAGTCGTGTGTACTCTCATACTTCGACGGCGTGGTTGTTCGCGCTCGATAATATTCGACTCGTTCACTCATTGGCTAAACGCATAGCGTTCAAGATCTCGCCGATTCGTACGAAGGTTGCAGGCTCGTTACCGCCGCTTCACGCGCTTTAGATTATTTCGTCAGCATTTTGAAAACTACGGTAAATATTTTCCTTTTAAATAATTATAATCGCGTGGAAATGACCTTACGCGAAAGTAGGCTTTTCGCTAGAGATAGTTCCGCAAAGATAAAAACTGATGGAGCAACCTTAGCTACGCGCTGGCCCGCGCTCATCACCGAACTTAGTTGCCGTCGTAACGTAGATTCCACGTTCCGGTTTGTAATTCGTTTCGAAACTTTTTGACACAATTTACCTTTTAGACTTTTACGCATCCGCGAGTACGGTTTTGTTTCATCACGATCGAAGACGATCGCTCGAGTTTACATTACGAGAATGCGTATTTTGCGGCGAAAGGCCGAGTCGAGTTTCGTTTAGTTATTTATTTTAGCTTTTAGGTAAACTCGTAACGCCGACATACGAGTTGCGCAATTAAAAGGAAATCTTAACGCGAGTTTCTTGAGCTATTACGCCGCGCAAAATGAAAACGAATCGAAATTATATCCTCTTTAAAATACACGGGTAGCAGCGGCGCATGGCTGGTGAAGATGAGGAGATTGAAGCTAGCCGGATAGCATCAAGTACTAATAATATTCATATTATCCAGTTTCGGCTAAAACCTTTGAATGGAAATGATTTTTTATTTTATATCAAAAGATAGAGCGAATTAAAAGACTTTTAAATGGAAATGATTTTTTATTTTATATCAAAAGATAGAGCGAATTAAAAGACTTTTAAATGGAAATGATTTTTTATTTTATATCAAGAGATAGAGCGAATTAAGAGACTTTTAAATGGAAATGATTTTTTGTTTTAAATCAAGAGATAGAGCGAATTAAAAGACTTTTAAATGGAAATGATTTTTTATTTTACATCAAGAGATAGAGCGAATTAAAAGACTTTCAAGCGGAAATGATTTTTTATTTTACATCAAGAGATAGAGCGAATTAAAAGACTTTCGAGCGGAAATGATTTTTTATTCTATATCAAGAGATAGAGTGAATTAAAGAAGCTTGAAAATTCTAAATTAGTATAATTTTGATAAAAACTAAAGGTCTACAGCACCCGGTATTCCCAGGCGGTCACCCATCCAAGTACTAACCGGGCTCGACGTTGCTTAGCTTCAGTGATCGGACGAGAACTGGCGTTTTCAACGTGATATGGCCGTAGACATTTAGTAAGCTTCAACAGACGCTAATGAGAAACGTGGCAATAATCAGCGAACGCCCATTGGACAATATAGTCACGGCTTGGTGAGCATTATTATAACTCTGCGTTAATAGCGTGTCTCGAAGAGCGCATCAGTGTCTACGGCCATATCACGTTGAAAACGCCAGTTCTCGTCCGATCACTGAAGCTAAGCAACGTCGAGCCCGGTTAGTACTTGGATGGGTGACCGCCTGGGAATACCGGGTGCTGTAGACTTTTTATTTATTTTTACATCTTGCTATCTTCATCGCGATCTTCGCGCTATCTTCATCTACATGTACATGTACATGTTCATGTACATGAACATGTACTACGTATGCGTTATATATATATACATATACTATGTACTACGTACGTGTAGTGTGTAACAGTATATATAACTTTGCTGCTGCATTTCCGCGTCAAAACCCTTCTGGCAAGCGTGATCAATTAAAGCGCGACACTTTTTGTAGTCGAAGGATGTACTCTACTCGTGTATAACGAAAACTGTTGCAGCGTCCGATCTCAACATAAAAATAACATATTCTCACTTTTAATCCGAAGAAATCTCTTTTAAAGGAAGTTTGTTACTTTTTCTCGACATAAAGTGACGCGCTATCGTAGATCTTATTAGTTTACCGGCTATCTAATGTCTACGCGTGTAAAGACAGGTGAGTAGTAAGCGCCGTTCTTTGGCTTGTTCTTCTCATCTACGAGTTCGAAAGAAAACAGCCCTACATAGAAAGCTTTTACTTACGCGAACAGGTGTGTTAAAAAGATGTTCACGTCGAACCAAATAAAGCGATGCTTTAGAAATGGTGTAATAGCCTCCAAACGAGTACGCTCGCGTTCGACCGCCGCGCGAGTAGCTTCAACTCCTAACGAAACAATCGTAGTACGTCTACTATATACACGTGTAAATTAGGATTCGTTTGCTCTCTCAACATCTGAAAGAGCGGTTAATCGCGCTGCAACGAAACATTCATGCGTACCATGTAAACTAGGATTCGTTCGCTCTCTCAATATTTGAAAGAGCGGTCAATCGCGCTGCCGGTTATTCGTCCAGCTCGCTCATTAGCTATGAAAAGCTATCGAGTTACTTCGAACGCATAGCTTAAAACTTTGCCATTGCGTAACGAATATTCCCGGCTCAAACGAATCGTTGATATTGTGCAAATTAGGAGTCGTGTGTACTCTCATACTTCGACGGCGTGGTTGTTCGCGCTCGATAATATTCGACTCGTTCACTCATTGGCTAAACGCATAGCGTTCAAGATCTCGCCGATTCGTACGAAGGTTGCAGGCTCGTTACCGCCGCTTCACGCGCTTTAGATTATTTCGTCAGCATTTTGAAAACTACGGTAAATATTTTCCTTTTAAATAATTATAATCGCGTGGAAATGACCTTACGCGAAAGTAGGCTTTTCGCTAGAGATAGTTCCGCAAAGATAAAAACTGATGGAGCAACCTTAGCTACGCGCTGGCCCGCGCTCATCACCGAACTTAGTTGCCGTCGTAACGTAGATTCCACGTTCCGGTTTGTAATTCGTTTCGAAACTTTTTGACACAATTTACCTTTTAGACTTTTACGCATCCGCGAGTACGGTTTTGTTTCATCACGATCGAAGACGATCGCTCGAGTTTACATTACGAGAATGCGTATTTTGCGGCGAAAGGCCGAGTCGAGTTTCGTTTAGTTATTTATTTTAGCTTTTAGGTAAACTCGTAACGCCGACATACGAGTTGCGCAATTAAAAGGAAATCTTAACGCGAGTTTCTTGAGCTATTACGCCGCGCGAAATGAAAACGAATCGAAATTATATCCTCTTTAAAATACACGGGTAGCAGCGGCGCATGGCTGGTGAAGATGAGGAGATTGAAGCTAGCCGGATAGCATCAAGTACTAATAATATTCATATTATCCAGTTTCGGCTAAAACCTTTGAATGGAAATGATTTTTTATTTTATATCAAAAGATAGAGCGAATTAAAAGACTTTTAAATGGAAATGATTTTTTATTTTATATCAAAAGATAGAGCGAATTAAAAGACTTTTAAATGGAAATGATTTTTTATTTTATATCAAGAGATAGAGCGAATTAAGAGACTTTTAAATGGAAATGATTTTTTGTTTTAAATCAAGAGATAGAGCGAATTAAAAGACTTTTAAATGGAAATGATTTTTTATTTTACATCAAGAGATAGAGCGAATTAAAAGACTTTCAAGCGGAAATGATTTTTTATTTTACATCAAGAGATAGAGCGAATTAAAAGACTTTCAAGCGGAAATGATTTTTTATTCTATATCAAGAGATAGAGTGAATTAAAGAAGCTTGAAAATTCTAAATTAGTATAATTTTGATAAAAACTAAAGGTCTACAGCACCCGGTATTCCCAGGCGGTCACCCATCCAAGTACTAACCGGGCTCGACGTTGCTTAGCTTCAGTGATCGGACGAGAACTGGCGTTTTCAACGTGATATGGCCGTAGACATTTAGTAAGCTTCAACAGACGCTAATGAGAAACGTGGCAATAATCAGCGAACGCCCATTGGACAATATAGTCACGGCTTGGTGAGCATTATTATAACTCTGCGTTAATAGCGTGTCTCGAAGAGCGCATCAGTGTCTACGGCCATATCACGTTGAAAACGCCAGTTCTCGTCCGATCACTGAAGCTAAGCAACGTCGAGCCCGGTTAGTACTTGGATGGGTGACCGCCTGGGAATACCGGGTGCTGTAGACTTTTTATTTATTTTTACATCTTGCTATCTTCATCGCGATCTTCGCGCTATCTTCATCTACATGTACATGTACATGTTCATGTACATGAACATGTACTACGTATGCGTTATATATATATACATATACTATGTACTACGTACGTGTAGTGTGTAACAGTATATATAACTTTGCTGCTGCATTTCCGCGTCAAAACCCTTCTGGCAAGCGTGATCAATTAAAGCGCGACACTTTTTGTAGTCGAAGGATGTACTCTACTCGTGTATAACGAAAACTGTTGCAGCGTCCGATCTCAACATAAAAATAACATATTCTCACTTTTAATCCGAAGAAATCTCTTTTAAAGGAAGTTTGTTACTTTTTCTCGACATAAAGTGACGCGCTATCGTAGATCTTATTAGTTTACCGGCTATCTAATGTCTACGCGTGTAAAGACAGGTGAGTAGTAAGCGCCGTTCTTTGGCTTGTTCTTCTCATCTACGAGTTCGAAAGAAAACAGCCCTACATAGAAAGCTTTTACTTACGCGAACAGGTGTGTTAAAAAGATGTTCACGTCGAACCAAATAAAGCGATGCTTTAGAAATGGTGTAATAGCCTCCAAACGAGTACGCTCGCGTTCGACCGCCGCGCGAGTAGCTTCAACTCCTAACGAAACAATCGTAGTACGTCTACTATATACACGTGTAAATTAGGATTCGTTTGCTCTCTCAACATCTGAAAGAGCGGTTAATCGCGCTGCAACGAAACATTCATGCGTACCATGTAAACTAGGATTCGTTCGCTCTCTCAATATTTGAAAGAGCGGTCAATCGCGCTGCCGGTTATTCGTCCAGCTCGCTCATTAGCTATGAAAAGCTATCGAGTTACTTCGAACGCATAGCTTAAAACTTTGCCATTGCGTAACGAATATTCCCGGCTCAAACGAATCGTTGATATTGTGCAAATTAGGAGTCGTGTGTACTCTCATACTTCGACGGCGTGGTTGTTCGCGCTCGATAATATTCGACTCGTTCACTCATTGGCTAAACGCATAGCGTTCAAGATCTCGCCGATTCGTACGAAGGTTGCAGGCTCGTTACCGCCGCTTCACGCGCTTTAGATTATTTCGTCAGCATTTTGAAAACTACGGTAAATATTTTCCTTTTAAATAATTATAATCGCGTGGAAATGACCTTACGCGAAAGTAGGCTTTTCGCTAGAGATAGTTCCGCAAAGATAAAAACTGATGGAGCAACCTTAGCTACGCGCTGGCCCGCGCTCATCACCGAACTTAGTTGCCGTCGTAACGTAGATTCCACGTTCCGGTTTGTAATTCGTTTCGAAACTTTTTGACACAATTTACCTTTTAGACTTTTACGCATCCGCGAGTACGGTTTTGTTTCATCACGATCGAAGACGATCGCTCGAGTTTACATTACGAGAATGCGTATTTTGCGGCGAAAGGCCGAGTCGAGTTTCGTTTAGTTATTTATTTTAGCTTTTAGGTAAACTCGTAACGCCGACATACGAGTTGCGCAATTAAAAGGAAATCTTAACGCGAGTTTCTTGAGCTATTACGCCGCGCAAAATGAAAACGAATCGAAATTATATCCTCTTTAAAATACACGGGTAGCAGCGGCGCATGGCTGGTGAAGATGAGGAGATTGAAGCTAGCCGGATAGCATCAAGTACTAATAATATTCATATTATCCAGTTTCGGCTAAAACCTTTGAATGGAAATGATTTTTTATTTTATATCAAAAGATAGAGCGAATTAAAAGACTTTTAAATGGAAATGATTTTTTATTTTATATCAAGAGATAGAGCGAATTAAGAGACTTTTAAATGGAAATGATTTTTTGTTTTAAATCAAGAGATAGAGCGAATTAAAAGACTTTTAAATGGAAATGATTTTTTATTTTACATCAAGAGATAGAGCGAATTAAAAGACTTTCAAGCGGAAATGATTTTTTATTCTATATCAAGAGATAGAGTGAATTAAAGAAGCTTGAAAATTCTAAATTAGTATAATTTTGATAAAAACTAAAGGTCTACAGCACCCGGTATTCCCAGGCGGTCACCCATCCAAGTACTAACCGGGCTCGACGTTGCTTAGCTTCAGTGATCGGACGAGAACTGGCGTTTTCAACGTGATATGGCCGTAGACATTTAGTAAGCTTCAACAGACGCTAATGAGAAACGTGGCAATAATCAGCGAACGCCCATTGGACAATATAGTCACGGCTTGGTGAGCATTATTATAACTCTGCGTTAATAGCGTGTCTCGAAGAGCGCATCAGTGTCTACGGCCATATCACGTTGAAAACGCCAGTTCTCGTCCGATCACTGAAGCTAAGCAACGTCGAGCCCGGTTAGTACTTGGATGGGTGACCGCCTGGGAATACCGGGTGCTGTAGACTTTTTATTTATTTTTACATCTTGCTATCTTCATCGCGATCTTCGCGCTATCTTCATCTACATGTACATGTACATGTTCATGTACATGAACATGTACTACGTATGCGTTATATATATATACATATACTATGTACTACGTACGTGTAGTGTGTAACAGTATATATAACTTTGCTGCTGCATTTCCGCGTCAAAACCCTTCTGGCAAGCGTGATCAATTAAAGCGCGACACTTTTTGTAGTCGAAGGATGTACTCTACTCGTGTATAACGAAAACTGTTGCAGCGTCCGATCTCAACATAAAAATAACATATTCTCACTTTTAATCCGAAGAAATCTCTTTTAAAGGAAGTTTGTTACTTTTTCTCGACATAAAGTGACGCGCTATCGTAGATCTTATTAGTTTACCGGCTATCTAATGTCTACGCGTGTAAAGACAGGTGAGTAGTAAGCGCCGTTCTTTGGCTTGTTCTTCTCATCTACGAGTTCGAAAGAAAACAGCCCTACATAGAAAGCTTTTACTTACGCGAACAGGTGTGTTAAAAAGATGTTCACGTCGAACCAAATAAAGCGATGCTTTAGAAATGGTGTAATAGCCTCCAAACGAGTACGCTCGCGTTCGACCGCCGCGCGAGTAGCTTCAACTCCTAACGAAACAATCGTAGTACGTCTACTATATACACGTGTAAATTAGGATTCGTTTGCTCTCTCAACATCTGAAAGAGCGGTTAATCGCGCTGCAACGAAACATTCATGCGTACCATGTAAACTAGGATTCGTTCGATGAAAAGCTATCGAGTTACTAGGAAGTAACTCGATAGCTTTTCATAGCTAATGAGCGAGCTGGACGAATAACCGGCAGCGCGATTGACCGCTCTCTCTCAATATTTGAAAGAGCGGTCAATCGCGCTGCCGGTTATTCGTCCAGCTCGCTCATTAGCTATGAAAAGCTATCGAGTTACTTCGAACGCATAGCTTAAAACTTTGCCATTGCGTAACGAATATTCCCGGCTCAAACGAATCGTTGATATTGTGCAAATTAGGAGTCGTGTGTACTCTCATACTTCGACGGCGTGGTTGTTCGCGCTCGATAATATTCGACTCGTTCACTCATTGGCTAAACGCATAGCGTTCAAGATCTCGCCGATTCGTACGAAGGTTGCAGGCTCGTTACCGCCGCTTCACGCGCTTTAGATTATTTCGTCAGCATTTTGAAAACTACGGTAAATATTTTCCTTTTAAATAATTATAATCGCGTGGAAATGACCTTACGCGAAAGTAGGCTTTTCGCTAGAGATAGTTCCGCAAAGATAAAAACTGATGGAGCAACCTTAGCTACGCGCTGGCCCGCGCTCATCACCGAACTTAGTTGCCGTCGTAACGTAGATTCCACGTTCCGGTTTGTAATTCGTTTCGAAACTTTTTGACACAATTTACCTTTTAGACTTTTACGCATCCGCGAGTACGGTTTTGTTTCATCACGATCGAAGACGATCGCTCGAGTTTACATTACGAGAATGCGTATTTTGCGGCGAAAGGCCGAGTCGAGTTTCGTTTAGTTATTTATTTTAGCTTTTAGGTAAACTCGTAACGCCGACATACGAGTTGCGCAATTAAAAGGAAATCTTAACGCGAGTTTCTTGAGCTATTACGCCGCGCGAAATGAAAACGAATCGAAATTATATCCTCTTTAAAATACACGGGTAGCAGCGGCGCATGGCTGGTGAAGATGAGGAGATTGAAGCTAGCCGGATAGCATCAAGTACTAATAATATTCACATTATCCAGTTTCGGCTAAAACCTTTGAATGGAAATGATTTTTTATTTTATATCAAAAGATAGAGCGAATTAAAAGACTTTTAAATGGAAATGATTTTTTATTTTATATCAAAAGATAGAGCGAATTAAAAGACTTTTAAATGGAAATGATTTTTTATTTTATATCAAGAGATAGAGCGAATTAAGAGACTTTTAAATGGAAATGATTTTTTGTTTTAAATCAAGAGATAGAGCGAATTAAAAGACTTTTAAATGGAAATGATTTTTTATTTTACATCAAGAGATAGAGCGAATTAAAAGACTTTCAAGCGGAAATGATTTTTTATTTTACATCAAGAGATAGAGCGAATTAAAAGACTTTCAAGCGGAAATGATTTTTTATTCTATATCAAGAGATAGAGTGAATTAAAGAAGCTTGAAAATTCTAAATTAGTATAATTTTGATAAAAACTAAAGGTCTACAGCACCCGGTATTCCCAGGCGGTCACCCATCCAAGTACTAACCGGGCTCGACGTTGCTTAGCTTCAGTGATCGGACGAGAACTGGCGTTTTCAACGTGATATGGCCGTAGACATTTAGTAAGCTTCAACAGACGCTAATGAGAAACGTGGCAATAATCAGCGAACGCCCATTGGACAATATAGTCACGGCTTGGTGAGCATTATTATAACTCTGCGTTAATAGCGTGTCTCGAAGAGCGCATCAGTGTCTACGGCCATATCACGTTGAAAACGCCAGTTCTCGTCCGATCACTGAAGCTAAGCAACGTCGAGCCCGGTTAGTACTTGGATGGGTGACCGCCTGGGAATACCGGGTGCTGTAGACTTTTTATTTATTTTTACATCTTGCTATCTTCATCGCGATCTTCGCGCTATCTTCATCTACATGTACATGTACATGTTCATGTACATGAACATGTACTACGTATGCGTTATATATATATACATATACTATGTACTACGTACGTGTAGTGTGTAACAGTATATATAACTTTGCTGCTGCATTTCCGCGTCAAAACCCTTCTGGCAAGCGTGATCAATTAAAGCGCGACACTTTTTGTAGTCGAAGGATGTACTCTACTCGTGTATAACGAAAACTGTTGCAGCGTCCGATCTCAACATAAAAATAACATATTCTCACTTTTAATCCGAAGAAATCTCTTTTAAAGGAAGTTTGTTACTTTTTCTCGACATAAAGTGACGCGCTATCGTAGATCTTATTAGTTTACCGGCTATCTAATGTCTACGCGTGTAAAGACAGGTGAGTAGTAAGCGCCGTTCTTTGGCTTGTTCTTCTCATCTACGAGTTCGAAAGAAAACAGCCCTACATAGAAAGCTTTTACTTACGCGAACAGGTGTGTTAAAAAGATGTTCACGTCGAACCAAATAAAGCGATGCTTTAGAAATGGTGTAATAGCCTCCAAACGAGTACGCTCGCGTTCGACCGCCGCGCGAGTAGCTTCAACTCCTAACGAAACAATCGTAGTACGTCTACTATATACACGTGTAAATTAGGATTCGTTTGCTCTCTCAACATCTGAAAGAGCGGTTAATCGCGCTGCAACGAAACATTCATGCGTACCATGTAAA
This sequence comes from Watersipora subatra, assembly GCF_963576615.1. NCBI lineage: Eukaryota > Metazoa > Bryozoa > Gymnolaemata > Cheilostomatida > Watersiporidae > Watersipora > Watersipora subatra. Next base: position 12,994,690 of record NC_088718.1, read on the forward strand.
CTAGGATTCGTTCGATGAAAAGCTATCGAGTTACTAGGAAGTAACTCGATAGCTTTTCATAGCTAATGAGCGAGCTGGACGAATAACCGGCAGCGCGATTGACCGCTCTCTCTCAATATTTGAAAGAGCGGTCAATCGCGCTGCCGGTTATTCGTCCAGCTCGCTCATTAGCTATGAAAAGCTATCGAGTTACTTCGAACGCATAGCTTAAAACTTTGCCATTGCGTAACGAATATTCCCGGCTCAAACGAATCGTTGATATTGTGCAAATTAGGAGTCGTGTGTACTCTCATACTTCGACGGCGTGGTTGTTCGCGCTCGATAATATTCGACTCGTTCACTCATTGGCTAAACGCATAGCGTTCAAGATCTCGCCGATTCGTACGAAGGTTGCAGGCTCGTTACCGCCGCTTCACGCGCTTTAGATTATTTCGTCAGCATTTTGAAAACTACGGTAAATATTTTCCTTTTAAATAATTATAATCGCGTGGAAATGACCTTACGCGAAAGTAGGCTTTTCGCTAGAGATAGTTCCGCAAAGATAAAAACTGATGGAGCAACCTTAGCTACGCGCTGGCCCGCGCTCATCACCGAACTTAGTTGCCGTCGTAACGTAGATTCCACGTTCCGGTTTGTAATTCGTTTCGAAACTTTTTGACACAATTTACCTTTTAGACTTTTACGCATCCGCGAGTACGGTTTTGTTTCATCACGATCGAAGACGATCGCTCGAGTTTACATTACGAGAATGCGTATTTTGCGGCGAAAGGCCGAGTCGAGTTTCGTTTAGTTATTTATTTTAGCTTTTAGGTAAACTCGTAACGCCGACATACGAGTTGCGCAATTAAAAGGAAATCTTAACGCGAGTTTCTTGAGCTATTACGCCGCGCGAAATGAAAACGAATCGAAATTATATCCTCTTTAAAATACACGGGTAGCAGCGGCGCATGGCTGGTGAAGATGAGGAGATTGAAGCTAGCCGGATAGCATCAAGTACTAATAATATTCATATTATCCAGTTTCGGCTAAAACCTTTGAATGGAAATGATTTTTTATTTTATATCAAAAGATAGAGCGAATTAAAAGACTTTTAAATGGAAATGATTTTTTATTTTATATCAAAAGATAGAGCGAATTAAAAGACTTTTAAATGGAAATGATTTTTTATTTTATATCAAGAGATAGAGCGAATTAAGAGACTTTTAAATGGAAATGATTTTTTGTTTTAAATCAAGAGATAGAGCGAATTAAAAGACTTTTAAATGGAAATGATTTTTTGTTTTAAATCAAGAGATAGAGCGAATTAAAAGACTTTTAAATGGAAATGATTTTTTATTTTACAACAAGAGATAGAGCGAATTAAAAGACTTTCAAGCGGAAATGATTTTTTATTTTACATCAAGAGATAGAGCGAATTAAAAGACTTTTAAATGGAAATGATTTTTTATTTTATATCAAGAGATAGAGCGAATTAAGAGACTTTTAAATGGAAATGATTTTTTGTTTTAAATCAAGAGATAGAGCGAATTAAAAGACTTTTAAATGGAAATGATTTTTTATTTTACATCAAGAGATAGAGCGAATTAAAAGACTTTCAAGCGGAAATGATTTTTTATTTTACATCAAGAGATAGAGCGAATTAAAAGACTTTCAAGCGGAAATGATTTTTTATTCTATATCAAGAGATAGAGTGAATTAAAGAAGCTTGAAAATTCTAAATTAGTATAATTTTGATAAAAACTAAAGGTCTACAGCACCCGGTATTCCCAGGCGGTCACCCATCCAAGTACTAACCGGGCTCGACGTTGCTTAGCTTCAGTGATCGGACGAGAACTGGCGTTTTCAACGTGATATGGCCGTAGACATTTAGTAAGCTTCAACAGACGCTAATGAGAAACGTGGCAATAATCAGCGAACGCCCATTGGACAATATAGTCACGGCTTGGTGAGCATTATTATAACTCTGCGTTAATAGCGTGTCTCGAAGAGCGCATCAGTGTCTACGGCCATATCACGTTGAAAACGCCAGTTCTCGTCCGATCACTGAAGCTAAGCAACGTCGAGCCCGGTTAGTACTTGGATGGGTGACCGCCTGGGAATACCGGGTGCTGTAGACTTTTTATTTATTTTTACATCTTGCTATCTTCATCGCGATCTTCGCGCTATCTTCATCTACATGTACATGTACATGTTCATGTACATGAACATGTACTACGTATGCGTTATATATATATACATATACTATGTACTACGTACGTGTAGTGTGTAACAGTATATATAACTTTGCTGCTGCATTTCCGCGTCAAAACCCTTCTGGCAAGCGTGATCAATTAAAGCGCGACACTTTTTGTAGTCGAAGGATGTACTCTACTCGTGTATAACGAAAACTGTTGCAGCGTCCGATCTCAACATAAAAATAACATATTCTCACTTTTAATCCGAAGAAATCTCTTTTAAAGGAAGTTTGTTACTTTTTCTCGACATAAAGTGACGCGCTATCGTAGATCTTATTAGTTTACCGGCTATCTAATGTCTACGCGTGTAAAGACAGGTGAGTAGTAAGCGCCGTTCTTTGGCTTGTTCTTCTCATCTACGAGTTCGAAAGAAAACAGCCCTACATAGAAAGCTTTTACTTACGCGAACAGGTGTGTTAAAAAGATGTTCACGTCGAACCAAATAAAGCGATGCTTTAGAAATGGTGTAATAGCCTCCAAACGAGTACGCTCGCGTTCGACCGCCGCGCGAGTAGCTTCAACTCCTAACGAAACAATCGTAGTACGTCTACTATATACACGTGTAAATTAGGATTCGTTTGCTCTCTCAACATCTGAAAGAGCGGTTAATCGCGCTGCAACGAAACATTCATGCGTACCATGTAAACTAGGATTCGTTCGATGAAAAGCTATCGAGTTACTAGGAAGTAACTCGATAGCTTTTCATAGCTAATGAGCGAGCTGGACGAATAACCGGCAGCGCGATTGACCGCTCTCTCTCAATATTTGAAAGAGCGGTCAATCGCGCTGCCGGTTATTCGTCCAGCTCGCTCATTAGCTATGAAAAGCTATCGAGTTACTTCGAACGCATAGCTTAAAACTTTGCCATTGCGTAACGAATATTCCCGGCTCAAACGAATCGTTGATATTGTGCAAATTAGGAGTCGTGTGTACTCTCATACTTCGACGGCGTGGTTGTTCGCGCTCGATAATATTCGACTCGTTCACTCATTGGCTAAACGCATAGCGTTCAAGATCTCGCCGATTCGTACGAAGGTTGCAGGCTCGTTACCGCCGCTTCACGCGCTTTAGATTATTTCGTCAGCATTTTGAAAACTACGGTAAATATTTTCCTTTTAAATAATTATAATCGCGTGGAAATGACCTTACGCGAAAGTAGGCTTTTCGCTAGAGATAGTTCCGCAAAGATAAAAACTGATGGAGCAACCTTAGCTACGCGCTGGCCCGCGCTCATCACCGAACTTAGTTGCCGTCGTAACGTAGATTCCACGTTCCGGTTTGTAATTCGTTTCGAAACTTTTTGACACAATTTACCTTTTAGACTTTTACGCATCCGCGAGTACGGTTTTGTTTCATCACGATCGAAGACGATCGCTCGAGTTTACATTACGAGAATGCGTATTTTGCGGCGAAAGGCCGAGTCGAGTTTCGTTTAGTTATTTATTTTAGCTTTTAGGTAAACTCGTAACGCCGACATACGAGTTGCGCAATTAAAAGGAAATCTTAACGCGAGTTTCTTGAGCTATTACGCCGCGCGAAATGAAAACGAATCGAAATTATATCCTCTTTAAAATACACGGGTAGCAGCGGCGCATGGCTGGTGAAGATGAGGAGATTGAAGCTAGCCGGATAGCATCAAGTACTAATAATATTCACATTATCCAGTTTCGGCTAAAACCTTTGAATGGAAATGATTTTTTATTTTATATCAAAAGATAGAGCGAATTAAAAGACTTTTAAATGGAAATGATTTTTTATTTTATATCAAAAGATAGAGCGAATTAAAAGACTTTTAAATGGAAATGATTTTTTATTTTATATCAAGAGATAGAGCGAATTAAGAGACTTTTAAATGGAAATGATTTTTTGTTTTAAATCAAGAGATAGAGCGAATTAAAAGACTTTTAAATGGAAATGATTTTTTATTTTACATCAAGAGATAGAGCGAATTAAAAGACTTTCAAGCGGAAATGATTTTTTATTTTACATCAAGAGATAGAGCGAATTAAAAGACTTTCAAGCGGAAATGATTTTTTATTCTATATCAAGAGATAGAGTGAATTAAAGAAGCTTGAAAATTCTAAATTAGTATAATTTTGATAAAAACTAAAGGTCTACAGCACCCGGTATTCCCAGGCGGTCACCCATCCAAGTACTAACCGGGCTCGACGTTGCTTAGCTTCAGTGATCGGACGAGAACTGGCGTTTTCAACGTGATATGGCCGTAGACATTTAGTAAGCTTCAACAGACGCTAATGAGAAACGTGGCAATAATCAGCGAACGCCCATTGGACAATATAGTCACGGCTTGGTGAGCATTATTATAACTCTGCGTTAATAGCGTGTCTCGAAGAGCGCATCAGTGTCTACGGCCATATCACGTTGAAAACGCCAGTTCTCGTCCGATCACTGAAGCTAAGCAACGTCGAGCCCGGTTAGTACTTGGATGGGTGACCGCCTGGGAATACCGGGTGCTGTAGACTTTTTATTTATTTTTACATCTTGCTATCTTCATCGCGATCTTCGCGCTATCTTCATCTACATGTACATGTACATGTTCATGTACATGAACATGTACTACGTATGCGTTATATATATATACATATACTATGTACTACGTACGTGTAGTGTGTAACAGTATATATAACTTTGCTGCTGCATTTCCGCGTCAAAACCCTTCTGGCAAGCGTGATCAATTAAAGCGCGACACTTTTTGTAGTCGAAGGATGTACTCTACTCGTGTATAACGAAAACTGTTGCAGCGTCCGATCTCAACATAAAAATAACATATTCTCACTTTTAATCCGAAGAAATCTCTTTTAAAGGAAGTTTGTTACTTTTTCTCGACATAAAGTGACGCGCTATCGTAGATCTTATTAGTTTACCGGCTATCTAATGTCTACGCGTGTAAAGACAGGTGAGTAGTAAGCGCCGTTCTTTGGCTTGTTCTTCTCATCTACGAGTTCGAAAGAAAACAGCCCTACATAGAAAGCTTTTACTTACGCGAACAGGTGTGTTAAAAAGATGTTCACGTCGAACCAAATAAAGCGATGCTTTAGAAATGGTGTAATAGCCTCCAAACGAGTACGCTCGCGTTCGACCGCCGCGCGAGTAGCTTCAACTCCTAACGAAACAATCGTAGTACGTCTACTATATACACGTGTAAATTAGGATTCGTTTGCTCTCTCAACATCTGAAAGAGCGGTTAATCGCGCTGCAACGAAACATTCATGCGTACCATGTAAACTAGGATTCGTTCGCTCTCTCAATATTTGAAAGAGCGGTCAATCGCGCTGCCGGTTATTCGTCCAGCTCGCTCATTAGCTATGAAAAGCTATCGAGTTACTTCGAACGCATAGCTTAAAACTTTGCCATTGCGTAACGAATATTCCCGGCTCAAACGAATCGTTGATATTGTGCAAATTAGGAGTCGTGTGTACTCTCATACTTCGACGGCGTGGTTGTTCGCGCTCGATAATATTCGACTCGTTCACTCATTGGCTAAACGCATAGCGTTCAAGATCTCGCCGATTCGTACGAAGGTTGCAGGCTCGTTACCGCCGCTTCACGCGCTTTAGATTATTTCGTCAGCATTTTGAAAACTACGGTAAATATTTTCCTTTTAAATAATTATAATCGCGTGGAAATGACCTTACGCGAAAGTAGGCTTTTCGCTAGAGATAGTTCCGCAAAGATAAAAACTGATGGAGCAACCTTAGCTACGCGCTGGCCCGCGCTCATCACCGAACTTAGTTGCCGTCGTAACGTAGATTCCACGTTCCGGTTTGTAATTCGTTTCGAAACTTTTTGACACAATTTACCTTTTAGACTTTTACGCATCCGCGAGTACGGTTTTGTTTCATCACGATCGAAGACGATCGCTCGAGTTTACATTACGAGAATGCGTATTTTGCGGCGAAAGGCCGAGTCGAGTTTCGTTTAGTTATTTATTTTAGCTTTTAGGTAAACTCGTAACGCCGACATACGAGTTGCGCAATTAAAAGGAAATCTTAACGCGAGTTTCTTGAGCTATTACGCCGCGCAAAATGAAAACGAATCGAAATTATATCCTCTTTAAAATACACGGGTAGCAGCGGCGCATGGCTGGTGAAGATGAGGAGATTGAAGCTAGCCGGATAGCATCAAGTACTAATAATATTCATATTATCCAGTTTCGGCTAAAACCTTTGAATGGAAATGATTTTTTATTTTATATCAAAAGATAGAGCGAATTAAAAGACTTTTAAATGGAAATGATTTTTTATTTTATATCAAGAGATAGAGCGAATTAAGAGACTTTTAAATGGAAATGATTTTTTGTTTTAAATCAAGAGATAGAGCGAATTAAAAGACTTTTAAATGGAAATGATTTTTTATTTTACATCAAGAGATAGAGCGAATTAAAAGACTTTCAAGCGGAAATGATTTTTTATTCTATATCAAGAGATAGAGTGAATTAAAGAAGCTTGAAAATTCTAAATTAGTATAATTTTGATAAAAACTAAAGGTCTACAGCACCCGGTATTCCCAGGCGGTCACCCATCCAAGTACTAACCGGGCTCGACGTTGCTTAGCTTCAGTGATCGGACGAGAACTGGCGTTTTCAACGTGATATGGCCGTAGACATTTAGTAAGCTTCAACAGACGCTAATGAGAAACGTGGCAATAATCAGCGAACGCCCATTGGACAATATAGTCACGGCTTGGTGAGCATTATTATAACTCTGCGTTAATAGCGTGTCTCGAAGAGCGCATCAGTGTCTACGGCCATATCACGTTGAAAACGCCAGTTCTCGTCCGATCACTGAAGCTAAGCAACGTCGAGCCCGGTTAGTACTTGGATGGGTGACCGCCTGGGAATACCGGGTGCTGTAGACTTTTTATTTATTTTTACATCTTGCTATCTTCATCGCGATCTTCGCGCTATCTTCATCTACATGTACATGTACATGTTCATGTACATGAACATGTACTACGTATGCGTTATATATATATACATATACTATGTACTACGTACGTGTAGTGTGTAACAGTATATATAACTTTGCTGCTGCATTTCCGCGTCAAAACCCTTCTGGCAAGCGTGATCAATTAAAGCGCGACACTTTTTGTAGTCGAAGGATGTACTCTACTCGTGTATAACGAAAACTGTTGCAGCGTCCGATCTCAACATAAAAATAACATATTCTCACTTTTAATCCGAAGAAATCTCTTTTAAAGGAAGTTTGTTACTTTTTCTCGACATAAAGTGACGCGCTATCGTAGATCTTATTAGTTTACCGGCTATCTAATGTCTACGCGTGTAAAGACAGGTGAGTAGTAAGCGCCGTTCTTTGGCTTGTTCTTCTCATCTACGAGTTCGAAAGAAAACAGCCCTACATAGAAAGCTTTTACTTACGCGAACAGGTGTGTTAAAAAGATGTTCACGTCGAACCAAATAAAGCGATGCTTTAGAAATGGTGTAATAGCCTCCAAACGAGTACGCTCGCGTTCGACCGCCGCGCGAGTAGCTTCAACTCCTAACGAAACAATCGTAGTACGTCTACTATATACACGTGTAAATTAGGATTCGTTTGCTCTCTCAACATCTGAAAGAGCGGTTAATCGCGCTGCAACGAAACATTCATGCGTACCATGTAAACTAGGATTCGTTCGATGAAAAGCTATCGAGTTACTAGGAAGTAACTCGATAGCTTTTCATAGCTAATGAGCGAGCTGGACGAATAACCGGCAGCGCGATTGACCGCTCTCTCTCAATATTTGAAAGAGCGGTCAATCGCGCTGCCGGTTATTCGTCCAGCTCGCTCATTAGCTATGAAAAGCTATCGAGTTACTTCGAACGCATAGCTTAAAACTTTGCCATTGCGTAACGAATATTCCCGGCTCAAACGAATCGTTGATATTGTGCAAATTAGGAGTCGTGTGTACTCTCATACTTCGACGGCGTGGTTGTTCGCGCTCGATAATATTCGACTCGTTCACTCATTGGCTAAACGCATAGCGTTCAAGATCTCGCCGATTCGTACGAAGGTTGCAGGCTCGTTACCGCCGCTTCACGCGCTTTAGATTATTTCGTCAGCATTTTGAAAACTACGGTAAATATTTTCCTTTTAAATAATTATAATCGCGTGGAAATGACCTTACGCGAAAGTAGGCTTTTCGCTAGAGATAGTTCCGCAAAGATAAAAACTGATGGAGCAACCTTAGCTACGCGCTGGCCCGCGCTCATCACCGAACTTAGTTGCCGTCGTAACGTAGATTCCACGTTCCGGTTTGTAATTCGTTTCGAAACTTTTTGACACAATTTACCTTTTAGACTTTTACGCATCCGCGAGTACGGTTTTGTTTCATCACGATCGAAGACGATCGCTCGAGTTTACATCACGAGAATGCGTATTTTGCGGCGAAAGGCCGAGTCGAGTTTCGTTTAGTTATTTATTTTAGCTTTTAGGTAAACTCGTAACGCCGACATACGAGTTGCGCAATTAAAAGGAAATCTTAACGCGAGTTTCTTGAGCTATTACGCCGCGCGAAATGAAAACGAATCGAAATTATATCCTCTTTAAAATACACGGGTAGCAGCGGCGCATGGCTGGTGAAGATGAGGAGATTGAAGCTAGCCGGATAGCATCAAGTACTAATAATATTCATATTATCCAGTTTCGGCTAAAACCTTTGAATGGAAATGATTTTTTATTTTATATCAAAAGATAGAGCGAATTAAAAGACTTTTAAATGGAAATGATTTTTTATTTTATATCAAAAGATAGAGCGAATTAAAAGACTTTTAAATGGAAATGATTTTTTATTTTATATCAAGAGATAGAGCGAATTAAGAGACTTTTAAATGGAAATGATTTTTTGTTTTAAATCAAGAGATAGAGCGAATTAAAAGACTTTTAAATGGAAATGATTTTTTGTTTTAAATCAAGAGATAGAGCGAATTAAAAGACTTTTAAATGGAAATGATTTTTTATTTTACAACAAGAGATAGAGCGAATTAAAAGACTTTCAAGCGGAAATGATTTTTTATTTTACATCAAGAGATAGAGCGAATTAAAAGACTTTTAAATGGAAATGATTTTTTATTTTATATCAAGAGATAGAGCGAATTAAGAGACTTTTAAATGGAAATGATTTTTTGTTTTAAATCAAGAGATAGAGCGAATTAAAAGACTTTTAAATGGAAATGATTTTTTATTTTACATCAAGAGATAGAGCGAATTAAAAGACTTTCAAGCGGAAATGATTTTTTATTTTACATCAAGAGATAGAGCGAATTAAAAGACTTTCAAGCGGAAATGATTTTTTATTCTATATCAAGAGATAGAGTGAATTAAAGAAGCTTGAAAATTCTAAATTAGTATAATTTTGATAAAAACTAAAGGTCTACAGCACCCGGTATTCCCAGGCGGTCACCCATCCAAGTACTAACCGGGCTCGACGTTGCTTAGCTTCAGTGATCGGACGAGAACTGGCGTTTTCAACGTGATATGGCCGTAGACATTTAGTAAGCTTCAACAGACGCTAATGAGAAACGTGGCAATAATCAGCGAACGCCCATTGGACAATATAGTCACGGCTTGGTGAGCATTATTATAACTCTGCGTTAATAGCGTGTCTCGAAGAGCGCATCAGTGTCTACGGCCATATCACGTTGAAAACGCCAGTTCTCGTCCGATCACTGAAGCTAAGCAACGTCGAGCCCGGTTAGTACTTGGATGGGTGACCGCCTGGGAATACCGGGTGCTGTAGACTTTTTATTTATTTTTACATCTTGCTATCTTCATCGCGATCTTCGCGCTATCTTCATCTACATGTACATGTACATGTTCATGTACATGAACATGTACTACGTATGCGTTATATATATATACATATACTATGTACTACGTACGTGTAGTGTGTAACAGTATATATAACTTTGCTGCTGCATTTCCGCGTCAAAACCCTTCTGGCAAGCGTGATCAATTAAAGCGCGACACTTTTTGTAGTCGAAGGATGTACTCTACTCGTGTATAACGAAAACTGTTGCAGCGTCCGATCTCAACATAAAAATAACATATTCTCACTTTTAATCCGAAGAAATCTCTTTTAAAGGAAGTTTGTTACTTTTTCTCGACATAAAGTGACGCGCTATCGTAGATCTTATTAGTTTACCGGCTATCTAATGTCTACGCGTGTAAAGACAGGTGAGTAGTAAGCGCCGTTCTTTGGCTTGTTCTTCTCATCTACGAGTTCGAAAGAAAACAGCCCTACATAGAAAGCTTTTACTTACGCGAACAGGTGTGTTAAAAAGATGTTCACGTCGAACCAAATAAAGCGATGCTTTAGAAATGGTGTAATAGCCTCCAAACGAGTACGCTCGCGTTCGACCGCCGCGCGAGTAGCTTCAACTCCTAACGAAACAATCGTAGTACGTCTACTATATACACGTGTAAATTAGGATTCGTTTGCTCTCTCAACATCTGAAAGAGCGGTTAATCGCGCTGCAACGAAACATTCATGCGTACCATGTAAACTAGGATTCGTTCGCTCTCTCAATATTTGAAAGAGCGGTCAATCGCGCTGCCGGTTATTCGTCCAGCTCGCTCATTAGCTATGAAAAGCTATCGAGTTACTTCGAACGCATAGCTTAAAACTTTGCCATTGCGTAACGAATATTCCCGGCTCAAACGAATCGTTGATATTGTGCAAATTAGGAGTCGTGTGTACTCTCATACTTCGACGGCGTGGTTGTTCGCGCTCGATAATATTCGACTCGTTCACTCATTGGCTAAACGCATAGCGTTCAAGATCTCGCCGATTCGTACGAAGGTTGCAGGCTCGTTACCGCCGCTTCACGCGCTTTAGATTATTTCGTCAGCATTTTGAAAACTACGGTAAATATTTTCCTTTTAAATAATTATAATCGCGTGGAAATGACCTTACGCGAAAGTAGGCTTTTCGCTAGAGATAGTTCCGCAAAGATAAAAACTGATGGAGCAACCTTAGCTACGCGCTGGCCCGCGCTCATCACCGAACTTAGTTGCCGTCGTAACGTAGATTCCACGTTCCGGTTTGTAATTCGTTTCGAAACTTTTTGACACAATTTACCTTTTAGACTTTTACGCATCCGCGAGTACGGTTTTGTTTCATCACGATCGAAGACGATCGCTCGAGTTTACATTACGAGAATGCGTATTTTGCGGCGAAAGGCCGAGTCGAGTTTCGTTTAGTTATTTATTTTAGCTTTTAGGTAAACTCGTAACGCCGACATACGAGTTGCGCAATTAAAAGGAAATCTTAACGCGAGTTTCTTGAGCTATTACGCCGCGCAAAATGAAAACGAATCGAAATTATATCCTCTTTAAAATACACGGGTAGCAGCGGCGCATGGCTGGTGAAGATGAGGAGATTGAAGCTAGCCGGATAGCATCAAGTACTAATAATATTCATATTATCCAGTTTCGGCTAAAACCTTTGAATGGAAATGATTTTTTATTTTATATCAAAAGATAGAGCGAATTAAAAGACTTTTAAATGGAAATGATTTTTTATTTTATATCAAGAGATAGAGCGAATTAAGAGACTTTTAAATGGAAATGATTTTTTGTTTTAAATCAAGAGATAGAGCGAATTAAAAGACTTTTAAATGGAAATGATTTTTTATTTTACATCAAGAGATAGAGCGAATTAAAAGACTTTCAAGCGGAAATGATTTTTTATTCTATATCAAGAGATAGAGTGAATTAAAGAAGCTTGAAAATTCTAAATTAGTATAATTTTGATAAAAACTAAAGGTCTACAGCACCCGGTATTCCCAGGCGGTCACCCATCCAAGTACTAACCGGGCTCGACGTTGCTTAGCTTCAGTGATCGGACGAGAACTGGCGTTTTCAACGTGATATGGCCGTAGACATTTAGTAAGCTTCAACAGACGCTAATGAGAAACGTGGCAATAATCAGCGAACGCCCATTGGACAATATAGTCACGGCTTGGTGAGCATTATTATAACTCTGCGTTAATAGCGTGTCTCGAAGAGCGCATCAGTGTCTACGGCCATATCACGTTGAAAACGCCAGTTCTCGTCCGATCACTGAAGCTAAGCAACGTCGAGCCCGGTTAGTACTTGGATGGGTGACCGCCTGGGAATACCGGGTGCTGTAGACTTTTTATTTATTTTTACATCTTGCTATCTTCATCGCGATCTTCGCGCTATCTTCATCTACATGTACATGTACATGTTCATGTACATGAACATGTACTACGTATGCGTTATATATATATACATATACTATGTACTACGTACGTGTAGTGTGTAACAGTATATATAACTTTGCTGCTGCATTTCCGCGTCAAAACCCTTCTGGCAAGCGTGATCAATTAAAGCGCGACACTTTTTGTAGTCGAAGGATGTACTCTACTCGTGTATAACGAAAACTGTTGCAGCGTCCGATCTCAACATAAAAATAACATATTCTCACTTTTAATCCGAAGAAATCTCTTTTAAAGGAAGTTTGTTACTTTTTCTCGACATAAAGTGACGCGCTATCGTAGATCTTATTAGTTTACCGGCTATCTAATGTCTACGCGTGTAAAGACAGGTGAGTAGTAAGCGCCGTTCTTTGGCTTGTTCTTCTCATCTACGAGTTCGAAAGAAAACAGCCCTACATAGAAAGCTTTTACTTACGCGAACAGGTGTGTTAAAAAGATGTTCACGTCGAACCAAATAAAGCGATGCTTTAGAAATGGTGTAATAGCCTCCAAACGAGTACGCTCGCGTTCGACCGCCGCGCGAGTAGCTTCAACTCCTAACGAAACAATCGTAGTACGTCTACTATATACACGTGTAAATTAGGATTCGTTTGCTCTCTCAACATCTGAAAGAGCGGTTAATCGCGCTGCAACGAAACATTCATGCGTACCATGTAAACTAGGATTCGTTCGATGAAAAGCTATCGAGTTACTAGGAAGTAACTCGATAGCTTTTCATAGCTAATGAGCGAGCTGGACGAATAACCGGCAGCGCGATTGACCGCTCTCTCTCAATATTTGAAAGAGCGGTCAATCGCGCTGCCGGTTATTCGTCCAGCTCGCTCATTAGCTATGAAAAGCTATCGAGTTACTTCGAACGCATAGCTTAAAACTTTGCCATTGCGTAACGAATATTCCCGGCTCAAACGAATCGTTGATATTGTGCAAATTAGGAGTCGTGTGTACTCTCATACTTCGACGGCGTGGTTGTTCGCGCTCGATAATATTCGACTCGTTCACTCATTGGCTAAACGCATAGCGTTCAAGATCTCGCCGATTCGTACGAAGGTTGCAGGCTCGTTACCGCCGCTTCACGCGCTTTAGATTATTTCGTCAGCATTTTGAAAACTACGGTAAATATTTTCCTTTTAAATAATTATAATCGCGTGGAAATGACCTTACGCGAAAGTAGGCTTTTCGCTAGAGATAGTTCCGCAAAGATAAAAACTGATGGAGCAACCTTAGCTACGCGCTGGCCCGCGCTCATCACCGAACTTAGTTGCCGTCGTAACGTAGATTCCACGTTCCGGTTTGTAATTCGTTTCGAAACTTTTTGACACAATTTACCTTTTAGACTTTTACGCATCCGCGAGTACGGTTTTGTTTCATCACGATCGAAGACGATCGCTCGAGTTTACATCACGAGAATGCGTATTTTGCGGCGAAAGGCCGAGTCGAGTTTCGTTTAGTTATTTATTTTAGCTTTTAGGTAAACTCGTAACGCCGACATACGAGTTGCGCAATTAAAAGGAAATCTTAACGCGAGTTTCTTGAGCTATTACGCCGCGCGAAATGAAAACGAATCGAAATTATATCCTCTTTAAAATACACGGGTAGCAGCGGCGCATGGCTGGTGAAGATGAGGAGATTGAAGCTAGCCGGATAGCATCAAGTACTAATAATATTCATATTATCCAGTTTCGGCTAAAACCTTTGAATGGAAATGATTTTTTATTTTATATCAAAAGATAGAGCGAATTAAAAGACTTTTAAATGGAAATGATTTTTTATTTTATATCAAAAGATAGAGCGAATTAAAAGACTTTTAAATGGAAATGATTTTTTATTTTATATCAAGAGATAGAGCGAATTAAGAGACTTTTAAATGGAAATGATTTTTTGTTTTAAATCAAGAGATAGAGCGAATTAAAAGACTTTTAAATGGAAATGATTTTTTGTTTTAAATCAAGAGATAGAGCGAATTAAAAGACTTTTAAATGGAAATGATTTTTTATTTTACAACAAGAGATAGAGCGAATTAAAAGACTTTCAAGCGGAAATGATTTTTTATTTTACATCAAGAGATAGAGCGAATTAAAAGACTTTTAAATGGAAATGATTTTTTATTTTATATCAAGAGATAGAGCGAATTAAGAGACTTTTAAATGGAAATGATTTTTTGTTTTAAATCAAGAGATAGAGCGAATTAAAAGACTTTTAAATGGAAATGATTTTTTATTTTACATCAAGAGATAGAGCGAATTAAAAGACTTTCAAGCGGAAATGATTTTTTATTTTACATCAAGAGATAGAGCGAATTAAAAGACTTTCAAGCGGAAATGATTTTTTATTCTATATCAAGAGATAGAGTGAATTAAAGAAGCTTGAAAATTCTAAATTAGTATAATTTTGATAAAAACTAAAGGTCTACAGCACCCGGTATTCCCAGGCGGTCACCCATCCAAGTACTAACCGGGCTCGACGTTGCTTAGCTTCAGTGATCGGACGAGAACTGGCGTTTTCAACGTGATATGGCCGTAGACATTTAGTAAGCTTCAACAGACGCTAATGAGAAACGTGGCAATAATCAGCGAACGCCCATTGGACAATATAGTCACGGCTTGGTGAGCATTATTATAACTCTGCGTTAATAGCGTGTCTCGAAGAGCGCATAAGTGTCTACGGCCATATCACGTTGAAAACGCCAGTTCTCGTCCGATCACTGAAGCTAAGCAACGTCGAGCCCGGTTAGTACTTGGATGGGTGACCGCCTGGGAATACCGGGTGCTGTAGACTTTTTATTTATTTTTACATCTTGCTATCTTCATCGCGATCTTCGCGCTATCTTCATCTACATGTACATGTACATGTTCATGTACATGAACATGTACTACGTATGCGTTATATATATATACATATACTATGTACTACGTACGTGTAGTGTGTAACAGTATATATAACTTTGCTGCTGCATTTCCGCGTCAAAACCCTTCTGGCAAGCGTGATCAATTAAAGCGCGACACTTTTTGTAGTCGAAGGATGTACTCTACTCGTGTATAACGAAAACTGTTGCAGCGTCCGATCTCAACATAAAAATAACATATTCTCACTTTTAATCCGAAGAAATCTCTTTTAAAGGAAGTTTGTTACTTTTTCTCGACATAAAGTGACGCGCTATCGTAGATCTTATTAGTTTACCGGCTATCTAATGTCTACGCGTGTAAAGACAGGTGAGTAGTAAGCGCCGTTCTTTGGCTTGTTCTTCTCATCTACGAGTTCGAAAGAAAACAGCCCTACATAGAAAGCTTTTACTTACGCGAACAGGTGTGTTAAAAAGATGTTCACGTCGAACCAAATAAAGCGATGCTTTAGAAATGGTGTAATAGCCTCCAAACGAGTACGCTCGCGTTCGACCGCCGCGCGAGTAGCTTCAACTCCTAACGAAACAATCGTAGTACGTCTACTATATACACGTGTAAATTAGGATTCGTTTGCTCTCTCAACATCTGAAAGAGCGGTTAATCGCGCTGCAACGAAACATTCATGCGTACCATGTAAACTAGGATTCGTTCGCTCTCTCAATATTTGAAAGAGCGGTCAATCGCGCTGCCGGTTATTCGTCCAGCTCGCTCATTAGCTATGAAAAGCTATCGAGTTACTTCGAACGCATAGCTTAAAACTTTGCCATTGCGTAACGAATATTCCCGGCTCAAACGAATCGTTGATATTGTGCAAATTAGGAGTCGTGTGTACTCTCATACTTCGACGGCGTGGTTGTTCGCGCTCGATAATATTCGACTCGTTCACTCATTGGCTAAACGCATAGCGTTCAAGATCTCGCCGATTCGTACGAAGGTTGCAGGCTCGTTACCGCCGCTTCACGCGCTTTAGATTATTTCGTCAGCATTTTGAAAACTACGGTAAATATTTTCCTTTTAAATAATTATAATCGCGTGGAAATGACCTTACGCGAAAGTAGGCTTTTCGCTAGAGATAGTTCCGCAAAGATAAAAACTGATGGAGCAACCTTAGCTACGCGCTGGCCCGCGCTCATCACCGAACTTAGTTGCCGTCGTAACGTAGATTCCACGTTCCGGTTTGTAATTCGTTTCGAAACTTTTTGACACAATTTACCTTTTAGACTTTTACGCATCCGCGAGTACGGTTTTGTTTCATCACGATCGAAGACGATCGCTCGAGTTTACATTACGAGAATGCGTATTTTGCGGCGAAAGGCCGAGTCGAGTTTCGTTTAGTTATTTATTTTAGCTTTTAGGTAAACTCGTAACGCCGACATACGAGTTGCGCAATTAAAAGGAAATCTTAACGCGAGTTTCTTGAGCTATTACGCCGCGCAAAATGAAAACGAATCGAAATTATATCCTCTTTAAAATACACGGGTAGCAGCGGCGCATGGCTGGTGAAGATGAGGAGATTGAAGCTAGCCGGATAGCATCAAGTACTAATAATATTCATATTATCCAGTTTCGGCTAAAACCTTTGAATGGAAATGATTTTTTATTTTATATCAAAAGATAGAGCGAATTAAAAGACTTTTAAATGGAAATGATTTTTTATTTTATATCAAGAGATAGAGCGAATTAAGAGACTTTTAAATGGAAATGATTTTTTGTTTTAAATCAAGAGATAGAGCGAATTAAAAGACTTTTAAATGGAAATGATTTTTTATTTTACATCAAGAGATAGAGCGAATTAAAAGACTTTCAAGCGGAAATGATTTTTTATTCTATATCAAGAGATAGAGTGAATTAAAGAAGCTTGAAAATTCTAAATTAGTATAATTTTGATAAAAACTAAAGGTCTACAGCACCCGGTATTCCCAGGCGGTCACCCATCCAAGTACTAACCGGGCTCGACGTTGCTTAGCTTCAGTGATCGGACGAGAACTGGCGTTTTCAACGTGATATGGCCGTAGACATTTAGTAAGCTTCAACAGACGCTAATGAGAAACGTGGCAATAATCAGCGAACGCCCATTGGACAATATAGTCACGGCTTGGTGAGCATTATTATAACTCTGCGTTAATAGCGTGTCTCGAAGAGCGCATCAGTGTCTACGGCCATATCACGTTGAAAACGCCAGTTCTCGTCCGATCACTGAAGCTAAGCAACGTCGAGCCCGGTTAGTACTTGGATGGGTGACCGCCTGGGAATACCGGGTGCTGTAGACTTTTTATTTATTTTTACATCTTGCTATCTTCATCGCGATCTTCGCGCTATCTTCATCTACATGTACATGTACATGTTCATGTACATGAACATGTACTACGTATGCGTTATATATATATACATATACTATGTACTACGTACGTGTAGTGTGTAACAGTATATATAACTTTGCTGCTGCATTTCCGCGTCAAAACCCTTCTGGCAAGCGTGATCAATTAAAGCGCGACACTTTTTGTAGTCGAAGGATGTACTCTACTCGTGTATAACGAAAACTGTTGCAGCGTCCGATCTCAACATAAAAATAACATATTCTCACTTTTAATCCGAAGAAATCTCTTTTAAAGGAAGTTTGTTACTTTTTCTCGACATAAAGTGACGCGCTATCGTAGATCTTATTAGTTTACCGGCTATCTAATGTCTACGCGTGTAAAGACAGGTGAGTAGTAAGCGCCGTTCTTTGGCTTGTTCTTCTCATCTACGAGTTCGAAAGAAAACAGCCCTACATAGAAAGCTTTTACTTACGCGAACAGGTGTGTTAAAAAGATGTTCACGTCGAACCAAATAAAGCGATGCTTTAGAAATGGTGTAATAGCCTCCAAACGAGTACGCTCGCGTTCGACCGCCGCGCGAGTAGCTTCAACTCCTAACGAAACAATCGTAGTACGTCTACTATATACACGTGTAAATTAGGATTCGTTTGCTCTCTCAACATCTGAAAGAGCGGTTAATCGCGCTGCAACGAAACATTCATGCGTACCATGTAAACTAGGATTCGTTCGATGAAAAGCTATCGAGTTACTAGGAAGTAACTCGATAGCTTTTCATAGCTAATGAGCGAGCTGGACGAATAACCGGCAGCGCGATTGACCGCTCTCTCTCAATATTTGAAAGAGCGGTCAATCGCGCTGCCGGTTATTCGTCCAGCTCGCTCATTAGCTATGAAAAGCTATCGAGTTACTTCGAACGCATAGCTTAAAACTTTGCCATTGCGTAACGAATATTCCCGGCTCAAACGAATCGTTGATATTGTGCAAATTAGGAGTCGTGTGTACTCTCATACTTCGACGGCGTGGTTGTTCGCGCTCGATAATATTCGACTCGTTCACTCATTGGCTAAACGCATAGCGTTCAAGATCTCGCCGATTCGTACGAAGGTTGCAGGCTCGTTACCGCCGCTTCACGCGCTTTAGATTATTTCGTCAGCATTTTGAAAACTACGGTAAATATTTTCCTTTTAAATAATTATAATCGCGTGGAAATGACCTTACGCGAAAGTAGGCTTTTTGCTAGAGATAGTTCCGCAAAGATAAAAACTGATGGAGCAACCTTAGCTACGCGCTGGCCCGCGCTCATCACCGAACTTAGTTGCCGTCGTAACGTAGATTCCACGTTCCGGTTTGTAATTCGTTTCGAAACTTTTTGACACAATTTACCTTTTAGACTTTTACGCATCCGCGAGTACGGTTTTGTTTCATCACGATCGAAGACGATCGCTCGAGTTTACATTACGAGAATGCGTATTTTGCGGCGAAAGGCCGAGTCGAGTTTCGTTTAGTTATTTATTTTAGCTTTTAGGTAAACTCGTAACGCCGACATACGAGTTGCGCAATTAAAAGGAAATCTTAACGCGAGTTTCTTGAGCTATTACGCCGCGCGAAATGAAAACGAATCGAAATTATATCCTCTTTAAAATACACGGGTAGCAGCGGCGCATGGCTGGTGAAGATGAGGAGATTGAAGCTAGCCGGATAGCATCAAGTACTAATAATATTCATATTATCCAGTTTCGGCTAAAACCTTTGAATGGAAATGATTTTTTATTTTATATCAAAAGATAGAGCGAATTAAAAGACTTTTAAATGGAAATGATTTTTTATTTTATATCAAAAGATAGAGCGAATTAAAAGACTTTTAAATGGAAATGATTTTTTATTTTATATCAAGAGATAGAGCGAATTAAGAGACTTTTAAATGGAAATGATTTTTTGTTTTAAATCAAGAGATAGAGCGAATTAAAAGACTTTTAAATGGAAATGATTTTTTATTTTACATCAAGAGATAGAGCGAATTAAAAGACTTTCAAGCGGAAATGATTTTTTATTTTACATCAAGAGATAGAGCGAATTAAAAGACTTTCAAGCGGAAATGATTTTTTATTCTATATCAAGAGATAGAGTGAATTAAAGAAGCTTGAAAATTCTAAATTAGTATAATTTTGATAAAAACTAAAGGTCTACAGCACCCGGTATTCCCAGGCGGTCACCCATCCAAGTACTAACCGGGCTCGACGTTGCTTAGCTTCAGTGATCGGACGAGAACTGGCGTTTTCAACGTGATATGGCCGTAGACATTTAGTAAGCTTCAACAGACGCTAATGAGAAACGTGGCAATAATCAGCGAACGCCCATTGGACAATATAGTCACGGCTTGGTGAGCATTATTATAACTCTGCGTTAATAGCGTGTCTCGAAGAGCGCATCAGTGTCTACGGCCATATCACGTTGAAAACGCCAGTTCTCGTCCGATCACTGAAGCTAAGCAACGTCGAGCCCGGTTAGTACTTGGATGGGTGACCGCCTGGGAATACCGGGTGCTGTAGACTTTTTATTTATTTTTACATCTTGCTATCTTCATCGCGATCTTCGCGCTATCTTCATCTACATGTACATGTACATGTTCATGTACATGAACATGTACTACGTATGCGTTATATATATATACATATACTATGTACTACGTACGTGTAGTGTGTAACAGTATATATAACTTTGCTGCTGCATTTCCGCGTCAAAACCCTTCTGGCAAGCGTGATCAATTAAAGCGCGACACTTTTTGTAGTCGAAGGATGTACTCTACTCGTGTATAACGAAAACTGTTGCAGCGTCCGATCTCAACATAAAAATAACATATTCTCACTTTTAATCCGAAGAAATCTCTTTTAAAGGAAGTTTGTTACTTTTTCTCGACATAAAGTGACGCGCTATCGTAGATCTTATTAGTTTACCGGCTATCTAATGTCTACGCGTGTAAAGACAGGTGAGTAGTAAGCGCCGTTCTTTGGCTTGTTCTTCTCATCTACGAGTTCGAAAGAAAACAGCCCTACATAGAAAGCTTTTACTTACGCGAACAGGTGTGTTAAAAAGATGTTCACGTCGAACCAAATAAAGCGATGCTTTAGAAATGGTGTAATAGCCTCCAAACGAGTACGCTCGCGTTCGACCGCCGCGCGAGTAGCTTCAACTCCTAACGAAACAATCGTAGTACGTCTACTATATACACGTGTAAATTAGGATTCGTTTGCTCTCTCAACATCTGAAAGAGCGGTTAATCGCGCTGCAACGAAACATTCATGCGTACCATGTAAACTAGGATTCGTTCGCTCTCTCAATATTTGAAAGAGCGGTCAATCGCGCTGCCGGTTATTCGTCCAGCTCGCTCATTAGCTATGAAAAGCTATCGAGTTACTTCGAACGCATAGCTTAAAACTTTGCCATTGCGTAACGAATATTCCCGGCTCAAACGAATCGTTGATATTGTGCAAATTAGGAGTCGTGTGTACTCTCATACTTCGACGGCGTGGTTGTTCGCGCTCGATAATATTCGACTCGTTCACTCATTGGCTAAACGCATAGCGTTCAAGATCTCGCCGATTCGTACGAAGGTTGCAGGCTCGTTACCGCCGCTTCACGCGCTTTAGATTATTTCGTCAGCATTTTGAAAACTACGGTAAATATTTTCCTTTTAAATAATTATAATCGCGTGGAAATGACCTTACGCGAAAGTAGGCTTTTCGCTAGAGATAGTTCCGCAAAGATAAAAACTGATGGAGCAACCTTAGCTACGCGCTGGCCCGCGCTCATCACCGAACTTAGTTGCCGTCGTAACGTAGATTCCACGTTCCGGTTTGTAATTCGTTTCGAAACTTTTTGACACAATTTACCTTTTAGACTTTTACGCATCCGCGAGTACGGTTTTGTTTCATCACGATCGAAGACGATCGCTCGAGTTTACATTACGAGAATGCGTATTTTGCGGCGAAAGGCCGAGTCGAGTTTCGTTTAGTTATTTATTTTAGCTTTTAGGTAAACTCGTAACGCCGACATACGAGTTGCGCAATTAAAAGGAAATCTTAACGCGAGTTTCTTGAGCTATTACGCCGCGCAAAATGAAAACGAATCGAAATTATATCCTCTTTAAAATACACGGGTAGCAGCGGCGCATGGCTGGTGAAGATGAGGAGATTGAAGCTAGCCGGATAGCATCAAGTACTAATAATATTCATATTATCCAGTTTCGGCTAAAACCTTTGAATGGAAATGATTTTTTATTTTATATCAAAAGATAGAGCGAATTAAAAGACTTTTAAATGGAAATGATTTTTTATTTTATATCAAGAGATAGAGCGAATTAAGAGACTTTTAAATGGAAATGATTTTTTGTTTTAAATCAAGAGATAGAGCGAATTAAAAGACTTTTAAATGGAAATGATTTTTTATTTTACATCAAGAGATAGAGCGAATTAAAAGACTTTCAAGCGGAAATGATTTTTTATTCTATATCAAGAGATAGAGTGAATTAAAGAAGCTTGAAAATTCTAAATTAGTATAATTTTGATAAAAACTAAAGGTCTACAGCACCCGGTATTCCCAGGCGGTCACCCATCCAAGTACTAACCGGGCTCGATGTTGCTTAGCTTCAGTGATCGGACGAGAACTGGCGTTTTCAACGTGATATGGCCGTAGACATTTAGTAAGCTTCAACAGACGCTAATGAGAAACGTGGCAATAATCAGCGAACGCCCATTGGACAATATAGTCACGGCTTGGTGAGCATTATTATAACTCTGCGTTAATAGCGTGTCTCGAAGAGCGCATCAGTGTCTACGGCCATATCACGTTGAAAACGCCAGTTCTCGTCCGATCACTGAAGCTAAGCAACGTCGAGCCCGGTTAGTACTTGGATGGGTGACCGCCTGGGAATACCGGGTGCTGTAGACTTTTTATTTATTTTTACATCTTGCTATCTTCATCGCGATCTTCGCGCTATCTTCATCTACATGTACATGTACATGTTCATGTACATGAACATGTACTACGTATGCGTTATATATATATACATATACTATGTACTACGTACGTGTAGTGTGTAACAGTATATATAACTTTGCTGCTGCATTTCCGCGTCAAAACCCTTCTGGCAAGCGTGATCAATTAAAGCGCGACACTTTTTGTAGTCGAAGGATGTACTCTACTCGTGTATAACGAAAACTGTTGCAGCGTCCGATCTCAACATAAAAATAACATATTCTCACTTTTAATCTGAAGAAATCTCTTTTAAAGGAAGTTTGTTACTTTTTCTCGACATAAAGTGACGCGCTATCGTAGATCTTATTAGTTTACCGGCTATCTAATGTCTACGCGTGTAAAGACAGGTGAGTAGTAAGCGCCGTTCTTTGGCTTGTTCTTCTCATCTACGAGTTCGAAAGAAAACAGCCCTACATAGAAAGCTTTTACTTACGCGAACAGGTGTGTTAAAAAGATGTTCACGTCGAACCAAATAAAGCGATGCTTTAGAAATGGTGTAATAGCCTCCAAACGAGTACGCTCGCGTTCGACCGCCGCGCGAGTAGCTTCAACTCCTAACGAAACAATCGTAGTACGTCTACTATATACACGTGTAAATTAGGATTCGTTTGCTCTCTCAACATCTGAAAGAGCGGTTAATCGCGCTGCAACGAAACATTCATGCGTACCATGTAAACTAGGATTCGTTCGCTCTCTCAATATTTGAAAGAGCGGTCAATCGCGCTGCCGGTTATTCGTCCAGCTCGCTCATTAGCTATGAAAAGCTATCGAGTTACTTCGAACGCATAGCTTAAAACTTTGCCATTGCGTAACGAATATTCCCGGCTCAAACGAATCGTTGATATTGTGCAAATTAGGAGTCGTGTGTACTCTCATACTTCGACGGCGTGGTTGTTCGCGCTCGATAATATTCGACTCGTTCACTCATTGGCTAAACGCATAGCGTTCAAGATCTCGCCGATTCGTACGAAGGTTGCAGGCTCGTTACCGCCGCTTCACGCGCTTTAGATTATTTCGTCAGCATTTTGAAAACTACGGTAAATATTTTCCTTTTAAATAATTATAATCGCGTGGAAATGACCTTACGCGAAAGTAGGCTTTTCGCTAGAGATAGTTCCGCAAAGATAAAAACTGATGGAGCAACCTTAGCTACGCGCTGGCCCGCGCTCATCACCGAACTTAGTTGCCGTCGTAACGTAGATTCCACGTTCCGGTTTGTAATTCGTTTCGAAACTTTTTGACACAATTTACCTTTTAGACTTTTACGCATCCGCGAGTACGGTTTTGTTTCATCACGATCGAAGACGATCGCTCGAGTTTACATTACGAGAATGCGTATTTTGCGGCGAAAGGCCGAGTCGAGTTTCGTTTAGTTATTTATTTTAGCTTTTAGGTAAACTCGTAACGCCGACATACGAGTTGCGCAATTAAAAGGAAATCTTAACGCGAGTTTCTTGAGCTATTACGCCGCGCAAAATGAAAACGAATCGAAATTATATCCTCTTTAAAATACACGGGTAGCAGCGGCGCATGGCTGGTGAAGATGAGGAGATTGAAGCTAGCCGGATAGCATCAAGTACTAATAATATTCATATTATCCAGTTTCGGCTAAAACCTTTGAATGGAAATGATTTTTTATTTTATATCAAAAGATAGAGCGAATTAAAAGACTTTTAAATGGAAATGATTTTTTATTTTATATCAAAAGATAGAGCGAATTAAAAGACTTTTAAATGGAAATGATTTTTTATTTTATATCAAGAGATAGAGCGAATTAAGAGACTTTTAAATGGAAATGATTTTTTGTTTTAAATCAAGAGATAGAGCGAATTAAAAGACTTTTAAATGGAAATGATTTTTTATTTTACATCAAGAGATAGAGCGAATTAAAAGACTTTCAAGCGGAAATGATTTTTTATTTTACATCAAGAGATAGAGCGAATTAAAAGACTTTCGAGCGGAAATGATTTTTTATTCTATATCAAGAGATAGAGTGAATTAAAGAAGCTTGAAAATTCTAAATTAGTATAATTTTGATAAAAACTAAAGGTCTACAGCACCCGGTATTCCCAGGCGGTCACCCATCCAAGTACTAACCGGGCTCGACGTTGCTTAGCTTCAGTGATCGGACGAGAACTGGCGTTTTCAACGTGATATGGCCGTAGACATTTAGTAAGCTTCAACAGACGCTAATGAGAAACGTGGCAATAATCAGCGAACGCCCATTGGACAATATAGTCACGGCTTGGTGAGCATTATTATAACTCTGCGTTAATAGCGTGTCTCGAAGAGCGCATCAGTGTCTACGGCCATATCACGTTGAAAACGCCAGTTCTCGTCCGATCACTGAAGCTAAGCAACGTCGAGCCCGGTTAGTACTTGGATGGGTGACCGCCTGGGAATACCGGGTGCTGTAGACTTTTTATTTATTTTTACATTTTGCTATCTTCATCGCGATCTTCGCGCTATCTTCATCTACATGTACATGTACATGTTCATGTACATGAACATGTACTACGTATGCGTTATATATATATACATATACTATGTACTATGTACTATGTACTACGTACGTGTAGTGTGTAACAGTATATATAACTTTGCTGCTGCATTTCCGCGTCAAAACCCTTCTGGCAAGCGTGATCAATTAAAGCGCGACACTTTTTGTAGTCGAAGGATGTACTCTACTCGTGTATAACGAAAACTGTTGCAGCGTCCGATCTCAACATAAAAATAACATATTCTCACTTTTAATCCGAAGAAATCTCTTTTAAAGGAAGTTTGTTACTTTTTCTCGACATAAAGTGACGCGCTATCGTAGATCTTATTAGTTTACCGGCTATCTAATGTCTACGCGTGTAAAGACAGGTGAGTAGTAAGCGCCGTTCTTTGGCTTGTTCTTCTCATCTACGAGTTCGAAAGAAAACAGCCCTACATAGAAAGCTTTTACTTACGCGAACAGGTGTGTTAAAAAGATGTTCACGTCGAACCAAATAAAGCGATGCTTTAGAAATGGTGTAATAGCCTCCAAACGAGTACGCTCGCGTTCGACCGCCGCGCGAGTAGCTTCAACTCCTAACGAAACAATCGTAGTACGTCTACTATATACACGTGTAAATTAGGATTCGTTTGCTCTTTCAACATCTGAAAGAGCGGTTAATCGCGCTGCAACGAAACATTCATGCGTACCATGTAAACTAGGATTCGTTCGCTCTCTCAATATTTGAAAGAGCGGTCAATCGCGCTGCCGGTTATTCGTCCAGCTCGCTCATTAGCTATGAAAAGCTATCGAGTTACTTCGAACGCATAGCTTAAAACTTTGCCATTGCGTAACGAATATTCCCGGCTCAAACGAATCGTTGATATTGTGCAAATTAGGAGTCGTGTGTACTCTCATACTTCGACGGCGTGGTTGTTCGCGCTCGATAATATTCGACTCGTTCACTCATTGGCTAAACGCATAGCGTTCAAGATCTCGCCGATTCGTACGAAGGTTGCAGGCTCGTTACCGCCGCTTCACGCGCTTTAGATTATTTCGTCAGCATTTTGAAAACTACGGTAAATATTTTCCTTTTAAATAATTATAATCGCGTGGAAATGACCTTACGCGAAAGTAGGCTTTTCGCTAGAGATAGTTCCGCAAAGATAAAAACTGATGGAGCAACCTTAGCTACGCGCTGGCCCGCGCTCATCACCGAACTTAGTTGCCGTCGTAACGTAGATTCCACGTTCCGGTTTGTAATTCGTTTCGAAACTTTTTGACACAATTTACCTTTTAGACTTTTACGCATCCGCGAGTACGGTTTTGTTTCATCACGATCGAAGACGATCGCTCGAGTTTACATTACGAGAATGCGTATTTTGCGGCGAAAGGCCGAGTCGAGTTTCGTTTAGTTATTTATTTTAGCTTTTAGGTAAACTCGTAACGCCGACATACGAGTTGCGCAATTAAAAGGAAATCTTAACGCGAGTTTCTTGAGCTATTACGCCGCGCAAAATGAAAACGAATCGAAATTATATCCTCTTTAAAATACACGGGTAGCAGCGGCGCATGGCTGGTGAAGATGAGGAGATTGAAGCTAGCCGGATAGCATCAAGTACTAATAATATTCATATTATCCAGTTTCGGCTAAAACCTTTGAATGGAAATGATTTTTTATTTTATATCAAAAGATAGAGCGAATTAAAAGACTTTTAAATGGAAATGATTTTTTATTTTATATCAAAAGATAGAGCGAATTAAAAGACTTTTAAATGGAAATGATTTTTTATTTTATATCAAGAGATAGAGCGAATTAAGAGACTTTTAAATGGAAATGATTTTTTGTTTTAAATCAAGAGATAGAGCGAATTAAAAGACTTTTAAATGGAAATGATTTTTTATTTTACATCAAGAGATAGAGCGAATTAAAAGACTTTCAAGCGGAAATGATTTTTTATTTTACATCAAGAGATAGAGCGAATTAAAAGACTTTCAAGCGGAAATGATTTTTTATTCTATATCAAGAGATAGAGTGAATTAAAGAAGCTTGAAAATTCTAAATTAGTATAATTTTGATAAAAACTAAAGGTCTACAGCACCCGGTATTCCCAGGCGGTCACCCATCCAAGTACTAACCGGGCTCGACGTTGCTTAGCTTCAGTGATCGGACGAGAACTGGCGTTTTCAACGTGATATGGCCGTAGACATTTAGTAAGCTTCAACAGACGCTAATGAGAAACGTGGCAATAATCAGCGAACGCCCATTGGACAATATAGTCACGGCTTGGTGAGCATTATTATAACTCTGCGTTAATAGCGTGTCTCGAAGAGCGCATCAGTGTCTACGGCCATATCACGTTGAAAACGCCAGTTCTCGTCCGATCACTGAAGCTAAGCAACGTCGAGCCCGGTTAGTACTTGGATGGGTGACCGCCTGGGAATACCGGGTGCTGTAGACTTTTTATTTATTTTTACATCTTGCTATCTTCATCGCGATCTTCGCGCTATCTTCATCTACATGTACATGTACATGTTCATGTACATGAACATGTACTACGTATGCGTTATATATATATACATATACTATGTACTACGTACGTGTAGTGTGTAACAGTATATATAACTTTGCTGCTGCATTTCCGCGTCAAAACCCTTCTGGCAAGCGTGATCAATTAAAGCGCGACACTTTTTGTAGTCGAAGGATGTACTCTACTCGTGTATAACGAAAACTGTTGCAGCGTCCGATCTCAACATAAAAATAACATATTCTCACTTTTAATCCGAAGAAATCTCTTTTAAAGGAAGTTTGTTACTTTTTCTCGACATAAAGTGACGCGCTATCGTAGATCTTATTAGTTTACCGGCTATCTAATGTCTACGCGTGTAAAGACAGGTGAGTAGTAAGCGCCGTTCTTTGGCTTGTTCTTCTCATCTACGAGTTCGAAAGAAAACAGCCCTACATAGAAAGCTTTTACTTACGCGAACAGGTGTGTTAAAAAGATGTTCACGTCGAACCAAATAAAGCGATGCTTTAGAAATGGTGTAATAGCCTCCAAACGAGTACGCTCGCGTTCGACCGCCGCGCGAGTAGCTTCAACTCCTAACGAAACAATCGTAGTACGTCTACTATATACACGTGTAAATTAGGATTCGTTTGCTCTCTCAACATCTGAAAGAGCGGTTAATCGCGCTGCAACGAAACATTCATGCGTACCATGTAAACTAGGATTCGTTCGCTCTCTCAATATTTGAAAGAGCGGTCAATCGCGCTGCCGGTTATTCGTCCAGCTCGCTCATTAGCTATGAAAAGCTATCGAGTTACTTCGAACGCATAGCTTAAAACTTTGCCATTGCGTAACGAATATTCCCGGCTCAAACGAATCGTTGATATTGTGCAAATTAGGAGTCGTGTGTACTCTCATACTTCGACGGCGTGGTTGTTCGCGCTCGATAATATTCGACTCGTTCACTCATTGGCTAAACGCATAGCGTTCAAGATCTCGCCGATTCGTACGAAGGTTGCAGGCTCGTTACCGCCGCTTCACGCGCTTTAGATTATTTCGTCAGCATTTTGAAAACTACGGTAAATATTTTCCTTTTAAATAATTATAATCGCGTGGAAATGACCTTACGCGAAAGTAGGCTTTTCGCTAGAGATAGTTCCGCAAAGATAAAAACTGATGGAGCAACCTTAGCTACGCGCTGGCCCGCGCTCATCACCGAACTTAGTTGCCGTCGTAACGTAGATTCCACGTTCCGGTTTGTAATTCGTTTCGAAACTTTTTGACACAATTTACCTTTTAGACTTTTACGCATCCGCGAGTACGGTTTTGTTTCATCACGATCGAAGACGATCGCTCGAGTTTACATTACGAGAATGCGTATTTTGCGGCGAAAGGCCGAGTCGAGTTTCGTTTAGTTATTTATTTTAGCTTTTAGGTAAACTCGTAACGCCGACATACGAGTTGCGCAATTAAAAGGAAATCTTAACGCGAGTTTCTTGAGCTATTACGCCGCGCGAAATGAAAACGAATCGAAATTATATCCTCTTTAAAATACACGGGTAGC
This sequence comes from Watersipora subatra, assembly GCF_963576615.1. NCBI lineage: Eukaryota > Metazoa > Bryozoa > Gymnolaemata > Cheilostomatida > Watersiporidae > Watersipora > Watersipora subatra. Next base: position 13,023,984 of record NC_088718.1, read on the forward strand.
AGCGGCGCATGGCTGGTGAAGATGAGGAGATTGAAGCTAGCCGGATAGCATCAAGTACTAATAATATTCATATTATCCAGTTTCGGCTAAAACCTTTGAATGGAAATGATTTTTTATTTTATATCAAAAAATAGAGCGAATTAAAAGACTTTTAAATGGAAATGATTTTTTATTTTATATCAAAAGATAGAGCGAATTAAAAGACTTTTAAATGGAAATGATTTTTTATTTTATATCAAGAGATAGAGCGAATTAAGAGACTTTTAAATGGAAATGATTTTTTGTTTTAAATCAAGAGATAGAGCGAATTAAAAGACTTTTAAATGGAAATGATTTTTTATTTTACATCAAGAGATAGAGCGAATTAAAAGACTTTCAAGCGGAAATGATTTTTTATTTTACATCAAGAGATAGAGCGAATTAAAAGACTTTCGAGCGGAAATGATTTTTTATTCTATATCAAGAGATAGAGTGAATTAAAGAAGCTTGAAAATTCTAAATTAGTATAATTTTGATAAAAACTAAAGGTCTACAGCACCCGGTATTCCCAGGCGGTCACCCATCCAAGTACTAACCGGGCTCGACGTTGCTTAGCTTCAGTGATCGGACGAGAACTGGCGTTTTCAACGTGATATGGCCGTAGACATTTAGTAAGCTTCAACAGACGCTAATGAGAAACGTGGCAATAATCAGCGAACGCCCATTGGACAATATAGTCACGGCTTGGTGAGCATTATTATAACTCTGCGTTAATAGCGTGTCTCGAAGAGCGCATCAGTGTCTACGGCCATATCACGTTGAAAACGCCAGTTCTCGTCCGATCACTGAAGCTAAGCAACGTCGAGCCCGGTTAGTACTTGGATGGGTGACCGCCTGGGAATACCGGGTGCTGTAGACTTTTTATTTATTTTTACATCTTGCTATCTTCATCGCGATCTTCGCGCTATCTTCATCTACATGTACATGTACATGTTCATGTACATGAACATGTACTACGTATGCGTTATATATATATACATATACTATGTACTACGTACGTGTAGTGTGTAACAGTATATATAACTTTGCTGCTGCATTTCCGCGTCAAAACCCTTCTGGCAAGCGTGATCAATTAAAGCGCGACACTTTTTGTAGTCGAAGGATGTACTCTACTCGTGTATAACGAAAACTGTTGCAGCGTCCGATCTCAACATAAAAATAACATATTCTCACTTTTAATCCGAAGAAATCTCTTTTAAAGGAAGTTTGTTACTTTTTCTCGACATAAAGTGACGCGCTATCGTAGATCTTATTAGTTTACCAGCTATCTAATGTCTACGCGTGTAAAGACAGGTGAGTAGTAAGCGCCGTTCTTTGGCTTGTTCTTCTCATCTACGAGTTCGAAAGAAAACAGCCCTACATAGAAAGCTTTTACTTACGCGAACAGGTGTGTTAAAAAGATGTTCACGTCGAACCAAATAAAGCGATGCTTTAGAAATGGTGTAATAGCCTCCAAACGAGTACGCTCGCGTTCGACCGCCGCGCGAGTAGCTTCAACTCCTAACGAAACAATCGTAGTACGTCTACTATATACACGTGTAAATTAGGATTCGTTTGCTCTCTCAACATCTGAAAGAGCGGTTAATCGCGCTGCAACGAAACATTCATGCGTACCATGTAAACTAGGATTCGTTCGCTCTCTCAATATTTGAAAGAGCGGTCAATCGCGCTGCCGGTTATTCGTCCAGCTCGCTCATTAGCTATGAAAAGCTATCGAGTTACTTCGAACGCATAGCTTAAAACTTTGCCATTGCGTAACGAATATTCCCGGCTCAAACGAATCGTTGATATTGTGCAAATTAGGAGTCGTGTGTACTCTCATACTTCGACGGCGTGGTTGTTCGCGCTCGATAATATTCGACTCGTTCACTCATTGGCTAAACGCATAGCGTTCAAGATCTCGCCGATTCGTACGAAGGTTGCAGGCTCGTTACCGCCGCTTCACGCGCTTTAGATTATTTCGTCAGCATTTTGAAAACTACGGTAAATATTTTCCTTTTAAATAATTATAATCGCGTGGAAATGACCTTA